>NC_091990.1:46605314-46912088 GCF_044704955.1 Pristiophorus japonicus
CTCCCACCCTTCAGCATCCTGTAAACTTCAGATTATCCAAAACTCTGCTGCCCATATCCTAACCCGTACCAAGCCTTGCTCACCCATAGGCTTCTGACCTATGTTGGCTCCCAGTCCTCCAATGCCTCAAATTTAAAATTATCATCCTCATTTTCAAATTCCTTCACGGCTTTGCTCCTCCCTGTCCCTGTTACCTTCTCTCGTACCTACAACACTCCGGATTCTTCCAACTCTACCTTCTTGTGCATCCCCCACCACCTTTGTCCCACCATTGATGGCCATGACTTCAGCCATCGAGGCCCTAAGCCTTGTAATTCCCTTCCTAAAATTCTCCACCTTTTCTCCTTTAGACTCTCCTTAAAACCCAACACCTCGATCAAGCTTTTGATCATCACTCCTAATAACTCCTTCTTTAGCTCAGAGTTGCTTTTTGTCTGCTTATGTATCTGTGAAGCACCTTGGGACATTTTTCCACATTAAGCGCACTTTATAAATGCAAGTTGTTGCTGATCTTGCTATTGCGAGACCTGGCTGTGCTCATATTGCACGCTGCATTTTATTATGTTAGAGGAGCTATATAAATGCAAATTGTTGTTGTACACTGCAACAGTGATTACACTCCAGAAAGCACTTTCTAATGTCCTGAGGTCATGAAAGGTTCTATACAAATATAAGTTAGTGCTTTCTTTAATCCTTTCTCCCTTTAGAAACACATCTCATTGCCTTTTCAATCCATTTATACCAATCGCTTCAATGGCCTTGTGTGGTAATTACTTACTCCTAACTTTCTAATTTTTAACTTGTGTTTCCTGGTATTGGAGCTCATCAGCATATTGAACAGTTTACTTGGATTAGCTTTGTAGACCGCTGTTGTGATCTTGAAAACTTGAATTAGGTCATTGCAAAATCCATTCTTTTCTAAAATGAACAAACGCAACTATATTAGTCTTTCTTTTTAATATAGATTCCAGATAGCTAGAATCATCTTTATTTCCCTCGTGCCCTTTGATGGGCCACAATATTCTTCCTATGATTAGATAACCAAAACTGCACACAGTCCTCCAGATGGGGTCTGACTAATGCCTTATACAATTACAAATATAATCGCTACTGCTCTGTACTCTATCCCTCTGTTAATGCTTTATTGCCCAATTCTTTTTTCGTATTGCAGCCAAGCGCTGGGCTTATAGTTTTCCAGATTCATCAACAGGACTGCACGATCTCTTGGTCAGCATACTGTATCACTGATCCTTTTAACACATACTTGTTCTCCTTTGGTCTCTTGTTCCCATGCTAACTATTTTACAATTAAGCAAATTGAATTGCATCTGCCACCTACTGGTCCAGTTGTCTCGAGGATCCAGACCTTTTATGATTTAGTTGCATTGTTTTTCAAATATTTGCGCTTTCTTGTATTTTAGTTTCACCTGTACATGTGAGACTTTTCCTTATAAAAATAGTGAGTTTCCTTAAAATAGCAAAAGACCCAAGACTTGCCCCCAAGGTCTTCATTTATGCTTAATTACCTTGAATAATTCCCATTTATGAGTACCCTCTATTTCATGTTTTTCAGTTAATTATCGATTTACACCCTATTCCATGTCATCTTATCTTAGTCAATAAATAGGCACATAGAATCTTGTCAAATGTTTCCTTAAAACCCAAGTAATAAACTGCATTGTCCACCAGTAATACCTTTGTACACGAGCTGTATGAGAGTAAAGTATTATCTCCCTACCCTGAACCCATCCGATGAGTCGTAAGATTAGCTGACAGATTTAACTCAATTGTTGGCTTGGGTGTGTGTTTTTAAAGAAGGATGGAAAGGAAAAGTACCCAGAGAGATTTGTGCATCATGTTAGTTGAACACAGCACCTGCAATATGAGGGCATGTTTCAATGCAACTTAGATCATCATCACAACATGAATTGCAATACCATGTTGTATCCTAACAGAGTAAATACAAAGTGTCAATGATGTTATATCAGCACTATGCCCCTTGAATGCATACTACTAGATTTGGTTGGAAGCATGCTGTTCAATTACTTAATTAGGATTTTACTTGTGATAGCTGAGAGTAAGCTTTATGTCCTTGACATGTAATGATAATTGCAAATGAGGTGTTGCTTTGACAGAGTACAAATCAGGAGAGGTTATAGGGTTGCTCATAAGGCATTAGTCAGACAGCATCTGGAGGAATGTCTTCAGTTCTTGTCATCTAAATTACAGACAGGATGTTGTTGCCCTTCAAAAGGTTACAAAGGGAAGCAACAACGATGATTCTATGCATCAGGAATCTATAATAACAGGGAAAATAGTGACGTTGACTTTGTTCTCTTTGATGTCCACAGAAGTATAGTACAGTACCATTTTGCCATACTCAGTATACAATTCAGTGAGTTAATTTCAATATAATTACAGAATGAGGGATTAAGTGGGTCAAATAATCAATATTAGAAATTGGTCAACTTTCTCATGTGAATTATTTTTATTATTTGGTTCAGTGAATTCTGTAGTTATCAAAGTGTGGGAGGTGCCTATGCTCAGAGATGGACCTCTTTCCAACTTTTCATACCCTGTCAAAATCAAGCATGGATTGGATGTAGCGCAATGTTCCTTTTGCACGTCCTCGATGATATGCCTTAACTTCAACCTCAAAAGAGCATCTCTACTTTGCATTTCAATCAAAAGAATTTGTTTTAATCTATTATGTCACCCAGTCCTTGAGAAAAGAATTAAGATGAACTTTAAGATTCTTTTTCTCATCTATTGATAAATGGGGGAGAAATTTGGTCGTGCCTCTGCTGGAGCGGTGTCCTGGGCAGAGCTGTAAATTTTGTGCCGGCAAATGGATTGCGTCTGCCGCTGCAAAATTCATCAGCTGGGCCAGGAGTTTTGAGAGGGGATCGCTAAGGGAAACGTTGCACACCTCGTTTAGGGTGCGAGGCCGGCTGAGCAAGCGAAAATCCCAAGCTAAACAGTTGGCCTTGGAGCACCACAGGAGAGGCCTCGGGGAGAAAAAAAAACACCAAAAACATTCCCAACACATAACTTGTGGCACCACTACATAAATCGCAAAAAAAACCCCAATCAATCTTACCTGAGGTCAACATTACTTACCTCAATGCAGCCACTTCTTGTTCTTCGACAGTTCCCGGAGTCGAGGATGACCTGCTTCCATACTAAAAATGAGTTCTCAGGTGACTGCTGAGTCCGATGTGGGACTCTGTCACAGTTGGGGCAGATGGTGGTTGAAGGGACATTGGTTAAATGGACAGATAGGTGGGGTGCTTGAGTTGTCGTCTGCTCCTTCTGCTGTTTGCGCTTGGCCTCCGCTTGCTCCCGGCGAAGAGACTCGAAGTGTTTGCCACCTTCCCGGATGCTTCTCCTCCACTTTGTGCGGTCTTGGGTCAGGGATTCCCAGGTGTCGATGGGTTTGTTGCACTTTTTCAAGGAAGTTTTGAGAGTGTCCTTGAAGCATTTCCCCTGCCCACCTGGGGCTTGCTTGCCGTGTCGGAGCTCTGAGTAGGGCACTTGTTTTGGGAGTCTCATATCGGGCATGCGGACGATGTGGCCCATCCAGCAGAGCTGATCGAGCATGGTCAGTGCTTCGATGGTGGGGATGTTGGCCTGAGCGAGAACACTGACATTGGTGTGTCTGTCCTCCCAATGGATTTACAGGATCTTGCGGAGGCAGCTTTGAGGTGTCTGCTGTACATAGTTCATGTCTCTGAAGCATATAGGAGGGCGGGTATCACTGCTGCACTGTAGACCATAAGCTTAGTGCCGGGTTTGAGGTCCTGGTCTTCAAACACCCTCTTCCTCAGGCTACCGAAGGCTGCACTGGTGCACTGGAGGTGGTGTTGGACTTCGTCATCGACGTCCGCTCTTGTTGACAATAGGCTCAGACCTCCAGCTTCCACAGGAGGTCCCAGCAGGGCGCACTATGGAGCGTTACGGATCAAGCAGCAGCCAAAAATCGAGCCGGTGTCACAACTAGGGGTGTTGCACACCGGCTCGCCACTTCTGGGCGGTAATGCTCCGTGCCTCTGCTGGAAGCTTGCCGCCTGCCCAGAAGTGCTTACTGCCGCCATTGCCGCCCTCCGGAGCGCTAACAGGTGCAGCAAAGGACTGAAAATCGAGCCCAATATATTTTAAGCAAGCATGTGATTGATGTTTCACCTCTGGAATCTTGGTTCAGATCCAGCCCATTCCATTAGCAGAGATTACATTGGCACATTTCAGACCCCATCTCGAAGATTGTGTGAATTTCTGATCACCTAATCACAGGAGCAATAGTACTGCCTTCGAAGGGTAAAGAGAGAAGCAATAATGTTACAAGGAAAGACTATTGAAGCAAGTGTCCTGTAAGAAATGAGCTTTGATAATCTCAATCCAATTCTTAGTGGCCATGGATAAAACTACTTAATTTGGCAGTATTTGGTATTAAATTATCAGTCTCATTCAGAGACACTACAGGATGGCTGACAAGGGAAATTGAAAAATGTCACATTGGTAAAGGATTTGCTGTATCTGCCCTGATACTGACACTAGATACTTAAAATGGAAAGTGCCCCGTACCCCATCTGTTATGAGCATAAAATGCAGGAAAAAAACAGCTGGTGCTGTTTGCATCATGTGGAAAGTATCTGCTTTATTATACAAAAGGATGTAGAGGGAAGCTATGGGATAACATTATAAATCCTGCAAGTGAAGTGACCTAGTAACTCAGGGGCATTGTTACTGCAAGTGAGACACATTTTGGACCATAAGTGAAATACAGGTGGTGTCACTAAAGTGGGGGAGGTGTTTATGCTCAGATAGGGACCAGGTTTCAACTTTTCACACCCTGTCAACATTAAGCACTCCCAGAACCAATTAGCATGGGTTAGATACAGATGGTGTTCCACAGCACCTTAGCATCAGTTCCATTTTTACTACACATTAGGCAACTATTCATATTAAAGTAATAAATGTTAGATGTTATTAAATCAATTTTAAATGGACATTAAACCGGCAGTTGGGTCCCAGATTGGTTTGGTAATGTTTTTTCACAGTGCCATCTGTCCTTAATCATGATGTCATCTTCTTGAAACAAGAACATTTTTCATAGTGCTCACACCATCGCATGTGTGTAAGCCAAAGTTAATTTGTATTGTTTATGGTAATTGTTTTCTTCTTCTGTCACGGAGCCCTGAAGGTGATGTTCCCGTCTGAAAGCTGTAGTTATACTGCATGCTTGGTGTCAGTCCCATATCAAAAATGGTGGGCCAAAAGGACACAGCAGTACTGCGGATGTGAGCTAGTTCTGGCACGTGTGATATCGCCTCCAAGAACTGGATTCACTTTGTTTCACTTAATCAGCTGCAGTGGCAGTGTAGTCAGTGCGAAGGCCCATTTTCAAACAAACTTGGTTTAGACGGGGTTTTTTTTGAATAAATTCTGGTTGTCCACTGTACCTGCCTGTCCTTTTCTAAATAACTAAAGTTCTCACCAGCTATCAGAGATATCAGTAACCAGTGCTAAAATCATGCATTTAAATATGCATGTAGATAGAGCCTCCCGCTCTCCACAGTCATAGTAGCGGGCTGTGTTGTAAACTCTCCCCTCTCACGTTGCTCTGATGGGGACATTCCTACTTTAAAAGGGTTCTGAAGGCAGCCCTAATGGGAAGACTCTCTCTTTAAAGAATCATCATCATCATCATTGGCAGTCCCTCAAAATCGAGGAAGACTTACTTCCACTTTAGAAGTGAGTTCTCAGGTGACTGTACAGTCCAATACGGGAGTTAGTCTCTGTCACAGGTGGGGCAGACAGTGGTTGAAGGAAGGCGTGTGTGGGGAGTCTGGTTTGCCGCACGCTCCTTCCGTTGTCTGCGCTTGTTTTCTGCATGCTCTCGACGACGAGACTCGAGGTGCTCAGCACCCTCCCGGATGCTCTTCCTCCACTTTGGGTGGTCTTGGGCCAGGGATTTCCAGGTGCCGGTGGGGATTTTGCACTTTATCAAGAGTACCCTCTTTAAAGAACAGCAGTGTAACGGATGGTAGTAATTCCTCATTATATCATAAAAGTACGAAAAAGGACAGGAAAAGGCTGGCAGGTCAATCAAGTCTATCCCATTGTGACGTGATGCAACCTACACGCACCATCAACCTTCCACCATTGACGCAGTCATACAATCTCGTGGGAAAGGCAAGAAAAACAGGAAAAAGACCGAAGACCAATTTAGGAAAAACATTCTAGCAAATTCCTCTCCGACCTCCAAATGGAACCAAGCAAGTTCCAGTGACTGGTATCAATAGTCTCCATTAACCCTCTAATAATTTGAGATGCTTTTCACTCTCATCGACTCCCCCAGCTCCCTTCAGAAAGCTTGCAGTAAATCCACACTCTCCACATGTACTGGCAATTTATTCCTGAGGTCGATGACTCTAGAATCTAATATATGTTTGCTTTTTAACTTATGCTGACGTTCCCTAGTCCTTCCCTGCTCAAATAATCTATTCAACAGGAAAGAACCTAGTTTGTTTATTGTTCTAAATACCTCTGTTATATCCCTTTTAAGTCTATACTTTTCTAAAATAAAAAGCACAGCTCGTTAAGTCTATTCTGATAACTATAGCCATTAAACTCAGTGGCTCACCTCTGAACCTTTCTCAGGAACTCAATATCCTCACCAGGTGAGGGGACTAAAGTGGGATACAGTATTCTAGATGTGATCAGATCAAGGCTTTATACAAGAAAAGGATTTCACTTCCAGTTTTAAATTTAATTGTCCTAACTATACATCTTAATACCCTATTTGCTTTTGCAACAGCCTCACGACACTGGCTATTGAACTTCAAAGAATCACAAGCTAAAACCCCGGTCCTTCTGCAGCAAAGCAGCTAAGTTAGGTGAAGAACAGATTCAGCAAGGTGCTGTGGGCCAACAGTAGCAGCAGAATTATAGATCACTACAGTCTGCAATCTCACGGTGTAGCATATTCCTCACTCCTCCGTCAGCATCAAGCCAGATGACTATCCTTGGTTTAACAAGGAATGTAGAAGAGCCTACTGAGAGCAGCAACAGGCATACCTGGAAATGGAGTGCCAACCTAGTGATGCTACAACACAGGACTGCATGTATACTGAACAGCAAAAGCAGCATGCTATCAACAGATCAGGTCAAAGCTCTGCCATCGCTGCCACATCCAGACATGAATGATGGTGGACAATTACGCAACTAACGGAAGGAGAAGGCTCCATGAAAATCTCCATCATCAACGTTGGTGGAGCCCAGCATGTGAATGCCAAAGACAAGGCTGATGTCTTTAAAATCATCTTCAGCTAGAATTGCCACCTCCTGAGATCTCCACCATCAGAAGTGGAGCTGTGTGTCAATAATTGCTCAGTGTCCAGCTCCATTGGCAATTCATCAGACTGCAGCGGTGGGTCAGCTACAGAAATGTGATCTTGTGAGGCCCTAAAAGATTGCACAAGTACCCATAAAGGGACTACATTTTATGCACTTTCTGTATTGGCTTTTTCTTGTACACATGTCATTGGTCCAGCAATGTCTCTGTATAGTTCTGTTCATCTCAAAACCCCTCAAACCAACCCCCCCCACCACCACCACCCCACTCCCTGCCTCACCCCCTCCCTCCTGACTGGTCACCTAGTTGAAATTTCCTATAAAAACAATGGTAATGCTCTTATGTTCCAGCTCGATACATTTAAAAATAAAGTCTTGAATTATTTCTGGTGAATTATTTGAAATGTGGGATGTGCATCTCCATTGAGATACTTCTGCTCTCAGCCATGGCTCAGTGCTAGCACTCTCGTCACTGAATCCAAAACAATGTAGTTTCAAGTCTTACTCCTGAGACTTTAGGCTGACACTTCAGTGCAGTACTGCGGGAGTGCAGCACTGTGGAGGTGAGTCTTTTGGATGAGACATTAAACCGAGCCCCGTCTCAGGTGGAGGTAAAAGATCCCACGGCATTATTTCGAAGAAGAGCAGGTGACTTCGCCTCAGTGTCGTGGTCAATATTTATCCCTCAACCAACAGCACCTAAAAAAAATATTTAATCTGCTCATTTTCACAGTGCTGTTTGTGGTACCTTGCTATGAGCAAATTAGCTGCCGTGTTTCTTATATTACATCAGTGACTTCACTTCAAAAGTACTTCATTGGCTGTAAATTGCTTTGGGCTGAGGTCGTGAAAGGCGCTATATAAATGCAAGTCTTCCTGTACAAATGAGATAGTTTTCCCTAAATTATATCTGACAGTTGTGGATGGAGCACACTCAAAATATTATCAGAATGCCACAGTGAACTATGTTATCTCACTTCAAGGCTTCATTTATAGCCCATTTTATAAGCAGCGAATGGGTTAATTTTGAAACCTAACCTCCGAGATCCTAATTACTGCCAGAGTAAACCAAGCCTCTCCTGGGAGTGGGTCTAGTGCTGATTCAAGTCCCAATTCTTGACCAACACATTCCTCTGCCACCTGTTTGCTACTTGTTCCATCCAGTTTCACTTGTCAGCTCCAATCGCCACATATAATTTGAATGAAACCATTGTACATAAATGAAGCCTTGGTATAAATGGGCCAGTTCCACTAATCTGCTAGCATTTCTTTTACTTGCTATGCCCAGATTGTAGCACTGAGCCTGACGATAAACAAGGGTGCTTAGAGCTAACCCCTCACCGAGCATTATATCCAGCCTTATACTGCACCAACCTGATGCCCAGAAGTATAAGTGCAATTTGTATTCAACCAAAATAAGATTAGTTAAGAAAAACAAAATCATGCTTTTGGTATAAAAAAGACATGAATCATTGTGGTTATTTGCTGTCCTGTAAATATTACACTTCAGGTGGTATCCATTTTCTGACTGTAAGAAATACAGCAGCATGCTGAGCCATCACTGCAGCAACAGCTGTATGCTTAGTAATCATCATCATCATCGCAGGCAGTCCCTCGAAATCAAGGAAGACTTGCTTCCACTCCCAAAGTGAGTTCTCTGGTGGCTGAACAGTCAAATATGAGAGCCACAGACTCTATCACAGGTGGGACAGATATTCGCCGAGGGATGAGGTGTGTGGGACTGATTTGCCGCACGCTCCTTCCACTGCCTGCGCTTGACCTCTTCACGCTCTCGGCGTTGAGATTCAAAAAGCTCAACGCCCTCCCAGATGCACTTTCTCCACCTCGGGCGATCTTCGGCCAGGGACTCCCAGGTGTCAGTGGTGATGTCACACTTTATCAGGGAGGCCTTGAGGGTGTCCTTGTAACGTTTCCGCTGCCCACCTCTGGCTCATTTGCCGTGAAGGAGCTCTGCATAGAGCATTTGTTTTGGGAGTCTCGTGTCTGGCATGCGAACTATGTGGCCTGCCTAGAGAAGCTGATTGAGTGTGGTCAGTGCTTCAATGCTGGGGATGTTAGCCTGGATGAGGACACTGATGTTGGTGCGCCTGTCCTCCCAGGGGATTTGCAGGATCTTGCGGAGACATCGTTGGTAATATATCTCCAGCAACTTGAGGTGTCTTCTGTACATCGTCCATGCCTCTGATCCATACAGGAGGGCGGGTATTACTACAGCCCTGTAGACCATGAGCTTGAGTAATACAGCACTGCTGAAGGCATCAGACAGTTTAAATCCATCACGGTTAGACAATGAACAAGATATTGAAAGCAATTACTTCTGCCGGAATCATCTTTCCTTGAGACCTTTCCAAAAGGCAAGCCAGCATCCGACTCTCAGTCCTCTCTAATGGTATATCTGTGTTGCAGAGTAGCTCCTGACGTTGGTTCTGGTGGCAGTGGCACTGTATTGTAAATAAGTCAGTTTGCATGTCTTCACTACAGGAAACAGTGCTTTAAGCCATGATTTTTCACCACACCGCTGGAGGCAGCACTCCATCACATCAACAAATCATCAACGATAGCTGAACCCAGCACGTGAGGGCAAAAGACAAGGCAGAACAATTTGCAGCCATCTTGGCCTCCTGCAGAGGTCCCCGCCTTCACAGATGCCAGTCTTCAGCCAATTCCAGTCACTCCACATGACATCAGGAAATGGCTGAGCGCACTGGATGTAGCAAAGGCTATGGATTCCGACAATATCCAGGATGTAGTGCTGAAGACCTGCGCTCCAGAATTAGTTGCACTCCTGACTAAACTGTTCCTGTACAGCTACAACACTGGTAGCTAAACGACAATGTGGAAAATTGCCCAGGTATGACTTGTCCACAAAATGGAAGACAAATCCATCCCGACTAACCCATCCCGACTAAGTAAATGGTGCGGCATCTTTCGGCGAGGGGCAGAGGCGCAGTTAAACATGAATATCCAAAAGTTGCTGTCTGAGCTGCACCACTTCACTGTTAGCTTCTCAACAATGGTAACTCACTGTCTGCCTCATCACTGACATATATTAAACAGCGTGACGTTGCTGCATTAGCGCAGTAGATACGAAGCAAACTCTCCACAGCAAGTTAAGTCTTGTCATTTCAAGTCTAAGTACCCTTTTAAATACGTGACAAGATATAATTACTGCCAAACAACCTCTCTGGTACTGAAAATTAAGTATTCCAAATGTGGCATCTCATTCCTTCAGGTTTTAACTGTTGTTGGAGATTTAAAAAATTTTATTACATTTTCTTTCTGTCTCTCTCCCTTAATCCGATCTTTCTTTTCCTCCCTTGATATCTCTTTCTGTGCCTGATTTGACTTTGAATTCACCCATTCGAATTTATACTTCTGCTCAGTCCTTGCTTGGTTTATTTCACACTCCTTCAATCTGATTGGTGAAGGAGATACACAGTCGCTTGTCCCATTCACTCAGCTCCCAGATGCCCGGTTTCCCCCACTGCGACGTTATCAGCTCAGACTTACAACAACCTGCCACGCTAAAATGTAAAAATCTAAACAGTCTAACTAACAGCAGATGCCATTAGATGCCCTGCTGCAGCAAAATCTGTCCCATTAATTCATTTATTCTCTCCACAGATACTGACTGACCTGCTGTGTTTTTCTACATTTCCTGTTCTTGTTGCACAATTGAAAGCCGGCATAAGCACTTTTTTTTTTGTTTTGGTTGTCATGGCAACCTGAAAACTGCGCATGCAGTGTTTTGCTGTTGCCCCTGGTAACCTGACTGTGGAAATGGGAAGGATTTTGGCGCATCAGCAGCGAAAACAAACAGATGCAACATCAAACATGTTGTAACTGGCTGTTTGCTGGTGCAGAAAATGCAATCAACCATCTAATTTTTTCACATTTCTTTGAGAAGGATGGCAATAATTAATGGTTCTAATTTTGCTCTCAGTGGCAAAGGAATGGCGCTCGCCATTCACCTTGCTGACCGTTGCCCACAGAGTTTTCTTGGGCTTGTCAGCGGAGATTTCCCCTAATATGGCATCTGTTTCAGTGTGGAGCCCTCTGCAGGGGATCTGTGGCATCTGTAAGGAGTACAAAAAACAGTGAGGTTCTTCAACCAATCAGATTGAAAAATCCTCACCGAGACATGCAGAGTCCAAACCAGGAAGTATAAAGCAGGAAATATAAATTAGATTTAAATGGTGCACAGAAAGCGAAATAAAGATTGGGAAATACAACTGTGATTAAGGGAGAGGTAAACAGCCAGAAAAATAAAAAAAAATGTAATTGGAAAAAAACTTCAACATTAATTTTCTTCAAAGGAAATGAGACTCCACACTTGCAAAATACATTTTTCAGGACAAGAAAGGTTGTTCACCAGTAATTATCGCTTATTATGCCATTAAAAACTCCTTACTCCTGCTTTTTCGGCCATCTTTAGTGTGGAAATAGTGGACAAGTACAGCAAGTTCACTTGCAGTCGTTTCAATGCTGACTCTATCGATGATGACCACAACAGTGTACCCTGTGGAGGAGCGGGGTATCTTTGACAGCAACTTCTGGATTTCCGCGTTAAACTGCGCATGTGCAGAACCCAGAATTTGCTCTCAGATTTCCTCCATTATAACGATGAGCATTGATAGAAACATAGAAACATAGAAAATAGGTGTAGGAGTAGGCCATTCGGCCCTTCTAGCCTGCACCGCCATTCAATGAGTTCATGGCTGAACATGCAACTTCAGTATCCCATTCCTGCTTTCTTGCCATACCCCTTGATCCCCCTAATAGTAAGGACTACGTCTAACTCCTTTTTGAATATATTTAGTGAATTGGCCTCAACAACTTTCTGTGGTAGAGAATTCCACAGGTTCACCACTCTCTGGGTGAAGAAGTTTCTCCTCATCTCGGTCCTAAATGGCTTACCCCTTATCCTTAGACTGTGACCCCTGGTTCTGGACTTCCCCAACATTGGGAACATTCTCCCTGCATCTAACAGGTCGAAACCCGTCAGAATTTTAAACGTTTCTATGAGATCCCCTCTCATTCTTCTGAACTCCAGTGAATACAAGCCCAGTTGATCCAGTTTTTCTTGATATGTCAGTCCCGCCATCCCAGGAATCAGTCTGGTGAACCTTCGCTGCACACCCTCAATAGCAAGAATGTCCTTCCTCAAGTTAGGAGACCAAAACTGTACACAATACTCCAGGTGTGGCCTCACCAAGGCCCTGTACAACTGTAGCAACACCTCCCTGCCCCTGTACTCAAATCCCCTCGCTATGAAGGCCAACATGCCATTTGCTTTCTTAACCGCCTGCTGTACCTGCATGCCAATCTTCAATGACTGATGTACCATGACACCCAGGTCTCGTTGCACCTCACCTTTTCCTAATCTGTCACCATTCAGATAATAGTCTGTCTCTCTGTTTTTACCACCAAAGTGGATAACCTCACATTTATCCACATTATACTTCATCTGCCACGCATTTGCCCACTCACCTAACCTATCCAAGTCACTCTGCAGCCTCATAACATCCTCCTCGCAGCTCACACTGCCACCTAACTTAGTGTCATCCGCAAATTTGGAGATACTACATTTAATCCCCTCGTCTAAATCATTAATGTACAATGTAAACAGCTGGGGCCCCAGCACATAACCTTGCGGTACCCCACTAGTCACTGTCTGCCATTCTGAAAAGTACCCATTTACTCCTACTCTTTGCTTCCTGTCTGACAACCAGTTCTCAATCCACGTCAGCACACTGCCCTCAATCCCATGTGCTTTAACTTTGCACATTAATCTCTTGTGTGGGACCTTGTCAAATGCCTTCTGAAAGTCCAAATACACCACATCAACTGGTTCTGCCTTGTCCACTCTACTGGAAACATCCTCAAAAAATTCCAGAAGATTTGTCAAGCATGATTTCCCTTTCACAAATCCATGCTGACTTGGACCTATCATGTTACCTCTTTCCAAATGCGCTGCTATGACATCCTTAATAATTGATTCCATCATTTTACCCACTACTGATGTCCGGTCTATAATTCCCTGTTTTCTCTCTCCCTCCTTTTTTAAAAAGTGGGTTGACATTGGCTACCCTCCACTCCATAGGAACTGATCCAGAGTCTGTGGAATATTGGAAAATGACTGTCAATGCATCTGCTATTTCCAAGGCCACCTTCTTAAGTACTCTGGGATGCAGTCCATCAGACCCTGGGGATTTATCGGCCTTCAATCCCATCAATTTCCCCAACACAATTTCCTGACAAATAAGGATTTCCCCAGTTCCTCCTTCTTACTAGTCCCTCTGAACCCTTTTATATCCAGAAGGTTGTTTGTGTCCTCCTTAGTGAATACCGAACCAAAGTACTTGTTCAGTTGGTCTGCCATTTCTTTGTTCCCCGTTATGACTTCCCCTGATTCTGACTGCAGGGGACCTACGTTTGTCTTTACTAACCTTTTCCTCTTTACATATCTATAGAAATTTTTGCAGTCCGTCTTAATGTTCCCTGCAAGCTTCCTCTCGTACTCTATTTTCCCTGCCCTAATCAAACCCCTTGTCCTCCTCTGCTGAGTTCTAAATTTCTCCCAGTCCCCGGGTTCACTGCTATTTCTGGCCAATTTGTACGCCACTTCCTTGGCTTTAATACTATCCCTGATTCCCTTGATAGCCACGGTTGAGCCACCTTTTTTCCTTTTTTATTTTTACGCCAGACAGGGATGTACAATTGTTGTAGTTCATCCATGCGGTCTCTAAATGTCTGCCATTGCCCATCCACAGTCAACCCCTTAAGTATCATTCGCCAATCTATCCTAACCAATTCACGCCTCATACCTTCAAAGTTACCCTTCTTTAAGTTCTGGACCATGGTCTCTGAATTAACTGTTTCATTCTCCATCCTAATGTAGAATTCCACCATATTATGGTCACTCTTTCCTAAGGGGCCTTGCACAACGAGATTGCTAATTAATCCTCTCTCTTTGAGGATGTTTCCAGTAGAATGGACAAGGGAGAACCAGTTGATGTGGTATATTTGGACTTTCAGAAGGCTTTCGACAAGGTATCACACAAGAGATTAATGTGCAAAGTTAAAACACATGGGATTGGGGGTAGTGTGCTGACATGGATTGAGAACTGGTTGTCAGACAGGAAGCAAAGAGTAGGAGTAAATGAGTACTTTTCAGAATGGCAGGTAGTGACTAGTGGGGTACCGCAAGGTTCTGTGCTGGGGCCCCAGCTGTTTACACTGTACATTAATGATTTAGACGAGGGGATTAAATGTAGTATCTCCAAATTTGCGGATGACACTAAGTTGGGTGGCAGTGTGAGCTGCGAGGAGGATGCTATGAGGCTGCAGAGCGACTTGGATAGGTTAGGTGAGTGGGCAAATGCATGGCAGATGAAGTATAATGTGGATAAATGTGAGGTTATCCACTTTGGTGGTAAAAACAGAGAGACAGACTATTATCTGAATGGTGACAGATTAGGAAAAGGGGAGGTGCAAAGAGACCTGCGTGTCATGGTACATCAGTCATTGAAGGTTGGCATGCAGGTACAGCAGGCGGTTAAGAAAGCAAATGGCATGTTGGCCTTCATAGCGAGGGGATTTGAGTACAGGGGCAGGGAGGTGTTGCTACAGTTGTACAGGGCCTTGGTGAGGCCACACCTGGAGTATTGTGTACAGTTTTGGTCGCCTAACCTGAGGAAGGACATTCTTGCTATTGAGGGAGTGCAGCGAAGGTTCACCAGACTGATTCCCGGGATGGCGGGACTGACCTATCAAGAAAGACTGGATCAACTGGGCTTGTATTCACTGGAGTTCAGAAGAATGAGAGGGGACCTCATAGAAACGTTTAAAATTCTGACGGGGTTAGACAGGTTAGATGCAGGAAGAATGTTCCCAATGTTGGGGAAGTCCAGAACCAAGGGACACAGTCTAAGGATAAGGGGTAAGCCATTTAGGACCGAGATGAGGAGGGATTTTTTCACCCAGAGAGTGGTGAACCTGTGGAATTCTCTACCACAGAAAGTTGTTGAGGCCAATTCACTAAATATATTCAAAAAGGAGTTAGATGAAGTCCTTACTACTAGGGGGATCAAGGGGTATGATGAGAAAGCAGGAATGGGGTACTGAAGTTGCATGTTCAGCCATGAACTCATTGAATGACGGTGCAGGCTAGAAGGGCCGAATGGCCTACTCCTGCATCTATTTTCTATGTTTCTATATTACACAACACCCAGTCTAAGATGGCCTCCCCCCTAGTTGGTTCCTCGACATATTGGTCTGGAAAACCATCCCTTATGCACTCCAGGAAATCCTCCTCCACCATATTGCTTCCAGTTTGGTTAGCCCAATCTATATGCATATTAAAGTCACCCATGATAACTGCTGCACCTTTATTGCATGCACCCCTAATTTCCTGTTTGATGCCCTCCCCAACATCACTACTACTGTTTGGAGGTCTGTACACAACTCCCACTAACGTTTTTTGCCCTTTGGTTTTCTGCAGCTCTACCCATATAGATTCCATTTCATCCAAGCTAATGTCCTTCCTAACTATTGCATTAATCTCCTCTTTAACCAGCAATGCTACCCCAGCTCCTTTTCCTTTTATTCTATCCTTCCTGAATGTTGAATACCCATGGATGTTGAGTTCCCAGCCATGATCATCCTGGAGCCACGTCTCTGTAATCCCAATCACATCATATCTGTTAACATCTATTTGCACAGTTAATTCATCCACCTTATTACGGATACTCCTTGCATTAAGACACAAAGCCTTCAGGCTTGTTTTTTTAACACCCTTTGTCCTTTTCGAATTATGATGTAGTGTGGCCCTTTTTCTTTCTTGCCTTTGTTTACTCGGCCTTCCACTATTGATTTTTACCTTTCTACCATCTGTTTCTGACTTCATAACCTCGCACATATCATTACAGCAAAATCGGGGCCAAGGAAATAATCTTCTCCGCAATCACCTTCCCTGAGTTTGAAAACTTGCCATGGGGGAATAACAGGTAACCAATGCCTGTAAACACTGGACTGCCACTTTTAGAAATCCTCAGAAGGCTCACACATAATGTTGCTTCATTAAAGCGATGTTTTCAAACCAGATAAAAAGTTCCCTGAATCACTCATTCCAATCAAGCTGCATATTGTTTGTCATTTCAACTCACCATTTACCAGTGCCTATGACCTGATTTATTAGTTGATATTTGGGAACACTTTCACAAATTTGAGATCAGGTTATTTATTAAAAGGGCCATACACAGTTTAGAAATAATTATGCAAAAAATACTATTTCAAATTGTGTTTTATAAATGTCATTGGAATAATTAATCAAAATTAGGCTAGAATTAAAATTCATAGAATAATCTGAAAGTATTTTGTAATATTTTTCAATTTCCTCAATTATTTTCTGATGGTCTCGAATGGTAAATTACGTAAAATCAACAGAAAATATTTATGGAATTCATCATTTCCTTTACTTGCAACAAAATACCTTTGTGAAACAGGACATGTTTCATATTTCTTGATTTTTCAATATTCACAATTATCATATTCCGAGCCTCTTTGCACTGCAACATCTACAGTATGGAAAACTCACTGTTTATGAGGTTTACTGGTTTAATTCCTTCAGCCCCTCCCTTCAACTTTGTACTCTCCCTGCACTATATGTGATCTCCCAATGGAGACTGGCTTCCAGCCCTGCTCCAATCCCACTGTGTAACTGGCCTCAAGCAGATTTACAAGAGCCAGCTGGATTGATTCCTCCTCTGATTTATGCTCCCCTCCTTACAGTGAAATGTTCAGCTTCTGCTTGGTGCCTCCCCAGAATGACTCGATGGAGGTCAAGGACTTACCATCTGTGGAATTACAAATGTGATTGATGTTGAGCCATTCATGTCCTTTAGTATTGGAGCTCTAATATGCGACGCCACCATGTCACTCTCTATGGCTTATAAAGTTTTCTAAACAGGCTTAGCTATATGAATAATTGCACAGAACATTGTCATCAGTCTCAGGCATACTATTAAAGCACATGTTGAGTGGAACCTAGAGACATCCTCATTGGAGGGGGTGGGAGTGGAAGAAAAATTTCCCTCAATTCCTATACAAGTGGCTGCCGCAAAATTGATATTGATAGGACAGTCGATTTGCCAATGTATTCAGCTGAAGATGACTATGTGGCATAGAGGAACCTAAGTTGTAACGGAGATAAAGGTGGATGTGCCAATATCCTTGGCCTAAAGTGGTAAGCAATAATGGTGGAAGTGTTAGGACACAGTTGTTGCTGTTGGATTAGGACTTCCAGCACAGTTAATAAAGTCAGAACAGATAACTGAACAGGACAAAAGACTATTGCCAAAAGCTGTTCTAAAATACAGGTCAAAGCCTGTGATAAACATAAGAAATGGCGCTCAATTAAAAAGTTCCTAAAAGAGCCTCTGATGAGCTACTGGGTAAAGGCACAGCCTGGTGTAAGCCAAAGCTATATATTAGGGTTCAATTGCTCATACCAACTTGGGCTGGAGCAACTGCTGGGATCCTACAACCGGCCTCAGCACCAATGGACTAGGGAGAAGCGGAATCAGCCATGGCTTGTAATCCTGCTCATTACCTGGGAACAGCTGCTAGACGTCACATAGGAAAAGCATAGGGTCAACAGTGATGTCCCCCAGAGCTGAATAACCCACCTCGCTGACCTACATTGGTCCCCAGTTAAGCAACGCCTCTATTTCAAAATTCTCATCCTTATTTTCAAATCCCTCCATGGCCTCCCTATCTCTGTAATCTCCTCCAGCCCTGCAACCCCCCCGAGGTGTCTGTGCTCCTCTAATTCTGCCCTCTTGAGCATTCCTGATTATTATTGCTCAACCATTGGTGGCCGCGCTTTCTGTTACCTCGGCCCCAAGGTCTGGAACTCCCTGCCTAAACCTCTCCAAGTCTCTCCCTCTCTTTCCTCCTTCAAGACGCTCCTTAAAACATACCTCTTTGACCAAGCTTTTGGTCACCTACGCTAATTTCTACATATACGGCTCAGTGTCAAATCTTTTATCTCATAATACTCCTGTCAAGCGCCTTGGGACATTTCACTATGTTAAAGGCACTATATAAATGCAAGCTGTTGTTGTTGTCTTGGCTCCTACATGAAGGATGCTCCACGACAGTGTGAGTGGAAATGTATGCCGATAAAAGTCACTGTTTCCAGAAATAAAACGATAAAATGAGAAAAAAAACAAATCCTTTTTTTTTGACTAAAGTATATCTAATTATTGGACTGATGAAAGAAATAACTCACAATTACTCTTCAACATTGATCTGCGGGCATTAAATCAATCCAATTATGTGTGTAGCCTGCCGATCAATAATTCAGCACAATACCCCTCCACTGAAGTCGATGGTTGTGACTTAAATCTTATAATGTGCATTGACTGTTATGATATTGACTGTTATATTATTATATGTACTATTATATAACTGACTACACAGAGCGAGAGAGAGAGAAAGAGAGAGAATAAAATCTGATGAAGAATACAGGTGATTGCAAAGTTGTAAAATTATCTCCAGGTTCCGGTGAGAATTCAGTGGAATTTCACTCTCATGGATTATGATGTCATCTGCATGCTATGATTAGACCCTCGCTGCCTTATAATCATTCCCATCTATGCACTAATCTCTATATAAACCATTTGAACTCGTCAATTAGATCATTACTGCCTTGTAATCATTGCCAGGTATCCGTTCATCTCCATACAAACCATCTGAACCCCTCAATTAGGTCATTACTGCCCTGTAATCACTCCCAGGTATCCATTATTCAGTATGTAACCTGAACTGAATTACATGCGCATGGCACAATGTCAAAAATTTGAGACACTAACAAAAAACATCATTAAATTGCCAGATTGCCAGTCTTTAACACGATCTATTTGTAGTTCCTTTGATTTAGGAAGGAATTTCTTCCATTTGTTACCTCTGCCCATTAAAAAAAAGGAGGCACTGTGAGCATCATTTGTGTCTGTCTGGAAACTTAAGAAAAAGGTTTGATGGGTTTCAACTAAATTGACATAAGCACAAGTTCGATACTGAGCAAGATCCCATTTCATGTGAATGCTCCCTGGGTAAAGAGTTGTCCTTTAGCAATCTCTGCCCGTTCTGTCACCCACCCCCCCGCACCCCAGCCCCACCAACACCCCGTCCCCCCAGCCCCTCCCCCGCACCCCAGCCCCTCCCCCGCACCCCAGCCCCACCCCCGCGCCTTCCCCCCCCCCGACGCTCCAGCCCCACCAACACACCCACCGCCCGCACCCCAGCACACTCCCCCGTGCCCCAGCCCCCCCGTTTCCCACCCCCGCACCCCAGCACCTCCCCCCCACGCCCCAGCCCCACCAACACACCCACCCCCTGCGCCCCAGCCCCCTCCCGCACCCCAGCCCCACCATCCCTTGTGCCCCAGCCCCCCCCCCCCACACCCCAGCCACCCTCCCGCCTCCGCCCGCCGCACCCCAGCCCCTACACAATGATATTTTTAAAGTCTGAATATTGCTGCACAAGCTCTAGAAAAGCATGCAAAAATAATCAAGTAAAATGGTTTGTAAAAGGTCACAATGTGGGGAGTAACCTCACAGAATTCAATTTGGCTGGTATCATGATTATGGGTCACGCATTACACAGACACCAACACATTCCAAGTAACTGAGCAATTGGTCTACACTACCTGACTGCAATGCATTTTTCACTGAATGCGTGCAATTGTCAATTAGTTACCATTAAAGTTCCCATAAATTTAGATATATTTGATGTCTCATGTTGACCACAGCTCAAGACTGGTAATCTGAAAGCATCTGGTGACTCCAAGGTTTTATATGTCAGTTTAATCAGCACAGAAGATTGTGGCTAACAAGGACACCAGCTAAATGCAAGATCAAGTAACCTTCCAGTAAAATAGAATTGTATGGGGTATATGCACAACACAATGGTTTCACATATCTCTTATATCTGCAATAGATCCAAAAGGGATTTAAAGCAAAAGCACCTTCAAGAACTCCATGAACGGAAGTGAATATTTTTTAATGTGATTTCCTTCAAAAGTAGCTCGGTAGTAATGTCCTGCGCCCCAGACCAGCAGGGGATGTCTTCATACCTGTGACACTGCCAAACAGAACATTCTCCATTTTAGATAGGAGATGCCAGGCCGATGCTGGGTAGTTCAACAAAGAAAGGAAAGGAAATAAAATTCACCAGTCAGGATACCCTGATCTATGCTTGCCCAGGAATGAGGGACTTCAGTTCTGCAGAGAAACTAGAGAAGCTGGGATTGTTCTCCTTAGAGCAGGAAAGGTTAAAGGGATATTTAATAGAGGTTTTTAAAATTATGATGGGTTTTGACAGATGGTGGAAGCAGATTCAATAGTAACTTTGAAAAGGGAATTCAATACTTACCTGAAGAGGAAAGATTTGCAGGGAAAATGCAGGGAGTGGGATTAATTGAAGAACTCTTTCAAAGATGCGGCACAGGCATGAGGGGCTGAGTGGCCTCTTTTTGTGCTGTATGATTCGCTGATCTCCTATCATCCAGGTTCTAATAGGCATTGAGTTAGCTCTGAGCGCAGGTTGCCTGCTGCCATTTTCGCTAGGGGTGAGATATTGGGAGAGAGTAAGTATATTTTTTTAATAAATTATGCATGGAACTGGATTCTGAAGAAAACTGAAGAAAAAACCTGCTTTCACAAAAACCACTGTGTAGGGGCTAAGGGGAGGAAATTATGAAAAGGCATCTCTTCACTCAGGGAACATTCACATGATATAACATCAGAGGATTTTGCCCAGTATCGAATTTGTGCAATGCACTGTCCTCATTACAATTTGGTTGAAATCCATCAAATTATTTTCATATTTTTTTTATCAGCAGCACATGTTTGTAACTTGTTGATCAGCAACATCTCAGGCAGGAGCTTACCTAATCTTAGCTCCATGACTAGCTCTTTCTACTGTTTGCTTATGCAATTGTACAACATGGTCTTAAATATGATACAAAATATGATTCTTTTAAAAGAGGTGACTTGTTTCCAGAAAGAAAGGTGTATGAATGCAGTCATCATAGAGGTAAGCACAGACACTGCCAGTGGTAGTTCTCTGGAAGAAAATGATCTGTATAAAGATGATGCTTTCTGTTCCAAGGAGTTATATTTGTTAAATCGAAGAAGTGACTCAAAGTTACTGTACAGCATATTGGTGAGGCCCCACCTAGAGTACTGCGTACAGTTTTGGTCTCCGTATTTAAGGAAGTATATACTTGCATTGAAGGCTGTTCAGAGAAGGTTCACTAGGTTGATTCCGGAGATGAGGGGTTTGACTTATGAAGATAGCTTGAGTAGGTTGAGTATAAGGTGGCCAAGGTTAGTGGGAAACTAGAAGATTGGAAAAATTTTAAATGACAGCAAAGAATGACAAAGAAAGCAATAAAGAAAGGAAAGGTAGATTATGAAAGTAAACATGCGCAAAACATAAAAACAGATAGTAAAAGCTTTTACCGATATATAAAACGGAAAAGGATGACTAAAGTAAATGTTGGTCCCTTAGAAGATGAGAAGGGGGGTTTAATAATGGGAAATGTGGAAATGGCTGAGACCTTAAAAATTATTTTGCTTCGGTCTTCACAGTGGAAGACACAAAAACCATGCCAAAAATTGCTGGTCACGGGAATGTGGGAAGGGAGGATCTTGAGGCAATCACTATCACTAGGTGGGATAGTGCTGGACAGGCTAATGGGACTCAAGGTAGACAAGTCCCCTGGTCCTAATGAAATGCATCCCAGGGTATTAAAAGAGATGGCGGAAGTTATAGCAGATGCATTCGTTATAATCTACCAAAATTCTCTGGACTCTGGGGAGGTACCATCGGATTAGAAAGCAGCTAATGTAACGCCTCTGTTTAAAAAAGGGGGCAGACAAAAGGCAGGTAACTATAGGCCGGTTAGTTTAACATCGGTAGTGGTGAAAATGCTTGAAGCTATCATTAAGGAAGAAATAGCGGGACATTTAGATAGGAATAGTGCAATCAAGCAGACGCAACATGGATTCATGAAGAGAAAATCATGTTTGACTAATTTACTGGAATTCTTTGAGGATATAACGAGCATGGTGGATAGAGGTGTACCGATGGATGTAGTGTATTTGGATTTCCAAAAGGCATTCGATAAGGTGCCACACAAAAGGTTATTGCAGAAGATAAAGGTACTCAGAGTCAGAGGAAATATATTAGCATGGATAGAGAATTGGCTAACAGAAAGCAGAGAGTCGGGATAAATGGGTCCTTTTCGGGTTGGAAATCGGTGGTTAGTGGCGTGCCACAGGGATCGGTGCTGGGACCACAACTGTTTACAATATACATAGATGACCTGGAAGAGGGGACAGAGTGTAGTGTAACAAAATTTGCAGATGACACAAAGATTAGTGGGAAAGTGGGTTGTGTAAAGGACAGAGAGAGGCTGCAAAGAGATTTAGATAGGTTAAGCGAATGGGCTAAGGTTTGGCAGATGGAATACAATGTCGGAAAATGTGAGGTCATCCACCTTGCAAAAAAAAACAGTAAAAGGGAATATTATTTGAATGGGGAGAAATTACAACATGCTGCGGTGCAGAGGGACCTGGGGGTCCTTATGCATGAATCACAAAAAGTTAGTTTGCAGGTGCAGCAGGTAATCAGGAAGGCGAATGGAATGTTGGCCTTCATTGCGAGAGGGATGGAGTACAAAAGCAGGGAGGTCCTGCTGCAACTGTACAGGGTATTGGTGAGGCCGCACCTGGAGTACTGTGTGCAGTTTTGGTCACCTTACTTAAGGAAGGATATACTAGCTTTGGAGGGGTTACAGAGACGATTCACTAGGCTGATTACCTTATGATGATAGATTGAGTAGACAGGGTCTTTACTCGTTGGAGTTCAGAAGGATGAGGGGTGATCTTATAGAAACATTTAAAATAACGAAAGAGATAGACAAGATAGAGGCAGAGAGTTTGTTTCCACTGGTCGGGGAGACTAGAACTAGGGGGCACAGCTTCAAAATACGGGGGAGCCAATTTAAAACCGAGTTGAGAAGGAATTTTTTCTCCCAGAGGGTTGTGAATCTGTGGAACTCTCTGCCCAAGGAAGTAGTTGAGGCAAGCTCATTGAATATATTCAAATCACAGATAGATAGATTTTTAATCAATAAGGGAATTAAGGATTATGGGGAGCGGGCGGGTTAGTGGAGCTGAGTCCACGGCCAGATCAGCCATGATCTTGTTGAATGGCAGAGCAGGCTCGAGGGGCTAGATGTTCCTAATTCTTATGTTCTTATGTTCTATACACATTGGAGTTCAGAAGAATGAGAGGTGATCTTATCGAAACATGTAAGATAATGAGGGGTCAACAAGGTGGATGCAGAAAAGATATTTCCACTCATAGGGAAAACTAAAACTAGGGGACATAGTCTCAGAATAAGGGGCCACCCATTTAAAACTGAGATGAGGAGGAATTTCTTCTCTCGGAGGGTTGTAAATCTATGGAATTCTCTGCTGTGGAGGCTGGGCCATTGAATATATTTAAGGCAGAGATAGACAGATTTTTGAGCGATAAGGGAGTAAAGGGTCATGGGGAGCGGGCAGGGAAGTGGAGCTGAGTCCATGATCAGATCAGCCATGATCTTATTAAATGGCGGAGCAGGCTCGAGGGGCCAAATGGCCTACTCCTGCTCCTATTTCTTATGTTCTTACTTTGTGGGGATTTCAGGGAACAAGCATTAAAACTTCTTTGTTTTGTCATCATATTTGCTACTTCTGATTGATAAATTTTTCATCATCAAAATGAAAACTATGAAAGTGGCATCGTCCATGTATAAAAAGTTTATCATGCAGTTGTCAAATGTTTATGAAAATGTTTGCATCAAATTATTGTCTCAAAAACTTTTGGTTACTGAGATTGTGTAAAAAAGTGGATTATGTAGCACAAATGGTTACAAAACTGACCTTTCACCTTCCAAGCTAGGATTTGAATCCAAACCAGACTTTTGAGTTGAATGTCTGATTCCTCTCACTGCCTGTACTCCAACCGGCAATCTCACACAGAGATTCCATAAGGGCAGATGAGGTAGGAATTGGAAATGTCTCATCAGAAATAGTGGGAGCATTTCTTGGGAGATTGGATTTAAAGTTGAGCAGTTTTGCTGGGACTTTCCCATGATATGATCCCTGTACTACCTAACTAGAAACTGTTTGATAAACGAAAAATTCTGTTTTTGTTTTCAACTGAACTAAAAGATTTGCTTCTATTTATGCCTGCTGCAATCTAGACCACAAGTTGTACACATACCGCATAACACCAGACCGTACAAACAGAGATTAGCATCTGAACAAGATTTACTTACAAAAATGGCAATAACTAAACAGATTGTTAAGCAGTTTTATATTGAAAGGCTGTAGTTTCAATAAGCACACAATATTTTTTTATACTGATATACGGAGCAGGAGTAATATGGATATAATTGTTTCTCTCACCCAGATATTTTTAAAACTTTCATTTTTTAACTTTTTCTTGGACAGAATGTGAATTGTGTTTTAGTTGTACCGAGTTTGTAACTGTGTTTATTTGGGAATATCATTATACACTGTGCTATTTTGAAATATCAAAATATTATTTTAGCCTATGAGTGATAAATGCAGATGTAGGTTATGTTAGTAGAGTCATGAGTTGAATAAAATATCACTGCAAGCTTTAAATGACAGATTTTAAAATATTCATATTGATGAGATTTCAAAGTCAACAATCCACCCTTTCCTTTAGTAAAAACTGAAAATGCTGGGAAATGCTCAGCGGGTCAGGTCAGGCAACATCTATGGGGAGAGAAACAGACTTAACGTTTCCATTTCCTTTATTAATGTTATGAAAGTTGTTGAATATCTGCACTTCTGATTATTTTAATTGTCACTGGGACTGCATTTCTTCAGATGAGGAGGATGACGATGAATGATCGAGTTTGAACTGGTCTATTGCAATGGAGTGCTGCCAGACCTCAAGTATCTCTAGATCTGATCACATTCAATAGTTTTGAGTTTGGTTTGATATAGATGTGTTGAAACCTGTGGTTATCAGAGCTAGGTTGATTGATTGTATGTATTTCAAATTATGAATTAAGTGTTTTCATCACCAAGGCACAAGAAGAGTGTGCAAGAGTGTGCAGGAAATGTACATGGATTAATCCCAAGTTTCAAAAGGATGAATGTGAGGACAAGCTTCAGAATCTTGAGACTAGAAGACTCCATTTAAAGAATTATATTCATTCCTAGGCAAAGCACCTCAGGAACGATATATTGGTTTTGGTATATTGCAGCACAGATTCACCAGAATGGTACTCGGGCTAAAAGGGTTAAATTATGAGGACAGGTTGCATAGATTAGGCTTGTATTCCCTGGAGTATGGAAGATTAAGGGATGATCTAATTGAGATGTTTAAGACGATTAAAGGAATTGATGGGGTAGATAGAGAGAAACTATTTCCTCTGATGGGGAGTCCAGAACAAAGGGGCATAACCTTAAAATCAGAGCCAAGGCTTTCAGTGGTGACGTCAGGAAGCACTTCTTCACACAAAGAGTAGTGGAAATCCGAAACACTCTCCCACAAAACACTGTTGCGGCTAGGTCAATTGAAATTTTCAAAAATGAGACTGATAGTTTTTTGTTAGGTAAAGATACAAAGAGTTATGACACCAAGGTGGGTAGTTGGAGTTAAGGTAAAGATCAGCCATGATTTAATTGGATGGCGGAACAGGCTGGTGGGACTGAATAGCCTATTCCTGTTCCTATGTTCTTTTGTTTAGGTAATAAGATGGCCGCCAGGGTGTTAGGTCCCTAGGGAGCTCCCCCACTCCAAACAACTCCCATCAGCTCTCGGAAACTTTCCATCATCCAACCTCCCCCCTCCCGCTGTCTAAATATCCCCTAACCAAATAGACCCTAATAGGAGGTCTAAGCATGTAAACCCAAACCCTTACCCCTTACCCTAGTCCCAACGGTGCTAGTCCCATGAGTTCGGGCCATTCGGGCCTAACTCAGACTTCCCACTACATCACTCATTGGCGATCTCCAGCAACCTCCGATGGTCTCTGCCGACCCCGGCGACGACCGACGATCTCTGGCGACCCCCTACAACCTCCGCCGACCTCTGGCGACTTGTGACGACTTCTGGTAGTCCCACGAGTTCGGGCCATCTGGGCCTACCGCAGGCTTCCCACCACGTCACCCATCGGCGACCTCCGACGATCTCCGACGTACTCCGACGACCTCCAGTGACCCCCAGTGACCTCCGACAACCTCCAAAACCTCCAGCGACCTCCGACGCCTCCCAGCGACCTCCGGCGACCTCCAGCGACCTCCGACGACCCTGGCAACATCCAGCGACCTCCGACGTCCCCTGACGATCTCTGGCGAACACCGTAGGTGGCACCCTGGACCTGGACCTGGCTATCGGGCCTCCAAACCACCCTCCAGTGGCGATCAGAACACCTTCAGCAGCGGCAGGTGGTCCTCTCCTCCACGACAAAGTCTCGGCCTCCTCGACGACGGTTGGACCTCCCGTGGCGACAGATGACCTCCTCCTCAATGACGATCGGGTTCCCTCTCCCACATCGGCGACTGGCCTCCCCTCCTCCTTCAGTGACGACTGAGCGCTCCTTCCCACTGATGACCTGGCCTCTTCTCCACCTCCAACACGTGGTGAGTTCCATGGCTGTGACACCCCTGCCCTCCCACCCTGAACCCCGGTGGGCCACTGACCCTCTCAATGCCTGCCCCCAACCAGGTCTCGGACCAGCTACCACCAAGGACGCTACCCAGCGCCGAGCCTGCGGCCAAAATCTCGCTGTAGGCAACTAGGCCCATATAGTAGTGTCTGGTCTCCAGTTGTCTTGGACCCCCTTGCCACTGGATCAAGACCTCTCTCTGCTAAGCCCGTGTGGTAGCCGGTGTGCAACGACCACCCCACGTTAAAAGAACTCACGCACAGGCATCTTCCACTCCGTTAACATGAAGTTCGGGACCTGGAACATCAGGACCCTCATGAACAACTCCAACAGCGACAGGCCGGAACGCCGCACTGCCATAGTTGCCCGGGAACTTAGATGCTTTGATATCGACATCACCGCCCTAAGTGAGACCCGGCGGGCAGGGGAAGGCCAACTCAAGGAACAAGGTGGAGGTTACACCTTCTTCTGGAAAGGGAAACTAGAGGAAGAACGCCGCCTCCATGGAGTCAGCTTCGTCATCAAAAACGAGCAGGTTGACCGCCTGAAAGACTCCCCCTGTGGGGCTAATGAACGCCTCATGATGCTTCCACTCACCCTATCCCGGAACCAGTGCACCACAGTTATCAGTGCGTACATCCCAACACTCGATGCAACTGATGAGGCCAAAGAGGGTTTTTACACCAACCTCGAAAAATCCCTGTCCTGCATCCTCACGGCGACAAACTGAGCCTCCTTGGTGACTTCAATGCCAGGGTTGGCAAGGACACAGACCTCTGGGGAGGTGTGACTGGCAGAGAGTGGGTAGGGAAAGCCAACTCCAGTGGTACCCTACTCCTGACAAAATGTCTAGAGCACGAACTTGTCATCACCAACACCTTGTTCTGCCAGATGGATAAATACATGGCATCGTGGCAATACTCTCGCTCCAAGCACTGGCACTTGCTCAACTATGTCATCGTCCGAGCCAGGGATCGCAAGGATGTGCGCATCACCCTTGCCATGACAGGAGCCGATGACTGCTGGACGGACCACCGCCTAATCCGATCCATCATCGACATCAATATAGCCCCAAAGTGGAGGGGGCAGCAGAAGCAGTGCTGCAAAAAAGTCAATGCTGGGGCACTTAAGGACCCAGTTAAGAGAGCCCTATATAGCCAGCGCCTCACAGCTAACCTGGCATGCCTTGACAACCCTGAGATGCAGAATGCCCACAGCGCTTGGTCTGACCTCCAGGCTTCCATAACTAGTGCCTGCAAAGAGACGCTTGGCTACTCAACCAGGACTGGTTTGATGAGAATGATCAGGAGATCCAAGAGCTATTCGATCGCAAGCGCAGGGCATTTGTGAGCCTTAAACAACAATACAACACAGGAGCAGCAAAGCAACATTACAGACTGAGGTCCAACAAAAAACCCGGGACCTAGAGAACAGATGGTGGATGAAGAAGCACAGGAGATTCAGCAGCTGGCCAACGACCATGATGTGCGAGGATTTTTCATCGCAGTCAAGGCCGCCTACGGGCCAAACACCCAAGGCTCCACCCCACTGCTGGCCAAGAACGGGGTAACACTCATTAAGGACACCGAGGCAGTCAGGGCCCGCTGGAAGGAGCACTTCAAAGATCTCCTCAATCGAGACTCTGCCTTTGACTCGAGTGTTCTCGACTCCATCCCGCAGCATGCTACCCGCCACCATCT
Organism: Pristiophorus japonicus; assembly: GCF_044704955.1. NCBI lineage: Eukaryota > Metazoa > Chordata > Chondrichthyes > Pristiophoridae > Pristiophorus > Pristiophorus japonicus. The sequence continues at coordinate 46,634,157 of NC_091990.1, forward strand.
CGGTGAGACACCAACACTGCACGAGGTAGAAAAAGCCATAAGACAGCTTAAAAACAACAAGAGTGTGGACGGAATCCCTGCTGAGGCATTGAAGTATGGCGGAGAGGCACTGCTGGCACGAATAGCATCTCTCTCATCTGGAGGGAGGAGAGCATGCCGGGGGATCTCAGAGAAGCAGTAATCGTGACCATCTTTAAAAAAGGGGACAAGTCCGACTGCGGCAACAACAGAGGAATCCCCCTGCTATCAGCCACTGGGAAAGTTGTCGCTAGAGTCCTTCTCAACCGTCTCCTTCCCGTGGCCGAGTAGCTCCTCCCGGAGTCATATTACTGATTTCGTCCCCTACAGGTTAAAACGGACATGATTTTTGCAGCGCGACAGCTACAGGAAAAATGCAAGGAACAGCGCCAGACTTTATACATGGCCTTCTTCAACCTTACAAAGGACTTTGACACTGTCAACTGCAAGGGTCAATGGAGTGTCCTCCTCTGTTTCGGATGCCCCCAAAAATTCGTCATTATCCTCCGCCTGCTCCACAACGACATGCAGCCATGATCCTTACCAACGGAGCGATCACAGACGTAATCCACGTTTGGACCGGGGTCAAACAGTGCTGTGTCATCGCTCCAACCCTCTTCTCAATCTTTCTCACTGCCATGCTCCACCTCACAGTCAACAAGCTCCTCGCTGGAGTGGAACTAAACTACAGAACCAGTAGGAACCTGTTCAACCTGCACCATCTCCAGGCCAGATCCATGACCACCCCAACCTCTGTCGTCGAGCTCCAGTACGCGAACGACACCTGCATCTGCGCACATACAGAGGTTATCTCCAGGACATAGTCGACGTATTTACTGATGCGTACGAAAGCATGGGCCTTACGCTAAACATCCGTAAGACAAAAGTCCTCCACCAGCCTGTCCTCACCGCACAGCACTGCCCCCCAATCATCAAGATCCATGGCGCGGCCCTGGACACCGTGGACCACTTCCCATATCTCGGGAGCCTCCTATCAACAAGAGCATGCATCAATGACGAGATCCAACACCGCCTCCAGTGCACCAGTGCAGCCTTCGACCGCCTGAGAAGAAGAGTGTTTGAAGACCAGGCCCTCAAAACTGCCACCAAGCTCATGGTCTACAGGGCTGTAGTAATACCTGCCCTCCTGTATGGCTCAGAGACATGGACCATGTACAGCAGACACCTGAAGTTGCTGGAGAAATATCATCAACGATGTCTCTGCAAGATCCTGCAAATCCCCTGGGAGGACAGGCGCACCAACATCAGTGTCCTCATCCAGGCTAACATCCTCAGCATTGAAGCATTAACCACACTCAATCAGCTCCGCTGGGCAGGCCACATAGTTCGCATGCCAGACACGAGACTCCCAAAGCAAGTGCTCTACTTGGAGCTCCTTCACAGCAAACAAGCCAAAGGTGGGCAGCGGAAACGTTACAAGGACACCCTCAAAGCCTCCCTGATAAAATGCGACATCACCATTGACACCTGGGCGTCCCTGGCCCAAGACCGCCCTAAGTGGAGGAAGTGCATCCGAGAGGGCGCTGAGCACCTTGAGTCTCAACGCTGAGAGCAGGCAGAAATCAAGCGCAGGCAACTGAAAGAGCGTGCGGCAAACCAGTCCCACCCACCCCTTCCCTCAATGACTATCTGTCCCACCTGTGACAGAGTCTGTGGCTCTCGTATTGGACTGTTCAGCCACCAAAGAACTCACTGCAGGAGTGGAAGCAAGTCTTCCTCGATTCCGAGGGACTGCCTATGATGATGATGATGGTTATAGTCTGGAGAGAAGTTAGTTAAGGGGGAGACTTCACTGAACTACATGATGATCATCATCATCGTAGGCAGTCCCTCAGAATCGAGGAAGACTTGCTTCCATTCTTAAAAATGAGTCCTTAGGTGGCTGAACAGTCCAATATGAGAACCACAGACTCTGTCACAGGTGGGACAGATAGTCGCTGAGGGAAGGGGTGGATGGGACTGGTTTGCCACACGCTCTTTCTGCAGCCTGCGCTTGATTTCTGCACGCTCTCGGCGATGAGACTCAAGGTGCTCGGCGCCCCCCCGGATGCACTCCCGGATTACATTGTATTACATAGTATGGATAAGGGATAAACCATTCATTTCCTCAAAGTAAGCCAGGAAAGGAAGATCAAAGGATAGAAAAATAAACTAATAAAAATTATATTTAAAACATATCAGGAAGATCTTTTTTACTCAGGAGTTTTGAATAATACGCAAGGTAGGACAGTACAGGCAGAATCACTGGGGTTGTTAAAAAAACATTCCGAAAAAATAATGAGAGAGTTAGGTACTAGAAGGATAAACTGACTGCTATGCTCTCATCCATGCCTTTTATAAAGTATCTTTTTGCAGTATGTTTCTGGACCAGTGCCCCTGCACATAATGCAAGCTACCAGAATAAATGTATCAAGAACTATCCAGCGTAAGTAAGACTGCTTAGATCATAAAACATCAATTATGGCGTTATCACTGTTGATCACACAGTTTAATCAAACTGGAGTTCCGTTTGAAAGATTTCTCAGTTTTCTTTGCACAAACATATTGAGTTCATATACTATCATTTTCAAGTTGCCTTTTCGATATCTCATCAGAACTCATTTTTCTCCCCCAGTTTTTTGACTTTCTCTCTGAAGGCAGTGACTCATGCCAACGAAAGGTTCTGTGGGTGTCAACAATCCTGTTATCACAGCCAAGTGGTCATAATTCATGCATGAGACCAGACAGTGAGCATTAGCAGGCCAGTTCATCATGGGGGGGCGGTGGGGGTGGGGCTGAGGGGCGGCATGTTAGTCAGGGTTATGTCTCACTATTTCTTCACTTCATATCCACACCTAATCTTTTTGAACAGAAGTCACTGGTTCTAATCAAGAGTGATGACACTGGCTGATTTCAGAACCTCTTCCCCGCCCCACCTCAGCCCTGGGGTTCTGAGCTAAATTGAGGTTCTATCATCGATATCATAGCCAAGATTACCTAACTCTGCACAAACAAGGATTAAATCGGGTAATTTCCTGATCTGTATGGTTGAGTACTGCACCACACCGGATTCCTAAGATAGATAGACAGACAGACAGACAAGACAGACAGATACATACATATTAATAGACATATGGCTAGATCAACAGATATCTTCTAATTATATTTTTATAAGGTGGTGAAGCTGGATGGCTAGGATTTGGTGAAAAGAATATTTAAAACTGTTGGGATGAGTTATTAACATATATTATAAGATGGATAACTATTAAAAAAACTCTTAACATTATTCTTTGGCTAGAATGACAGGAAACTTCGATCAAATATTCTTTTAAGTTTCATCATATCTCTTGAGCTTTTCAATATGTTTTAGTGAGGGTAACATTAATTCTCTGTGATGTTTATGCATCCAATCTCTGTCTCAAAAAAGAATATTATTGCAAAGATGTAAATAATTAATCAGATTTTTAATAGAAAATCCATGAATATCCAAGTCAAAAACCTCTGGTGAGCTTGGGCAATTGTTTTACATCACTGCTGTTACTGACTGAACATTAAGACAAGCTCTTAGTCTAATCAACAAATGATAGTCATTTATAATCAAAGTATTGCAGCACCCAGAAAGGAAACTGCACATCTGTGTTTTTCTGAGTGATAACCATACTTTACTCTGTTGATAACACTGTCCTGTGCAAGATTCAACTCCGTCAAACTTTCTTTAAAAGTCCATTTTGTTAACACTATCCCAGTCAATAATTTGCAGTTGAGAAATTCTCCAGGCTTTTTGATTTAATTCAACAACTTGTTGACAGCAAATTAATGTCTAGGATCCACGAAAAGTAAAATATTTCAAAAGAAATTATCACTGCCTCCACCAGTACTTTAAAAGTGTTTTTCCTTTATTGTAAATGATTGTATAAATGCTAATAATGTAATTTCTGCACTAGAATCTGACAATCATAGCCACATACACCAACACTATTGTTTGCCTGTAAAGGATCGATTATGATTTGATAAAACCCCCAATTCAATCATTACAGTTATTAATCATTAAGCATCAATGGGATGGTGCATCAATGCGACAGAGTGCACCGGCCATCAGTCTCTGACATTATGTGGTTTATGACATTGTCTGAAACCCTTGAGAACGCTATAGTAGTACCACACCCTGCTGCCCTTTATGCTCCACATAATTAAAGAGAAAGGATTTCCAGCCAAGTTATGCATCTTACTTGAGCTGTGATTTTCAGTGTGCGGCGGGTCTGACTGGGTAACTGTCGACTAAAGCTGAATAATTAGCAAAATCTGAGGCTCCACTTTCACGCTCATAAGTCCAAAATATGGAAGCAATAATTAAAAGCAACTTTTAACTACCGCGTTATGTTTACTGGTGCACTCACACTGAACATAAATGCCGCATTATCCATTCTCCTATATTTGAATTCTCCCAAAGTGACCCTGAAATTAAACTTCCAGTTCGATGCAACTATTGAGGGACGGTACTATCAAGTTTGTTGTATTTGTTTATCTTCGAGAGCTGTCAGTCAACCATGTGGGTACGTTTAAGAGGACAGACTCTGGTCTGGCACTGGCTTGTGGCGATTCTCATGCTACAAGGCTGATTGACAGCTCAATAAGGTAAATAAATCTTTAGCAGCCAGTTGTCTCGCAATCACGCCCATATGGTTGACTGATAGTTTTAGAAAAGGTACAGTAAACTTTACACTAATATAAATCCTGGTAATTATAGATAATAGACTGGATTCTCTAAATATGAAAAATCGTTATGGGCTTTGTAGCTTTAGAAAAGGAATGCAGAAAAGTAATTTTGAGGCTTTGCCAGCCCATTAGCTCAGTAATGTATGGCTATCTTCTCTGGGTGGGAGTTACTGTCTTTGTCACAAATAATGGCAAATTTACCATGCACTGCAAGCTACCGCCATTTCCTCAATACCTCGGTTTTAACCTCCAAAATTCACTACACAGAATTGTGTATGCTTCAGATAGACGCCAGAACAAAATCTAATTCAATGATGAATGTTTGTATCTGTAATAAATGCATAAAAAAAATACACTACTCGATTTCCCGTTTGCATTCACGGTGTGTCAAAGAACATAGTTTTATAATTACTATCAAGTTTGTTGTATTTGTTTATCTTCTAGAGCTTATCAATACAGGAAATGTATGCTCGACACATCTCTTTCAATATATGGTGATGTTCAAGATGCTCTATAAAAGTAGGGTTATCAATAATGGACAAAAAAGTGTGACGGGAAATGTGTGTGACATTACAGCAAGTGCACATTATATGCAACGCTTTTAAATTTATTTTATAGGTACATTGGCTCCGACATTTAAGGGGAGGTGGGAGGGTGCCAGGGGTGCAGAGGTCCTGGCGATATTCACAGCTGGACCTTATTCGCATCTCGTAGCTCCTCCTCCTGCCCAGCAGCCGGCCAAATGGACAGCCTGTCTGGCATGCAGGGGTAAGGCTAGCAGCAGGAGGTCACAACAGGGGATCCTACAGGATTATTTCTGGCAATAGGGCGGGGGAAAGGACGTCAATCGGGGGTGGGGGGTGGGGGTGAACGTCAATCGGTGGGGGGGGGAACGTCAATCAGTGGGGGGGATGTCAGTCGGTGGGGGGGGGGGAACATCAATCGGTGGGGGGGGAACATCAATCGGTGGGGGGGATGGACGTCAATCGGTGGGGGGGATGTCAGTCGGTGGGGGGGGGGAACATCAATCGGTGGGGGGGATGGACGTCAATCGGTGGGGGGGGGAACGTCAATCGGTGGGGGGGATGTCAGTTGGTGGGGGGGGGAACATCAATCGGTGGGGGGGGAACATCAATCGGTGGGGGGGATGGACGTCAATCGGTGGGGGGGGGGGAACGTCAATCGGTGGGGGGGATGTCAGTCGGTGGGGGGGGGGGAACATCAATCGGTGGGGGGGAACATCAATCGGTGGGGGGGATGGACGGCAATCGGTGGGGGGGATGTCAGTCGGTGGGGGGGGGAACATCAATCGGTGGGGGGGATGTCAGTCGGTGGGGGGGGGGAAACATCAATCGGTGGGGGGGATGGACGTCAATCGGTGGGGGGGATGTCAGTCGGTGGGGGGGGGAACATCAATCGGTGGGGGGGGATGGACGTCAATCGGTGGGGGGGGACGTCAATTGGTAGGGGGGGAGCGACGACAATCGGGAGGGGGGAAAATCAGCAACCTAGGGTGGGGAAGGCAGTCGAGAGCAGACGGAATGAGGGGTGGAAGCTCCGGTCGATAATCAAGAATTTGGGTCTGCGATTGGGAGGGCTGGGGAGCGGGGGGTTGTGGGAAGGCTGCCGATTGTGGCTGGCGGTGGCTGAAGGCTTCCTTGAGTGGTCTGGAGGAGCACTTCTCCTGCAAGGAACGTTGGCGAGCTGGTAGCTCCCACCTTCGCTTCACTGCCAAGTTTCCCGACTCCTGGGTAACCCGTGCAGTAGCAGTTCATTTCAAATTGGGCTTCAGTTGCACTGTTGGACTCTGATTTAAATATGTTAAGAAGTGTTCCACCTCTCCATTGCAAAGCACTTAGACGCCTCGATATTTGCCACCGTTAAAAGGGCGCGTGTGTGTGGGGTCGTGTTCAGCTGATTCGGGGGAGTTAATATCGAATCCATAATGCCAGTTGTTAAAGAATGAAATGATTTTCTGCTTTATATTGAGGTAAATACAGGGTACAGTTCCATATACACTGCCCAATTCATGGTTTTTAACTTGTTGTACTGCTTGAATCAGCATGTAAGGGGTTAAAAGAGGATCACACAGGATTTTTCTTAAAGGTAAACACATTCCAGACAAGCTGAATGAATTATCAGCGGTGTTATTCATAAGTGCAAATTAATAAAGACACCTACAATGGAAGGTGTATGTTATCAATTGGCCATAGCTGTCGCATTCAATGATATGCATCATGTGCCATTGTCAAAGATTTCACCTACATTCAACAATGATGAATGGCTGGTTTGTTCTAAGAAATAATGTGAGGGATGCAGCCATCGACTGCTTTTGTTTCAGGATGGCACCGGGGATGGTCCCAAGCCTCTTGGACACAGATCGAAGATTAGGCTCCTGTCTGGACTGGTGGCTGTGATTGCTCACTGTCGTGGAGATGTTCTGTGATGGGGACGGGTCACTGATTGGCTGAAGTCCTCTTTGACGTACAGCTTGGAGTCAGAGATCTAATATTACAAAATTACACTGAGAGCCAGCCTGCAGCCAGTCTCAGGCAGAATGTGAATGTGAATGTGGTTTGAAAGTTCCAGAGCCAGCCAGCAGGGGAGCTAAATTAAATCTAAAACAGTCTCCGATTCGACAGCACAAGAAGTGAATCTATATTTTAAAGCCAACGTTCAGAGAGAAAGATAGATGTACCAAGGACGGTAGTGAAATATATATTTCAAAGTATTATATTATTTGCTTCATTCATCTACCGTATATAAATAAGATCACTCCTTGGCCCAGACCATGTGTCTCAGTTTGGTAAGAGTGTATAACCAGCCTGCCTTTTAAGGAGATGAAAATTACACAGTGGTACATGATATGTTAGAGTAGCCAATGTACAGATTCCAATGCGACGCAGCATTCAATTTGGGTGAGCCGGCTGCTCATCCAAATTAAGCAAATGAGGCCCGAGGACCAATGTTGGGGGTGGTCGCAGGCCTTTGGGGTGAGCGCTATCGACCGGCTGTTTGGTTATGGACCCGAAAACAAGACACAACCGATTTCCCTTATTCTACAAATTCAGATAGATATTCTTTAAAGAATTGTATTCACTAAAAATAAAAGCCCAATGCAGTTTTCCTAGAGAAAATAAAAATCACTCAAGCATCATCGAGAAGGATTTTGCTACTGATTAATAACAGGCACCATAGATAGAAAGTAGACAAATCACGTGCTTCATACCGTAGGTTCAGTAGAACATATCACAGTAACTTTAACTTGTAAGAAAAAAAACTTTTCTGAAGGACTAACAATTATAATATGCACTGGAAGAAAGGATAGCGTTCGAACTGAAGGTCACATTCAGAGGGCACTGACCTTAAAGGGGCTCTATCTGCATGAAAAATTATCTGGCAAAACTTATTTTGTAATCAAGTGCTTGAAACTTGGATGAAGTCCTTACTACTAGGGGAATCAAGGGGTATGGTGAGAAAGCAGGAATGGGGTACTGAAGTTGCATGTTCAGCCATGAACTCATTGAATGGCGGTGCAGGCTAGAAGGGCCGAATGGCCTACTCCTGCACCTATTTTCTATGTTTCTATGTTTCTATGTAATGCTACTGTGATGAGAGTAATTCACAACTCTTCAGGATCTTCCATACAAAAATAAAATAATTTGCCAAATAGCTTTTCATAAATATTGTTGCTATTCACCACACTAACCCTGTATGAAAGCAGTAATTATACTGGTCATGTGCTGGTAAATTTCTAATACTGGCTAGTTATCGGCTTCAGGGCAGTAAGCAGTACTGTCGTGCTTTCGGTACTCTGTAATCTGATACCATTTCCCCTGTCCAGAAACCATTGTCAAAATGATGTCGACTGACTGACAACGGGTTTTTGAATAACAGGTGGAAAGATGCTTATATGCAATTCAGGAACTCCTAAACAGCGGCAATTTTGAAAATTGGTTCACTGATTAAATGAATTAGGGCAAGCAAAAATGTAGCACAGTGGGGTTAAAAACATTCAGCTACATTAGTTGTGTAACGTAGCTGCATTGACTCAAATAATGTGGAAAAACACTTACATACTTTTTGAACTTTGTGCTAGCTTGACAGAACAACCATTAGACTAATGTGCTGCATGAGTGAAACTGGCAGATTTAATGCATTAATCCTGTAACAAGTCAAGATTTTAAGTGCAGATTTGTACGGAATCACTTTTTTTTGTTTCCTATGTAGTAACAGTTCAGAACCTGTGTTTACTGAAGCTACTAATCCTGACTCGGCAATTTATTTATCAGGTGCAAAGACAGTTGTTTTTTTTCCTCCCACCCCTTCTTTCATTTTTTTCTTTCTCACTTTCATCAGGTAGGTGTAATACTGCCATAGGGCGGTGCTAAGCAACAGCATCTGAAGAATGTTGGCATAGGTGGAGCAGCATAAGAAAAGCCACAGCGGAGTCACACCTGAAATGTGAAGCTATAAGCATTTTTATATGGATAAAGTGTCATCAACGACAGGAGCACAATCCTCTCACAACCGGTGACACAATATAACATGGAGGAGGCAAGCTTTGTGACACCAGCAGCATCAGGGAGCCAACTTCTCATGGGGGCCTGACAGTGACGGACAGAGTCATGGCAACCAAGACGCCACGTTCTACTGGCTCTCCAATGGAGGTTGCAGCACCTAGATACAGTGATTAGGGAAGAGTGGCATTTAAAGGTCACAGTTCTCCACTTGTGCACTGCTCACTCAGAGTCCTGGTCACAATGTTAAAGTGCCCCGAGAATGACATAACAGCAAATGAGCGCAGATGAAAACATGAATGGACAAGAAAGGATATGTAAACACCAGCTGACATTCAAAGTATTGTCCAGCAGGCTGTCACAGAATAGTTCCTTGTGACAATTACAAATGGAAACAGATTAAGTCCCAGGCAGACTGAGAGAATGGACAAGGGGAAGCGAAGTAGATCAATAGCTTGCACTCTGTGGACCAAAATAGCTGATATCACCATGGAAATGGGTTTCAGAATCACACTACTTAGTCCGTAGGGTTCAACACATGTCGGCAAGCCCTTGTTAATCAACTCACATTTGGCTGGTAAGTCTCAATAACAATCAACACAGAGTGAGGTAATTGAGCCATTGTGTCTGTCTAAGCTCCAAATTGGAGCAATCGACACTTTCCTTGTACTGTTTAATATTTGTTCTCTTCAAGTGTTTATCTCATTCCTTCTTAAATGCTGTGATTAACTGTGCTTCAATAGCCACTTGTGGTAATACAATCCATATTCTAATAACTCTTGTCATGAAAACAGTTCTCCGGACCTCCCCTTTGCGCTGCATAACAGCACACTAAACAAAACATCTAAAAAAGTTGAACTTTAAGAGTAACAAGAACTTGGCTGGTTTTAAAAGTTTTCTATTTTGCTTCATTCCTCATAAATTCCTATCCAGTGGTCAACACTCACTTGCTCAACCTACTTTCTCGATTAATAATCCTACATTGGGAACCAATAAAGTGATACAAGTGCTCAGGCAACCTTTTGGTTTTAATTATCTCATCTTTGAGAGAAAAACACAACAAAATTAAACAATTTTAATGACTTTGCTCTCATCAGGGCTGAGAAATGAAACACTTATCAACCTCGTGCCAGGACTATTTGTGCTCAGAGGTTAGGTATAGCACAGGCTGCATAAATAATTTATTTTTCTCTCTGTGTATATACACACAAACACACACACGTGTTCCAATTAATGAAACTTTACCTCAACCTAAAGATATGCCTCCTAATGCATCAGTATAGCATCACCTTTTTCCATACTCGCCATTGTTCAATGATCTCTAAGCAAAACAAATTGAGGAAAGTTTTGTGTCTGAATTCATAACCATTGGAAACTAAATGAACATTGTTGAAATGTATTTACTTACAATGGTAGAAATGATCAACGGCAACATTTTCCAATGAAAACTTAACACATTCATACTAGATTCCACTCTGCTATTTTGAAATAACCTGCTTTATGACTCCACTTAAGTAGTGGAGAGGAATTTGGTATGAGTTGGTTTAGCATTTATATGTTAACACCACTGACAGTACAGGTTGAACCTCCCTTATCCAGAACCACCCCTCGTCCAGAACCATTCCCGGCCTCTGAGCGCAATATGCGCAGAAGTCCGACTTGAACAAATTGAACAACAAAATTAAACAATTTTAATGACTTTGCTCTCATCAGGGCTGAGTAATGAAACACTTATCAACCTCGTGCCAGTACTATTTGTGCTCAGAGGTTAGGTATAGCACAGGCTTCATGAATAATTTATTTCTCTCTCTGTGTATATATATCTATACAATCAGCAATTGCTGGCCTGACCCCCCGAACCACTGCCCCCCCTCCCCCCGCCATGATCTCTCTGCCGCACTCCCAGCCCCAAGCCAGCCAGCCCCAATATCCCCTTGCTCAGTACCTGTACCATCCAATTTAACGTGACCACCCCTCGTCGGGAAAAATCCTTTATCCAGAACAGGCCAGGTCCCGAGGGTTCCGGATAAGGGAGGTTCAACCTGTCATTTCTACTGTACTATCCCCTGAGACCCAGCAGAGAGAGAAGATTATCATCCAGCAGTCGGGAAGCCAGCTATCAGCATAAAATGATCGAACCACAGGTCATTTGGTTCATAGCACCTGTGCCAGTTCTCTGAAACAGTTTTCCATTTAGTACCATTCCCCATACCTTTTATTTTTTTCAAATATGTATCTACCTGCCTGTTATCCTAGATTGTGCTTTCATCAACATTTCTGGTAGGATAGTCCACATCCTAAGAACCATCAGCATATATATTTTTTTAAATCCCTAAATTCTCCCTTCATTCTTTTGGTGATTGTTTTAAATTTATGCCCTTTAGTTACTTGAATCACTGAACAGAGAAAATAGTTTTTCCCCATTTAGCTGATCAAAACCTCTTATCATTTTGAACCACTATCAGATCTCCTCGTAACCTTCTCCGTTCTTGTAAAAAGAGCTCCAATTTCTCTACTCTCCTCAAAACTAAAGCTTCAAATCACTGGTGTTATCTTAGTAAATCCCTTCTGCACCTTCTCCGTGGCCTTGACATTCTTTCTAAGGCATGGTGCCAAAAACAGGATACGCTATTCCAGCTGTAGCCTAACCAATCATTTGTATAGGCATAGCATTCCCTCTAGGCTTTTGTATTCAACACCCCTATTTATAAAACCCAGGATCCCATGCAACTTTTTTCTCCGCAAATTTATCAACTTGTCTTCCCATTTTTAAAAAAAAGAACTTTTTATTTAAAACAGACAGTGAGGAGATTTTCATTCCATTTTATTAATCTGGGCTCTATTGAAACCAGCTGCAAAAGATGAACGAACAGGCTCCTAAACTACTGTTTTATCAGGTTCCCTAGACTTATATTCCTTCAGGATCTTGCTTTCAATTAAAGTTAAAACTGCAGATTTAATACAACCTATGTTTTTGTTTATACAAACATTAGTATAGAAACAACTGTTTGTTCCTCTTGTACACCAACATAAGCAGAGAACAGCTCACTCAAAATAAACAGGTACTTCTACAGATAGAAATCTCTGCTACTCACTCCATCTTTGCCTCCTTCCCTTCAAGACATGGCTGCCGGTGTAATCCATGGAGTTTAAAATGATCACCACCAAAAAGAATCCAAACTGCATAGTAATAACTGCACAGCTCTGTCTCTGTTCTAGATGAAGGCTGATGCTGATGAGGGCAGGATCAATTCCAAAATTATATTTATGATGCTCGATACTGTTTCCTAGAGCAACTCACAGAAGTAAGTCTGAACACGCAAGGCTGTGTCCACATACACAGACCACGAGTGGGACAAGAGAAAGCATGTTTTCAGGTATAACTCCATGGAGATCGCAACTTGATGGGAAATGTTGTGTCAAAATCCATTCAGATGTATGCTACATGAATGTGTTCACTGGTAGCCACTGTATAAGCTGCTAGAACAAATATGGAAATAATTAGTCTGCATTCTGCGAACGTGGAAATGGCAATTAGAATATTTTGTATAGTATTTTTCAAAGTTTAATCTTTTAAAAAAATGTCAGAAAGGACATGCAATGGAAGCAACGCTCGAGTTCGTCCATTCTTAATTTAAAAAGTGACTTTTGATTAACTGGCAGGAATTAATAAGCATTAAAAGATAAGATTCTGAGGAACAACCGTACTGCACAGAGATTCTTGATATTTCTAAATAAAATATAAGTATGAAGTCCAGTGCTGCTATTGTAACAGTTTGTCACCTTCAGGAATTTGCTGAATCTGAACTCGTGATTTTCAACACTTCCATATCTGAGGATGATGCCCCAAAATCGTGATGCGAGGGAGGGGCTTTAACCACCCCTTGCCCATGCCTTCCATAATCACCTGTGCTCGTATCTAACAGTACTCAAAAGCCATCTTCCTTGAACTGAAGTTAAAATTGGGGAGTTTACTGATTAAGTATTAAGAGGCCGGCCTCAGTCAAAAAAAACAGTGCCACCACTACTGGGGAGCAACTCATTATCACAGCCTTAATACTGTGGATTAAAGCCATGAGGGCAAAAAACCAGCTGGAAAATCGTGTCGAAAGTAACAGTCGGAAAATATTATGCATTTATTTTATCTGCCCATTTTTGACGACCGCTTTTCTCCTCCGATCCCCCCCCCCCCCCCATCATTTTGAAAGTAAATAGAAAGTCTGGAACAAATTCTATCCTTAGATTCGGTTTCACAGTGTCGACCGATTTGAAATCAGGCTTTCTCCATTATGAAATCGAAATGAGAAGAATATCGGCAAATAGCAATACATGTAAGATACCGAGGAGTATGTTACAGATTGGGAAGCTCAGTTGGTGCCGGAATCCATGAGGGAAGCACAAAATATTTTATCGTCATCATGCAGTCTCCGTGCTATTTAACTGCAAAGAAACACAGTCTGACAAATGTTTTTTTCCCCACTACATACAAGGTTAAAAAGACTTACTGATGTATACGGTTTAATAGAAATTTGGAAGGGACAGAAATAAATCTCAGATCTACCATGTGACTCAGTCTGGAGTTTTATTTTGTAGTTTGATACAGTGCGCTACATTGCCCAATACACATTATTAGAGCCAGTTGTTTTCTTCCTTACCCTCCTACCTTGCACTAAATACAAACATATTTACATCTCTTACCACTTTACCATCTCCAATCGCCGCTCTTCAACCTTCGGCCGGGGTGGCTACAATCGTAGCTGCAGCCACCATTAATACTGCTTTCTGATCAACTGATAGGAGGTGTGTTTCAGGGAGGGCAGTGGGAGGGCACATGATGAGACTGTTTTCATTAAGCTTTACCTCTAACCCAACCTTCCCCAATCAACCCCCTACCATTCACTGAGATGGATTGCTCTGCTGCTGTGCAGTGCTCCACCTAGCAGCCATGCCAAGTACTGCCAGCACTCACAGTGTGGATGGTTAAGATTGAACAGTATGGCAGGTCGGGCTTGAACCTCACATATCTTAAGACTTGGAATGTAAAATATACAATTACATAAGCTGGTAATATAATCATGTACTGCTCCTGCAATGATGGATCATTTATTTTAAAATACTTACAGAAATTAATATTATAAACAGGAAAAGTGAATTTTGCGAGATAGATTATTTGGAACAAGTATTAATAAATAGAGGGAGTTATCATTTCTGTTAAGAGCTTTGCTTTTAGCTAGTTTATTTATGAAAACTCATTATAGAAACACGTACCCGTAGTAGCAGTCCTTGTATCAATTTTCAGAGTTTATTTAAAGACCAGGGAAAATGTATACACTGGAATAATGAAGACGTGGTTAGTTATAAATTGCAACTCATACTCAGATTGAAGCATTAAGTTGAAAAGGTGCAGGTGAAGGAAGAACGGCTTCAAACCAAAGCACTGCCTGCTGTATGCACAAGCCGTGGAGGTGTTCTGCTTGACATAATCGGTATAAATCTTCTGGAAAAATTACTCCAAATTAATCAGCAATGGAAAAGTCACAGTCACATTTTAATCCCCATGCAATAATGAGCATCAACCACATGCACGTCACTATAAATGGTCTTAGTCTGTCAGTCCAAATTAACTTTTAAAGCACCAGTCAGCGGGGTGGATTTTTATCTTCATCGATTGTATGGTAATCTGGTGGAGCAGATTCCTTACCCTTTATAAAACCTGCCCAATTTTCAATGGAAGATGACCTGCTCCATCAGATTACCATCCAGGCAGTGAAGATAAAGATCTACCACAGAGTGTCTGCCTACCGCCCCTGCAGCCCCCCACCAATCAGGTCAGCAGAGTAGGGGTTAAGTGACGTGATCTAGAAATACAATATTTAAAGTGTTACGGTTGAATTATACACAAGTGCCATTCTTTTAAAGTGATCTTGATGGCTCTTGCTCTTGTTGAAATGGTTGCATTACTTTGCAATTGTTTGGATTTTTTTCTGGATGGGGGGGGTTGCGCAGTGGTGGGGAAGAAGATCCCAACAACAGATGGTATTATAGAATCGTAGAGGTTGGCAGCAGAGAACCAGACCAGTTACCCCATCAATTATGTGCTTGTTTTTTTCCCCACATGAATACGGCATGATGAAATGTCTGTCTGCTTTGGGCAAATGCACACGGACATGCACTGAACGTCCTTCGGCAGAATATATGGTCTCCCACTTCCACTCTAAAAGCAGCAATGCGCACAGTGTCTTGATATGTCCTTGCCCTGGAGAGCTCCAGTACGATGCACAATGCCCTTCTTTAAATGGAAGCATTTATCTTTAGTTTATTGGGAGTATTTACTTTTTACATATGTAGTCAGTCAGTGAATCAACTTGTTTGATAGAATAGCAATGCTTGATCATTCATTGAACCATACAAGAGAATTCTGAATTCACTGCAAATTTTCATAATTATGAAGAGAAACCTTGACATGAGGGGGCTCCCATTTCAAATATAGGTATGGGAAAAATCAGTGGTGTCTGAAAATAGCAGAGCCAGTTCAAGCCATCAAATAAGAATTCTCCTGAGAAAAGTTTTGTGACTAGACTGGATTTGACAAAGTGACAGATACGTCAATTTAGATTATGTTAATTGAACAACTAACTGTCTATCTGAAAAAATTAAATGAATGATATAACACAGAGAAAGAATGTACGAGAGACTGTAAAAGGACAATTAATTCTATATAGAAAGCTGTTTTCAGTCAACTTTGTAAAGTCTGTCTGTAGTGGACCAGTGTTCATTAGTATAAAATTAAACAGCTTAAAATGACATTTCTATAACAGATCCCAATAAAACTGTGGCCATTATTCTAACCCAACTTGGCAGGCAGGAATCCCACATGATTGGGTGGAATGATGGTTTTACAACCCGCTCAATATTACTCTCGATTGACTTCAGCCGAGCGTAAAATCGGACGGGTGCAAAATCAACCTTGCCTCCGATCTTCTCAGTTTCCCCACAGGTGGGTTGGGTTACAATTGCCCCTCTATAAGTCAGATGGAATATATATTGTTTTAAAAATGATCCATGGTTCAAAAGAGTTCACCCACTCGGCGGTGCCTTTGCACAGTGTGGTGGAGCATGGTTTTGTAGCAATAATCTTTCACACGCTGAGTTCCCAATCTCAGCCACCATGGAGAGGTGCTCAACCCAAGCTGACCACTACCCTCATCTGGGATGGAAACAGCTGAAGGGCAGAAGCATCTCCCTGTGGCTCTCGTGCACCTCCCAGCAGCAGGTTTCAGAGTGACATCTGCAGAGGCAGGGAAGCAATATTGCTGAAGACCGTGCGTAAGGTGTAGGAGAAAAGAAGTAATGTAGCTCAAAAAATCTGAGCCTCATATGTGAGGGGGGAAAAAAAGACTCCCCTTCCCTTTAAGGAAATAACCCTGCCTCAAGAGCAATATTCTAAAACCGTTATCTGCAGCACCACAGACTCACCTTCCTTTGCTCACTTTATGCATGTTCTCCTTCTTCATGCTCCTATCTTTGATTATCACTGGGCAGTGTTCTGCAGCAGACAACTTTGTTACATTCGAGCTCACGGAAGTTCCTTTTCTTTGAATGTCGCAAATGTTACTTAACATTAAAATTAAACTCAAGCCCTCGACTCCTGCTTCAGTTCTCAAAGACGCAAACTTGAACTGAACTCATATGTTTTGGAGTGCACAGGCGTGGAGTGTAATTTATCCTGCTGCAACGCTACTTTGTAAAACAAATATGAGGAGCATTGAAGGGAAGCATATGTAACATTTCTATTGCAATTATCATTAACAGAACATAACTCACTACAGTCTCAATCTGAAACACAATCCTTCAGCTGCAATAAAAAAATCTCTTACCTGAATATCAAAAGCCTGCTGCTGTACCATCAACAGGTGTCGAAGAAGTTTATTTTATTTGTTTCTTACCTAACTAAAAAACAAACCAGTGACAATTTATCTCCGTTGCACTCTCTCGTCTTCAGTTGCAAAACTTTTTTTTTTGTGTATTTGTGATCTTGGTATTTCTCAGTCTGTAAAAGTTACGTTGGCCTTTAAATTCCCTCAGTTTTAGCTTGACAGCAACTATGGCAGCATGGCTGTAATGAAAGGTATGTCTTAATTTCACTCAGCTGTTCGAACAGTGTACCTCAGTACTCCAGAGATATGAATGGGGCAAAGCTACTGAGGATATGCAACATCCGAGAACTATAGATTTTCCCCAGCAGACCCTTCTGTCTACTGCATCCCACACAATGAAGCTTCTTGATAGCAATTTAGGTCATTTTGCACTGCAAGCAATCCAGTTTTTGATTCAGATTCCGTGCTCTCAAAACACTGATTATAGTTCACAGCTCACAGCATCCCGCTTTGAATAAACATCTAGCTCTCAGCCCCAGCATACACAGGCTGAACACATTTGGTCACACCTCTTTACACTTTCATGCCAATCAGGTGGTCAAAGAGAAAGCCTGGACTGGATTAACATGCATGCATTCTTTATTGGAATTTATATAGTTGTCCCAAATCAGGCACCGGATCTGCACAAGCCTCACCAACTCGCTATTATACTACTCCTTCCAAAATTTTCTGAGAGTCTTTATTTTAGATTTGAATTTGTTTTTAAAAACTACTGCTATTGTGGGAGTTATTCTGTTCCTGCAAGTAAAGATTTGACATCGAGGCCGCATACGCATGAGAGTGATTTATGTTGAAGCTCACCCTAATTAAACCGCTACAGTTACTCTGAACTGTAAAGCTGTGTTGTATTGTAAAGATGCGCAGAGCAACCGTGTAAATCAGTGACTACATGTGTTTTTTTAAGGGAAACAAATGCACTGAAACACTCGCAACATGTACGGCCTCTGGGCTATTCATTATTGCGCAGTTATGATCGATATTTTAGAAGCTCCCACTCGTGGGAAAGATATGTTATTCCTTTATACCAGAGTATACACCGAGGATTATTTCATGTCACAGATGATGGCTGAACTCACTTAATACAGGGCACGGTTTCACAAAGAGGTTTTCTTGTTTGCAAATGAGAAGACCCAGAAGAACCTGCATCACTCTTGCCACAATGTTGTCACGTGCAAATAAAACAGTACATTCGTTTGAACACTAAAACAAGGCAAAGTTGTCATTTCATGAATCCAGCACCTTTATAAAAATCACCTGAATAGTTACGAAAAGAGTGATAGTCCTTAACTGTTTAACTGCTGTTGCTGAGTGACAGAATCACTAATACTTTGACTCTGCAACCAACAGAGTCCATTAAGAGCAGCCTGCACTCTGGGTAAGCCTGTGCTCGCTGACCTACATTGGCTTCCGGTTAAGCAACACCTCCATTTCAAAATTCTCATCCTTATTTTCAAGTCTCTCCATAACCTCACCCCTCCCTATCTCTGTAATCTGCTCCAGCCCCACAACTCCTCGAGATGTCTGCGCTCCACTAATTCTGCCTCTTGAGAATCCCTGATTATAATTGCTCAACCATTGGTGGCCCTGCCTTCTGTTGCTTAGGCCCCAAGCTCTATAACTCCCTGCCTAATCCTCTCCGCCTCACTACCTCTCTTTCCTCCTTCAAGACGCTCCTTAAAACCTATCTTTTTGACCAAGCTTTTGGTCACCTGTGCTAATTTCTCCTTATGCGGTTCAGTGTAAAATTTTTTTACCTCATAATACTCCTGTGAAGCGCCTTGAGATGTTTCATTATGTTAAAGGTGCTATATAAATACAAGTTGTTGTTGTTGTTCTTGTACTTAAGGTGGTTTCTGCGGGCACCTCACTATATTTGATTGATCAACCTCTAGCCAAGGACTTTTTTCATCCAATATACATATTCATGGCCCCTACTGTAATGATCAAATATGTCTGGAAACTATGTGCAATATTGGGCTAATAACATTTAATGATTTTTTTACATTCATTCACGGGATGTGGGCATCGCTGGCAAGGCCAGCATTTATTGCCCATCCCTAATTGCCCTTGAGAAGATGATGGTGAGTTGCCTTCTTGAACCGCTGCTATCCGTGTGGTGAAGGTTCTCTCAGACACTGGCTATGGAGGCCTGGAGGGCAGACCAAGTGCTATGGGCATTCTGTGTCTCGCGGTCATCAAGGCATGCCAGGTTAGCTGTGTGGCACTGACTGTAAAGGGTTCTCTTAGCTGGGTCCTTAAGTGCCCCGGCATAGACTTTTTTGTGACACTGCTTCTGCTGCCCCTTCGCTTTGGGGCTATGTTGATGTCAATGATGGATCTGATTAGGCGGTGGTCCGTCCAGCAGTCGTTAGCTCCTGTCATGCACGGGTGATGCGCACATCCTTGCGTTCCCTGGCTCGGACGATGACATAGTCGAGCAGATGCCAGTGCTTGGAGCCGGCTTGGAACAAGGGTGTTGCCACGATGCCTTGTATTTGTCTCTCTGGCGGAACAAGGTGTTGGTGATGACAAGTTCATGCTCTAGACATTTTGTCAGGAGTAGGGTGGCTGGAGTTGGCATTCCCTACCTCCTCTCTGTCTCTGTCATCGAGCTACAGTACGTGGACGATGCCTGCGTCTGTGCACACACAGAGGCTGAACTCCAGGACATAGTCGACGTATTTACTGAGGCGTATGAAAGCATGGGCCTTACGCTAAACATTAGTAAGACAAAGGTCCTACACCAGCCTGTCCTCGCCGCACAGCACTGCCCCCCCAAACATCAAGATCCACGGTGTGGCCCTGGACAACATGGACCACTTCCCCTATCTCGGGAGCCTCCTATCAACAAGAGCAGACATTGATGATGAGATCCAACATCGCCTCCAGCGCACCAGTGCAGCCTTCGGCCGCCTGAGGAAAAGAGTGTTTGAAGATCAGTCCCTCAAAACTGTCACCGAGCTCATGGTCTACAGGGCCGTAGTAATACCCGCCATCCTGTATGGTTCAGAGACGTGGACCATGTACAGTAGACACCTCAAGTCACTGGAGAAATACCACCAGCGATGTTTCCGCAAGATCCTGAAAATTCCCTGGGAGGACAGACGCACAAACATTAGCTTCCTCATCCAGGCCAACATCCCCAGCATTGAAGCACTGACCACACTTGATCAGCTCCGCTGGGCAGGCCACATAGTTCACATGCCAGAAACGAGACTCCCAAAGCAAGCGCTCTATCGTTGCCGAGAGCATGCAGAAATCAAGCGCAGGCAGTGGAAGGAGTGTGCGGCAAACCAGGCTCCCTGCCCACCCTTTCCCTCAACGACTATCTGTCCCACCTGTGACAGAAACTGTGATTCTCATATTGGACTGTACAGCCACCTAAGAACTCATGCTAAGAGTGAAAGCAAGTCTTCCTCGATCCCGAGGGACTGCCTATGATGATGATGATGATTAAGGTTCTCTCAAAGTGCTGTTAGGGAGGGAGTTCCAGGATTCCGACCCACGATGATGAAGGGACGGCGATATATTTCCAAGTCAGGCTGGTGTATGACTTGATGTTCCCATGTGCCTGCTGCTCTTGACCATCTAGGTGGTAGAGGTTGCGGGTTTGGGAGGTGCTGTCAACTTTACATGCCATTCCTCTGTCCATTCCTTTATCAGAGGTGTTAACCTGTTTAATATAAATCAAGATACATCACAGCCTCATTTAAAATGAAATGAAGTTGTAAAAAAATAAAAAAAGAACAATGATTTATTTGTATATGTATTTTTAAACAGTATTTTATTGTATCTGGAGTTTAACTGTACAGCTGGTTTTGAATGCCCAAATAAAGGGAGTTTTAACATGTCAGAAGACTTTAAAAACAATCTATTTTCAGTTAATCCTGTAACTCCTAAAACACTCGTTAAACCATGCCGCAGACCTTTTGTTATTGCAAAATTCATCAGCTTGGAGATGTCTCTTTGCATTCTGTCTGGTGCCATATTTCACTGAATAAGAACATAAGAACATAAGAACATAAGAATTAGGAACAGGAGTAGGCCATCTAGCCCCTCGAGCCTGCTCCACCATTCAATAAGATCATGGCTGATCTGGCCGTGGACTCAGCTCCACTTACCTGCCCGCTCCCCGTAACCCTTAATTCCCTAATTGGTTAAAAATCTATCTATCTGTGATTTGAATACATTCAATGAGCTAGCCTCAACTGCTTCCTTGGGCAGAGAATTCCACAGATTCACAACCCTCTGGGAGAAGAAATTCCTTCTCAACTCGGTTTTAAATTGGCTCCCCCGTATTTTGAGGCTGTGCCCCCTAGTTCTAGTCTCCCCGACCAGTGGAAACCACCTCGCTGCCTCTATCTTGTCTATCCCTTTCATGAGAAGGTAGGATCTGATACTTAACGTGCCAATTTGTTTGAGTGAAGTAAGTACTTCTGTAAGCTACTGTGAAAACTTACCTGGCAATAACAGAGGTGCTGCCGTGTGATCCAATATATTTTCAAGCCCTCTACCATTAAATCAGATATACCTTCAGACTGTACATCGTAAAATCTCTAATCACCTTCTATCCTTATTATGTGGTGGCACTGCTTTATCTGAGATTGGAAAGTTATCATGTCAAATTCAGACTGCTGTATAAACGCGAAGAAAAAACTCAAGGCAAACAAAAACTTCATCAAACTGCTACTCTGTGTTCAGCAGTATGTACATATTAGCTGCCTCTCCAAACCCAAGAATCCTGCCTCTCAGTCAGCTGTCTCTAAGTCTTACTCCATCTCCTGTTTCACACTTTCTCTTCCTGATCTCTGTCTTTGATACCTTCTCGCTCCACACCTGCCTAACTGCATCATGCTCCCTTTGATCCTCTAACCCAATTCTCAATATTGCCCTACTGATCTTCTGTTCTGTTGCTATCCCAAGCTGCCTTGATGAGCCCAAAGCTTCCCTTTACTGCAACCTGCATATTGTTCACCACCCCACAAAAGCAACACCTGTCACACAATTCCCAGATCAGTTATGCAAGCTGTCCCACTCCCCTCTACCCGCACATATCCCATCCACCACGATCACCATGTTCCCCTCATGCCCCCACTGTGTACTGTTCTGAAAAATCTTCTTCTTCTTAGGCAGTCCCTCCGAGTCGAGGATGATTTGCTTCCACACTAAAAGTGAGTTCTCAGGTGACTGATGAGTCCGATGAGTCCGATATGGGACCGACAGTCTCTGTCACAGGTGGGGCAGATGGTGGTTGATGGGGCGGGTGAGTGGGGTGCTTGGGTTGCCGTGCACTCCTTCCACTGTTTACTCTTGACTTCAGCTTGCTCTCGGTGTAGAGACTCGAGGTGTTCAGTGCCTTCCTGGGTGCTTTTCCTCCGCTTCGAGCGATCTTGGGTCAGGGATTCCCAGGTGCCGGTGGGGATGCTGCACTTTTTCAAGGAGGCTTTGAGAGTGTCCTTGAAGTGTTTCCTCTGCCCATCTGGGGCTCGCTTGCTGTGGCGGAGCTCTGAGTAGAGCGCTTGTTTTGGGAGTCTCGTGTCGGGCATGCGGACGATGTGGCCCATCCATTGGAACTGATCGAGTAATGTCAATGCTTCGATGCTGGGGCTGTTGGCCTGAGCAAGAACACTGATGTTGGTGCACCTATCCTGCCAATGGATTTGCAGGATCTTTCAGAGGCAGCGTTGGTGGTACTTCTCTAATGCTTTGAGGTGCCTGCTGTACATAGTCCCTCATAAACTAAGTGCTCCCCATACATGGCCTCGTCCTAGAATACACAGATATTATTTGCTTCAGCAAAAGCTGTCGAGCTCTACATCACAAAAAACCTGTCAAACCTCCATAGTCAAGATCACCAAAAATCCTATTCCTATTCGCTTCCTTATCTCCTTCTCTATTCGTATCTTCATGCCTGCACCCAAACCTTCTGTTCTTGCAAAGAACTACATCCAGTTGTCTCACCGGCACGCTCTCCTCCAATCTGCCATAACATCAGTGCCTCTGTCGCCTGCTCAAGAATTGCTTTGCCTCTGCCTTTGAAGCCTTGGTTCCCAAGAAGTCCTGCACAGTCTCTCAACTTGCTGCACTCGAAATACAATGGCCAACTGTGTGATCTAAGATCCAAGGATTCAACTCAAGACCACATGGCTCACAAATATCCTGATGGTCTAAAATCAGTTCTGGTTTAATCACCTCAAGAACTATTGCTTCTTCCTCTTAGCAACCAAAATGTTCTACCGTGCTAGGATTAGCCTGGAGGGCAAAAACATTCCCAAATTTCTGCCTGATCCTACCATCAACATCTCATCTCTGACACCTGATGCTAGGAGCTCATGAACTTCTTTATATTCAAAATTGAGCCTATCTACTCAGCTTTTTCTGTCTACTTCAGTTCCACAGCTGCCTACCATTACTCTAAACAGTGGGTGGAGAAAGCTGAAGAAATCCAGCAACTAGCCGACAACCAAGGCATGCGAGGATTCTTCAGTGAGGACCTACAGCCCAAGCACCAAGGCCCTACCCTACTACTGGCCAAGAATGGAGAGGTGCTCATCAAGGACAGAGAGGCAGTCAGTGCCCGCTGGAAGGAGCACTTCGAGGAGATCCTCAACCGAGACTCTGTCTTCGACGTGAGTGTCCTCAACTCTATCCCGCAGCATGCCACCCGCCACTATCTCAGCACAACCCCAGCCCACATGAGGTTGAAAGGCCATCCGACAACTGAAGAACAACAAGTCATCAGGAGCAGATGGAATCCTTGCCGAAGCACTAAAACATGGCGGAGAACTGCTACTGGCGTGGATCCATGACCTCATCTCTCTTATCTGGAAGGAGGAAATTATGCCAGGAGATCTCAGAGACACTGTAATTGTGACCATCTTCAAGAAAGATGACAAGTCCGACTGCGGTAACTATAGAGGAATCTCCCTGCTGTCGACCACCGGGAACGTCATCGCAAGAATCCTTCTGAATTGCCTTCTTCCTATGGTTGAAGAACTCCTCCCAGAGTCACAATGCGGATTCCGCCCACCGCACGGAAAATACAAGAGAAATGCAGGGAACAGCCCCAACCCCTGTACATGACCTTCTTCGACCTCACAAAAGCCCTTGATACTGTCAACCGTGAGGGATTATGGAGCATCCTCCTCAGATTTGGCTGCCCTCAAAAGTTTGCAATCATTCTCCGCCTGCTCCATGATGACATGCAAGCCGTGATCCTGACCAACGGTTCCACCACAGACCCATTCCAGGTTCGGACCCGGGTCAAGCAAGGTTGTGTCATCACACCAATGCTCTTCTCAATCTTACTTACTGCAATACTTCATCTCACCCTTGGCAGGCTACCCGCTGGAGTGGAGCTAAATTACAGGACAAACGGGAATCTGTTCAACCTCCGTCGCCTCCAGGCCCGATTCAAGGTTGCCCCATCCTCCGTCATCAAACTACAGTATGCAGATGAAGTCTGCGTCTGCGCACGCTCGGAGGCCGAACTCCAAGCCATCATCAACACCTTCACTGTACGAGAGCATGGACCTTACAC
Source organism: Pristiophorus japonicus (assembly GCF_044704955.1). Taxonomy (NCBI): domain Eukaryota; kingdom Metazoa; phylum Chordata; class Chondrichthyes; family Pristiophoridae; genus Pristiophorus; species Pristiophorus japonicus. The sequence goes on from NC_091990.1 coordinate 46,658,888, forward strand.
TAAACATCCGTAAGGCAAAGGTCTTCTACCAACCTGCCCCCGATACACAGCACTGCCCCCCAGTTATCAAAATCCACGATGAAGCCTTGGACAACGTGGACCATTTTCCATACCTCGAGAGTCTACTGTCACCAAGGGCAGACATTGACGACAAGGTCCAACGCCACCTTCAGTGTGCCAGTGCAGCCTTCAGCCGCCTGAGGAAGAGAGTGTTTGAAGACCAGGACCTCAAACCCGGCACCAAGCTCATGGTCTACAGTGCAGTGGTGATACCTGCAGTCCTATATGGCTCAGAGACATGGATTATGTACAGCAGGCACCTCAAAACACTGGAGAAGTACCACCAACGCTGCCTCCGCAAGATCCTGCAAATCCATTGGCAGGATAGGTGCACCAACATCAGTGTCCTCGCTCAGGCCAATATCCCCAGCATCGAAGCACTGACCACACTCGACCAGCTGCGCTGGACGGGTCACATGACCCCCATGCCTGACACGAGACTCCCAAAACAAGCACTCTATTCGGAGCTCCAACAGGGCAAGCGAGCCTCAGGTGGCTTCAAGGACATCCTCAAAGCCTCCTTGAAAAAATGTAACAACCCCACCAGCATCTTGGAATCCCTGGCCCAAGACGGCTCAAAGTGGAGGAAAAGCATCCGGGAAGGCGCTGAACAAACACCTCGAGCCTCTTCGTCGAGAGCAAGCTGAAGCCAAACGTCAACAGTGGAAGGAGTACGCGGCAACCCAGGCATTCCTCCCATCCACTCCTTCAACCACCGTTTACCCCACCTGTGACAGAGACTGTAGGTCCCTGTCGGTCAGTCACCTGAGAACTCATTTCTATTGTGGAAGCATGTCACCCTCGACTCCGAGGGACTGCCTTTGATGATGATGATACCCTCAAATCCAACAACACTGTAACATTTCTTCTCCATCTGCAGCCTTCTCTCATTTCCTCTCAGTGACCCATATTTTGCTCCCTCGAATCACTCCTGCGCAGATCTTCAATTCAGTATCATAACTGGCTCATCCCCATCTCTCTATCCTGACACTCAGCAACATCAACAAATATGGGGTCATCTTCATATATAAATAAAGATCTTGCATTCACATAGCGCCTTATATCCTCAATACATCCCAAAGCGCTTCATATCCAATTAAATATTTTTGAAAAATAGTTGCTATTGTTATTTATATAATCGTGCCACAATGTGCAGATAGCAAGGTCCCCCAAACAGTAAATTAGATAAAAGACAATCTAATCTGCTTTTTTTTGGTGATGCTGATTGAGGGAGAAATATTGGCCAAGACACCAGAACTCCCTGCACTTATTTAAATAATACCATGAGATTTTTTTACATCGAGGCAGACAGGATTTAGGGTTAATGTCTAATCTGAAATATGACACCTCTGACAATATAGTACAGGTACCAGATTGCATGCGCAAATTCTCTCACAAAGAGGTAAGAGTGCTACCAGCTGATCCAAGCTAACACTTACACAAAGGTCATACCCAAGACTGCCTCTTGTCACCAAACGACTTTTCATTTTATTTTATTTCTGGCAGATGGGTAGGGCCAACACTCCTGCCCAGCCCTTTCTATTACATAGCACCCAAGATACACCCACGCTCCCCCTGCCTTAGGTTTCAGCTTCTGAGACTAGGCATTCTAACCTCTTTGGAACTCTCACTCAAAAGAAGTGTGCTACCCAAACACCATTTTAGTGTATGCCAAGCTTTTGTAAAGTCTGGCATTGACTGGAGGAGTCCACAACTTCCAATCTTTATTGTTGCTCTCCTTAACCATGAACAAATGTCTGAAAGGATCACAATTCGACCATCCATCATTTATTAATTTCGTAAAGAACCTTTTATACAGTGACGATCAGGAACTATCAGCAAATCAGTGCATAAAACATTAATATAGAGCAACAGAAAAGATCTAGCTGAGAAGCAACGTCTTCGCTGAACATTGACAGACTGTTGCACAATCAACAAATGCTGAAGAGATAGATTTATTTTTCACAGAAGTAAGAAACATCTTCCATTCCTTTTCTCTTTCTGTATTCTCCAATCTTCAGTTGCAATTAATCTTTTGAGGGGTTTCACATCTGGGAGAACTTAGAATAGTTTCTAAATTCATGTAGTGAGAGACATGGCTTAATTTAACTCAGCTGCTTGCAGCACACAACAAAACTGAGGAACGTAGGATTAACCCACCATGGATGTGCAGCATCTGAGTATTATGGATAAGATAAACCTTTTGTTTACTGCACATCAGACTCTGTGCTTTCAATATGCCACTTATAGATTAACCCACAGCAGAAATGTAAAGCGAGGGTTATTCTACCTTCCATGTAGGACAACCACTTCGCCTTTCAGCAGCACCTAAAAATGCCATATAAAGCATGTTGAATTTTTATTTAATCCCGAAAATGTGATAACCTTCTGAGGTCCTATGTCATTTTGTGTATGTACTCAGCGACTGGGGTAAATGGAATATATCCATACAATAGAAAATTAGACTTAAATGCAGGGGGTGTGGTTAAGAGGTTTGCAGATGATACCAAAATTGGCCATGTAGTTGACAGCGAGGAAGACTGTAAGCTGTAGACTGCAGGAAGATATCAACGGACTGGTCAGTTGGGCAGAAAAATGGAAAATGGAATTCAATCTGGAGAAGTGTGAAGTAATGTATTTGGGGAGGGCTAATAAGGCAATGGAATACACAATAAATGGTAGAATACTGAGAGGTGTAGAGGAACAGAGGGACCTTGGAGTACATGTCCACACATCCCTGAAGGTAGCAGAACAGGTAAATAAGGTGGTTAAGAAGGCAGACGGGATACTTTCCTTTATTAGCTGAGGCACAGAATATAAGAGCAGGGAAATTATGCAAGAACTATAACTGTAACTGTATATAACATGAGGACACATCTAGATTACTGTGTACAGTTCTGGTCACCACATTACAGGAAAAATGTGAATGCATTACAGAGGGTACAGTGGAGATTTACAAGGATGTTGCCAGGGCAGGAGAATTTTAGCTATGAAGAAAGATTGGATATGCTGGTGTTGTTTACTTTGGTACAGAGGAGGCTGAGAGGAGATTTAATTGAAGTGTATAAAATTATGAGGAGCCGAGATAGAGCGGATAGGAAGGACCTGTTTCCCTTAGCAGAGAGGTCAGTAACCAGGGGCATAGATTTAAAATACTTGGTAGAAGGATTAGAGGGGAGATGAGGAGAATATTTTTCACCCAGAGAGTGGTGGGGGTCTGGAACCCACTGGCCACGATTTCACTTACCGAGGCGGGACCAAGGAAATCGAAGCCGACTGCACCATCTCAGCCCACTGCCAGCTCCATTGCGCTCTGTACAAGTAATTTTATGGTGTTTGGGCTTTTTAAGCCCACCCAGTGAGGTACCCGGCCAATTAAAAGGAAGTGGGTCTGATGACGCCAAATGCTGACACGTCATCAGTCGGTTTCCTTAAAGGGGCCATGTCCACATTGAAGTGCTGCAAACACTGGCAAGCACTGCACAGAGGTGCACGGCTGCACCCAGGCTCTGCCATGACTCCCTCCATATGCTTATGGAAGGGAGTCACAGCACGCAGGGAGGTTATCGTGCCTTTCAATGGGTGTAAGAGAGCTCCCTAGGAGACCAATGCAGCCTAGTTGCACATGGCACAAGCAGGGATGTCATCAGGAGGAGCTGGCTGCAGTGGTCCAAGCCTTTCAATGATCTCAGTAGATCACGAAATGTTACTGCAAAGCCGCACTCAACCTCATCCTGCCGTGCCACTTATCACCTTCACTCTGCCTTCCCTACTCTACCCTTGGCATCCTTACTCACACCAATTTGCCTTGCCCCTCCACCCAACCCTCTCTCTCTATCTACATTATGACTTCCCCATCTCACTAGCCACCCCTCACACTCACCCTCATCCTAGTCCAATCACACCAACAAGTGGCTTAGTGAGTTGCAGTGAATGGTGAGACACAAAGGTACGCCCCACAATGGTGATGAGTGTGTAGGGATGCTTTATGGTTTGGTGTGGGGTGGTGCCAACCTGGTGCATCATGTGGCAGCCATGGTGTACAGTGTCAAGCAAAGTAAATCTGGCCATGATGAGCCCATCCCTGGTGTCCTGGGCAGCAACATGGTTGGGTGCTGATGTCCTGTGTTCTGTGCAGCATCAGTTTATTGCCGCCAAGGTTGATGTTGGTGCTACAGATGTGCCTGGTGCTGCTGGAGTTGGGGCTGATCGTGGTGGGACTCTGAGGACCAAGCTGAAATGTTTTCAGGGGCACCGCTGCTGATAGAATAGATGGCAGGTGAGGTTGAGATGACAGAAGTGGTCTTTCAATGGTGAGAGAGAGGTTGTTCCAAGGAGGTGACACTGGATAGAGAGCTCAAATGTGTCTTCCAAATCCTGAAGGCGCCAGCTTCTGAGATTGGAAAGTGAACAGCTGTGAAATGGGAGCTGTTATATCACATTTGCAGCTGTTAAGTATTCAGTAGAATGAATACTGACGTGATCCCGAGTGCCATGAACCTCATGAAAAATCTGGAAAAATGGTAAGTACAGCTCAAAATGGTGTTTAATTGTCTTTTAACAAGCTCTTAATAATCTAAATTGCCTCCCTGCAGCTTGGTGTTGGGTCTGTTCAGCACTGACAGACCCAACACCTGAGAGACTAGCATGGAGGCGGGTCCTGACACTGATGTCAACCATTTCAAATTTGACAGCTGACTTGCCTCTTATCCTATCCTCTCAGCACCGGTAAAGTTCCTGCCACTGGCTGAAAGGGTGGTAGAGGCAGAAACCTTCAGTGCATTTATCAAGTACTTGGATATGTGCCATTACCTGAAAGGCTACGGAACAAGAGCTGGAAAGTGGGATTAGGCTGGATAGCTCTTTTTCGGCCAGAGCAGACATGATGGGCTGAATGGCCTCCTTCTGTGTTGTAAATTTCTATGATTTTATGATTCTAAAATAAAATACATGATGGGTGGTAGAGAACTATAATACAGGTCAATCACCAGGTCAATCAGGTCAGATGACTATCAATGAATCCCTCCAGTTATTTTCCCTTCCATCTAAGATGGACAAATGTTCCACAAGACATGATGGTCCTCTATTCTTGTTAACTGGAATTAGCTGACCTTGTAACATTAGTTGAAGTCAGAAATCCATGACAAATGAGAGTGGTGGCCTCAAAAAGTTCTGATCGTACTGGCACTGGAATGTCTTCCTTATGTTCCATCCATTTCCATTTATGCGGGCTGATTTTAAAGTGGGAATGGTTCAACATATTTAATAGCATTAAAGTATGTTTCAATCTGGTATTTCAGGCCTGTAGCATGACTTGGTTTATGGCATTCAGGTACCATTAACACAGTTCAACCAACCAAGCTCAATAACTCCATTTAGCTCAAGCTGCAGTTCATCTGGCAGTGCTCGGCACTGACACTGAGAACAAAAGCTGGGAGCGTTAGAGTGCAAAGAAAAAGTGAAAAAGAAACAAATAGATTAAGCATTAAAAAATGTTTTTTAAAAGGGGTTGATGATTCTTTTATTTGTTTGGGAGGCTGCCGGGTTGTCTCCAATGCTCCTTTTTAAAAATAAAGTTAATTAATCAATTGATGACTGGAGCGGGTTGGTTGTGGAGCATTTGCATGGCCACATAAACAGGGTTTGGAAAGTTAGAATGCCAACAAAAATGAAAAGCTGACATTAGCAAATTCCATGGGAAATGCTGCACATACAAACGGGTCACCAAATCTCCTTTTGTTACTCACATAATAAGTACCGTTCATGGTATTATATGCAAATTTACTTACATATCTCTCCTAACCTAATGGACAAAACTGCCTAGAAATTAGATTTCCTTCCATCCAGTGTTTCTAAAAGATATATATCTGTCTCTGTAATGTGTGTAAAAGCATTTCTGGTAACCCACTGCTGAAAACGTGTAATACTGTGGTAAATAAATGCTATTTTAGAAAATAATTTTCATTTTTTTAAAACATAAATGACACACTACAGGTTGTAAATAATAATGACAATAGTTTATTATCACAAACTATAAAATATTGCAGGTAGGTGGAGCATGTGCACAAACCTTTAGAGTAATTGTTGGCGAATTAAATAAGAAAGCATGAACGTATGTTTACATTGTGCCTGATCATGTTCTCAACTTCACAGCCAATGAGTTATGCTTGTCGTGCTGTCTGTTGTGCAACAAAGTATTCAAAAGCATTGACACTGAGAGGAAAGGGTTCCTAATTTTGAGTTTCAAAAATGTAAAAGCTTCTTAACAGCCTACATCAAGCCAAGTCAGCAGAATTCAGAAATTCTCACACTAAAAGGAGCAATTTATAGCAATCAGCTTTGGAATTTGAGGAATTCTTTAAGAAAGGTAGCTGAGGAGAGGCGGAGCACATACCAGGGAAATGAAAATCAGAGTTAAAGCATTTAAAAAGTAAGGCAGATCTATTGGTGTACATCTAACTTTGACAATAGAAGTAACTTGAAATAACAATGAATCTTGAGAATAAAGACAGAGAACAATGCGGGGAATGTGGAACATACATTTAAGTTTATGCACAAGAGAGAAATGCTCCAAGACCCGGAGCTTGGTGTGTCAAATGTGCATGGGTTGATGAGGTTAAATTAATAACTAAAAAACAATGTGAAATTTGAAAGTCTTGAAAGAAAATAAAAAGCCGTTTTGGACCATAAGTCCATCCTGAGAGAGCTGTGCACAGTTAAACAATTTGAGATTCCTGGGTAGACAAGGAAGTGTTAAATGTGAAAGAGAGACGATTGGTACTAAAAATAATGACAATAAATGACGCAAATCAAAAGCTGCCATCTGGGGATGAAATAGTCTCGGCAATAAAGGCAGGCTGGATCTGGACACTGTGGAACTTCAGACAGCGAATATACAACACACCCAAGAATACGTAAAGGACAAAGTAAAAGGACAAAACCAACAGGAATTTAGAATTCATAGGGCTGAAGAACTGGAGGAGGTTACAGAGATAGGAAGATGAACCAATTTAAATATAATTGAAATTATTGAATTACGGTAACATGGCTCTGTGTGGGAGACAGGAGGAGAAGGAAAGGGAAATAGCAGAAGGAGAAATATACATAGAAATTTATAATGATGAGTGTGGAAAAGTAATAACTGGCAAGTGCTGTTGATCACTGGCATAAGGTGAATAGGTAGATTCAAATGTTGATATGGGCAGATGTTAACATTCGGTGGTGGCAGAAACAGCTGTAATTCAGCATCTCCTACCTTGGCTCACACTCCTGATTTCAAAATTGATCCTTGTTTACAAATCTCTCCATGGCCTCACCTCTCCCTATCTCTGAAATCTCCTTTCACCTCACAACTCCCCCCCCTCCCCACCAAGATATCTGTGCTCCTCAAATTCTGCCCTATAGAGCATCCCTGATTATAGTTGCTCAACCATCGGTGGCCGTGCCTTCAGCTGCCTGGGCCCTAAGCTCTGGAACTTCTTCCCTATACTTGGCAGAAAAAAATTAATGAGCAAGTTATTATTTAAATGGTGAAAGATTGCAAAGTGCTGCAGTACCTGGGGGTACTTGTGCATGAAACACAAAAGTTTAGTATGCAGGTACAGCAAGTGATCAGGAAGGCCAATAGAATCTTGGTCTTTATTGCAAAGGGAATGGAGTATAAAAGCAGGGAAGCCTTGCTACAGTTTACAGGGTATTGGTGATGCCACACCTGGAATACTGCATGCAGTTTTGGTTTCCATATTTACGAAAGGATATACTTGCTTTGGAGGCAGTTCAGAAAAGGTTCACGAGGTTGATTCTGGAGATGAGGGGGTTGACTTATGAGGAAAGGTTGAGTAGTTTGGGCCTCTACTCATTGGAATTCAGAAGAATGAGAGGTGATCTTATCGAAACGTATAAAATTATGAGGGGGCTTGACAAGGTGGATGCAGAGAGGATGTTTCCACTGATAGGGGAGACTAGAACTAGAGGGCATGATCTTAGACTAAGGGGCCGCACATTTAAAACTGAGACGAGGAGAAATTTCTTCTCTCAGAGGGTTGTAAATCTGTGGAATTTGCTGCCTCAGAGAGCTGTGGAAGCTGGGCCATTGAATAAATTTAAGACAGAAATAGACAGTTTCTTAAATGATAAGGAAATAAGGGGTTATGGAGAGCGGGCAGGGAAGTGGACCTGAGTCCATGATCAGATCAGCCAGGATCTTATTGAATGGCGGAGCAGGCTCGAGGGGCCACATGGCCTACTCCTGCTCCTATTTCTTATGTTCTTATATATCTCTCCGTCTCTCTAACTCTCTTTCCTCCTTCAAGATGCTCCTTAAAACCTACCTCTTTGACCAAGCTTTTGGCCATCTGCTGTAATTTCTTCTCATCTGGCTAGGTGTCAAATTTATTTTTTTGTCATAACACTGCTGCGAAGTGCTATGGGACATTTTACTATGTTAGGGCGCTATATAAATACAAATTGTTGTTGTTTTTGGCTGCCCAGCAATTACGTACATGCACAACCTTAAAACCCATTCCTCTGCTTTAAGAGCCTCACAGTCCCACATCGCTTACTTCACCTCTTCCATGTCACTTGGTACACACTGCTCCACTGCCAGCCTTACCCTCCTTCACTCTATGGACTCGGGCAGGACAAATTAGCACACAGGTCATTGGAAGGAGCATTCCCACATTCAAAACCCTCACCTCCTTCACGGACAAGGACAAGCAGCTTGTGAGCACTGACTTAGCTCTTGCCATGGGAGATAGCGAGGCTGGCAGCATCTTGCCAGTGCCAGGTTAGTAACTGAGCCCCCTAAACTCTCACACTGGCATAGCTCTGAAGCACCATGCAGACAGAACTTTCGACCCCATTTCTCTCTCTGCTTAATCCTAAAGGGGGTAATGCATGTCTAATCATTACGTGCCAACCTCCCTTTCCTGCAGATGCACAACAGCTACAGCAGACAGAGGAGGAGGAAGATGATGATGATGATGAAGGAGGAAGAGAGATTGGAGCTGAGGAGATTTTTCTCCCTCTTTGCCCAAGAGCAATGATGATGAAGAGGAGGATGAGAACTAGCTCACCCACCAATTGAAGCTACTTCATCCTTCCCTGTCTTCCTCAGCCCGTTGCAACCACCTACTTCCTCCCTCACAGGCACCAGCTCAGAGTCTTTCTCCTGGGGGGAATGAGATAGTGGACATGGCACTGAGTGATTCACAGAGCACGAGGAAATCAGAGGAATGGAGAGATAGTCTGGATGTGTGTGTGTGTGTGTGTTTTTTTCCTTCCCCCTTTCTTTGGTTTGGTTCCTTTTTAAATGTTGTTCATTTGCAGTTTCTCCCATTTCTGATGAAGGGTCCATACCTGAAATGTTAACTTAGCTGTTCTCTCTGTTGAAGTTGGCTAACCTGCGAGTGTTTCCAGCATTTCTTGTTTTTGTTTCAGATATCTGAAAGCTTTGGGCTAATCCAAACCAACTGATCTGGCCAAATTTGGAATGATTTGGATTTCAGGTTTGGTTTGGTACATTATTGTCCTGGCCAATATTTATCCCTCCATCAACATAACAAAAACAGTTTATCTGGTCATTATCGTATTGCTGTTTGTGGGAGCTTGCTGTGCACAAGTTGGCTGCCATGTTTCCCACATTACAACAGTGACTACACTCCAAAAATACTTAATTGGATGTAAAGTCTTTGAGACGTCCGGTGGTCGTAAAAGGCGCTATATAAATCCAAGTCTTTCTTTCTTTTTCCATACACAATAAAAGGCAAGTCTGGCACAGCCTGCAGCTTCTCAAGATGTCACATCTGTTGTCCTGTAGAACACAAAATCAGCTTCAGTCTACCCTTACTCAAACCTTTGTCCACGTTCCATACCAGAGGATAAATCAGTCTATTAAAATGGAGACCCCGCTATCATAAGGAGTATGAGACTCTTGACTCAACACTTATAGTCCTAACCCAAGGTCCTTTGTATTAGCAGAACTATTCAGTAATGTTCCACCTTCAACGAGAAGCTTCAGTCAGAACTATTGCCTTTGATATGCCGCTTTAGCATTTAATATATACAAGAATGTAGTTTCCCCTCCATGGTGGAACTTGGATCAAAACTGACTGAATTAAATCAGGTATTCCAGTGCCCTGGACAAATTAAAGTTTGACAAGTCTGAGTCTGAACCACCAAAATCTACTTATCTCAGGATACCGCTGATCTTTTGCAGCATATGTACTATTCTCCGTAACCGTGCGAAATCACCCTGGTCAATCAAATAATTTTAAGTGGATTCCGCGCTTGTCACACTGGTCTTTGCAGAAGTAAAATAATTGCATTTTCAGAGAGGATTCCTAGCCACAATCATCACCCTAAGCAATAGAAGCTTCAACTGTATAAATTAATTTCTGTATTGAGTAATTGTAGTGACACTTTAAATCCCATGAATAATGTCATTATTACAAAATTGATGTGTAATTCAAGCATATTATTATGGTCATATTAGCCCTTTAATTTTGCTTCTCAACTAGAAAACAAATCCTTTATGTTGTGTTCATGACAGTTTTATTCCAGAGTGATATCACAATAATTTTTTAAAATTTGTTCATGGGATGTGGGCGACGTTGGCAAGACCAGCATTTATTACCCATCCCTAATTGCCCTTGAGAAGATGGTGGTGAGCCGCCACCTTGAACCGCTGCAGTCCATGTGGTGAAGGTACCTCCACAGTGTTGTTAGGAAGGAAGTTCCAGGATTTTGACCCAGCGACGATGAAGGAATGGCGATATACTTCCAAGTCAGGATGATGTGTGACTTGGAGGGGTATTGGAGTACTTGATCCCATGCTAGGTGGTAGAGATCTGGGGTTTGGGAGGTGCTGCCGAAGAAGCCTTAGCGAGTTGCTGCAGTGCATCTTGTAGATGGTACACACTGCAGACACAGTTCGTAGTCTTCAATCAACTCAATGTGTTACTATTTTTACTGTTACTGGTGTTTTGTTTTCTTCCGATCCATTTACTTATAATAATATTTGAAATCTTACATCTACCTGTGAAGTTCCTGTGAACTTTTTTCATTATAAATTCCTACATTCACCTTTATAATGGTAACTGCCTATTTCAGCCTATCATGCTCGAATTAAACTTCCCACTGTGAAGGTGCTGCTTTGCCAGCATTGAAGGTGCAAATACAGCAAGACAACTTTGCATAGGCAGTTTTCATTATAAACGTAGACATAGGAATTGATAACGAGGACATAGGAATTTATAATGGATGACTTTAAATGGGAATTAAATTAGGTATGTGTACCCTGGGCCAAATATTCCCCCAGTTCTAACCCCATTTCACCCAAAGACTGCACTTTGGTTTTGACTCCCACTGTGCAACGTCATGGGGGATCAATCGGTAATATATTTAAAATATTACATCTGCACACTTTTCCTTCCCGTTTATCAACTTTTTCCTCTTATAAATTCCTACGCCCATGAATAACCAGCTATGTAAACGTATCATATGCTGCTACCAGTGGCATTGCTGTAGGGTCTCACTGTTGTATCTCCCAGCTCCTCAGCCAGCAGAGACACCACTGTACTCAAACCAACTCTACTTCTCTGCTTCCCAAATGTCAATCAGTTTTGCTCTTGAACCATTAGTAATAATTAAATCAGTGTATTATATAAAAGTAAAAACCGAATGCATTGCTTCTGACTACACTTGGCTTTGACTCCCCAAGGAAGAAATTGTTACGTGTCGTGCCCATTTTTCAGGTGTAAAAGTATACTAATTTAATAGATGGATGGCATGCGTTCAATTTAGGCAGGCATTGGTCTCACTGTCAGATTTTATGGGGCCTATTTTTTAGGTGCCCTGGGCATAAATATGTGGCAAATTTGTCACCGATGGGCAGGACAGGTGTCGGGCCGGCTCCACTCAGGATTCTGCAGCGGCCCACTGCCACTCACATCTCTCATTGCTTCCTGCCAAATCTGCATATCTGTCCTTGGAAGCTTCTACTTGTGGACAGAATCTAATTCCTAAGCTTTGAAAAGAAGAAGAATAACAACAACCCTGCAAGGTGCTTCACAACTGGTGAAGGGAATGGACGCTGAGCAAGAACAAAAGTTAGGAGAAGGGACTGAAGGCTTACTTTCAGAGATAGGTTTTCAGCAAACTATTGAAAGTGGGTGGAGATGTACAGGGGTGGATTGGAAGGGAATCTCAAGGTACAGGGCTATAGTGGCTGAGGATTCTGCTACTGATGCTGGAGTGAAGGGATTAGAGAACATTAATTAAGCAAAAGTCAGAAGAGCAAATGTCATTAACTGAGATGAAGCACTGGAGGAGGGTGCAGAGATAGGAAGGGATGAGACAGTGAAGGGGTTTGTTAATGAGAATGAAGATTTTCAAACTGAATGCATTGGAAGATGTCTATCCAAGACATCACCATTTGCTGGCAGCCAATCATGCTGTCTCTGCATGCACGCAAGTTAGATCCTTTTTTCCCCAAGGTTGGGGAATTGCAAAGAGTCATTCAGTTTGCGATTTGAATTTGGATATTGTAATCTCAGTGGATCCATTTTGAATGTAAAGCAGGACCATAACAACTGTATGTATCTCAACAAAAATCCACGATTGCACAGTTTGTTTATCTGTAACACTGCCTTCTATTCTTCCCTTTCTTAACTTAGTTCAATTGACAGGACCAAGGCCAGCACCATTCGCAAACCACCTGCACTGCGGAATGTAACCAATTTCATAAAAACATTGGCCTAAAATTTGCTGCAAAAAAACACAACGAGACTAATAGCGCTCGCCATTATTTATGTGTAAATGCCACAGCAATGCCAGGTGAGGGCAGATGCATGATTAAACACTGAAACCAAAAAGTTGCTGTCAAAGATCCACCGCTTGCCTGTTAGCTTCGCAAAAATGACATCTCATTGTCTGGCTCCCAATTGAAATGCATTGAGCTGCATGAAGTTCCTGTACTTACGAAATAAACTCACCACAGAAAGTTAAGTCAAGTCTAAGTACCCTTTTAACGATATTATAAGTGTTAATTACTGCCAGTCAACCTCTCTGGCACTGAAAATGAACTATTCCAGTATGGTATGTTTCCTCCCTAGTGCCAGGGTCAAGGATATCACCGAGTGGCTGCAAAACATTCTGAAGGGGGAGGGTGAACAGCCAGAGGCTGTGGTCCATATCAGTACCAATGACACGGGTAGAAAGAGGGATGAGGTCCTGCAGGCAAATTTTAGGGAGTAGCAGGATGTCAAAGGTAGTAATCTCTGGATTACTCTCAGTGCCACAAGCCAGTGAGTACAGAAATAGGAGGCTAGAGCAGATGAATGCATGGCTGGAGAGGTGGTACAGGAGGGAGGGATTTTGATTCTTAAGGCATTGGGACCCATTCTGGGCGAGGTGGGACCTGTACAAGCCAGATGGGTTGCTCCTCAACAGGGCCTGGACCAATATCCTTGCCAGGGGGGGTTGCTAGTGCTGTTGGGAAGGGTTTAAACTAGCTTGGCAGAGGGATGGGGGACTGAGCATAGATTCAGACGAGAGAAAAGCAGAGTTAGAGATGGAAGGTGGAAGAGTAGTAAGAGAGTTTGGAAGGCAGAGCAAACAAAGGTTGTAAAATATACAGAAAAGGAGTTTGGCTGTGCTTAATAGTATATACCTAAATGCAAGGAGTATAACGAATAAAGCAGATGAGCTGAGGGCACAAATAGACACGTGGAAGTATGATATCTTTGCGGTTACTGAAACATGGCTTAATGAGGTGTAGGAATGGCAGCTCAATGTTCCTGGTTAGAGGGTTTTCAGATGAGATAGAGAGAAGGTTAAAAAAGGAGGGGGTGGAAATATTGGTTAAAGAAACAATTACAGCTGTGAGAAGGAATGATATGTTAGAAGAATAATCAAATGAGGCCATATGGATTGAACTAAAGAACAAAAAAGGGGCAATCACACTGTTGGGAATGTACTGTAGACCCCCAAACAATGCGAGAGATCTAGAAGAGCAAATTTATTTGCAAAGTTCTGACAAGTGCAAAAACAATAGTGGGGGATTTCAATTACCATAACTGGGATAGAATCAGTGTAAAAGGTATAGAGGGCACAGAATTCCAAAATTGCACTCAGGAGAACTTTATTAGCCAGTACGTAGCAAGCCCAACAAGAGGGGGGAGGGGGGTAGTTCTGGATTTAGCTTTAGAGAATGTAGCTGGGCAGGTGGAAAGAGTATCAGTGGGAGAGCATTTTTGTGGTAGTGAACATAATTCAGTTAGTTTTATCATAGTTATGGATAAGGACAAAGATAAAACAGGAGTAAAGGTTCTAAACTGGGAGAAGGCCAATTTTACTAGGTTGGGAAGTGATTTAGCAAAAGTGGACTGGAAACAGCTACTTGAAGACAGTGTCAGAGCCGTGGGAGGCATTCGAAAGGTAAATACAAAGGGTTCAGGGTAAAAATATACCCACAAAATAAAAGGGTAGAACTGCCAAATTTTGAGCCCACTGGATGACAAGGTGCATACAGGGTAAGATAAGGCAAAAAAGGTAAGCTTATATCAGACATCAGGAACTCAATATTGCAGAAAGCCTAGAAGAGTATAGAAAATGTAGGGGTGAAATTAAAAAGGAAATTAGAAAAAAAAAGAGGGAATGAAAAAATACTGGAAAGTAGAATCAAAGAAAACCCAAAGATCTTTTATAAGTACATAAAGAGCAAGAGGATAACTAAGGAAAGAGTAGGGCCCATTAGCGACCAAAATGGTAACCTATGTGTGGAGGCGAAGGATGTAAGGTACTGAATGAATACTTTGCTGCTATCTTCACAAAAGAGGGGGACGAGGAAGAGAGTAAAATATTGGATGGGTTAAACATAATAAGAGAGGAAGTATTAAGGGGTTTAGCATCATTGAAAGTAGATAAATCACCAGGACCAGATGAAATATATCCTAGGCTATTAAAAGAAGCAAGGGAGGAGATTTCAGAGATTCTGACCATCATTTTCCAACCCTCCCTGGCTACAAGAGTGGTGCCAGAGCTGCTAACATTGTACCATTGTTTAAAAAGGAAAGGAGTGATAAACCGAGTAATTGCAGGCCAGTTAGTTTAACCTCGGTGGTGGGAAAATTATTGGAATCAATTCTGAGGAACAGAGTAAACCTTCATTTAGAAAGACACAGATTAATCAAGGACAGTGAGCATGGATTTGTTAAGGGAAGGTCGTGTCTGACTAACTTGATTGAATTTTTTGAGGAGGTAACAAGGAGGGTCAATGAGGGCAGTGCATTTGGTGTAGTCTACATGGATTTTTTGACAAGGTCCCATGTGGAAGGCTGATCAAAAAGGTAAAAGACGGTGGGATACAAGGGAGAGTTGCAAATTGGATCCAAAATTTACTCAGTGGCAGGAAACAAAGGTGGATGGATATTTTTGCGACTGGAAGGCTGTTTCCAGTGGGGTTGCACAGGGCTCAATGCTCAGTCCTTTGCTTTTTGTAGTATATATTAATGATTTAGGGCTCAATTTTCCCCAGTTATCTGCGCCGTTTTTCTAGCGTGTGCACTTTTTTTTGGCGTAAATTAAAGTTTCCCTAAAATTTCTGCGCCAGCATAACTCAGTTCAGTTACGATTTTTTTTAGGTTAGTATTTTTTTTGCGTCATTTGGGGTGTAACCTGATGTCTGCGCTAGTGTTTCACACTTAAGCAAGTTTGGCCAACTGACATTTTTCCGAGGACGGTGGATGTGACCACTCCCAAAAAACCTTCTGGGCACTTAAGAAAAACCAGCACACATCAAAAAATTGTCACAGAAAGATGCCATTGTTTTTATGCATAGTTTTGGAGGGAGTCACGAGGACAAAGAATATGCATCATGAAGCTTGATTTTTTTCAAAGTCAAAAGGGAGAAAATGGAAGTCTAATGAAATTCTTGAATTTTTGATTTTTTTTCAAAGTAATTCCAATGAATAAATGAAAATATTACTTACACTAACTACTTGACCAAGGTCCTGCCACTTCTTTTTGCACTGGCCTCCAGACCTCGGAGTGGTCACCATTGCACAGTAATCTTCTGTAAGTTGGTTCCAGCGTTTATTCATTTCTTTTGGTGTAACTTTTATGTGACCTCTGCTAGTGTCCAGCTCAAACCATCTGGCCTCAATTACAGTGACTAGTGCCTCCACTTCATCCAGTGAGAAATTATTGGTTCTTGGGTCCCGTTGCATATTGCAGCTCCGATTTTTCCACTGAGAATTAAAGTTCTCACATACAATTGGCTCTTTAAAAATGGCCAGATGCAGACCGGGAGCTGTACTGGGCGTACGCGCCCATAGCAGTCACGTAAAAAATGTTTTTTTTTTCGCACATGCGCAGAAGGGGGAGCATCGTTTTTTTGGCGCAGAAATTAGGCTCCACCCCCTGAAGCTAAAGGACAGGCTGCATGGCGTCAATTCTAAAAATTAGAACGGGAAACTTGCAAGTTCTTTTTTTTGAGTAGTCGGGGCCAAAAAAAACAGGCGTAACTCTTGAAATACGCCAAAAAAACGGCACTGGGGAAAATTGAGCCCTTAGTCTTAGATGTAGGTGGCACGATAAAGAAGTTTGCAGATGATACAGAAAATTGGCCGTGTAGTTGACAGTGAGGAGGAAAGCCTTAGACTGTAGGAAGATATCGATGGACTGGTCAGTTGGGCAGAAAAGTGGAAAATGGATTTCAATCCAGAGAAGTGTGAGGTAATGCATTTGGGGAGGGGAAACAAGGCAAGGGAATACTCAATAAATGGGAGATGGGAGGATACCAGAGGTGTGGGGGAACAGAGGGGCCTTGGAGTGTATGACCACAGATCCTTAAATGTAGCAGGACAGGTCGATAAGGTACTTAAAAAGGCATACGGAAGGCTTTCCTTTATTAGCCGAAGCATAGAATATAAGAGCAGGGAAGTTATGCTAGAAATGCATACAACACTAGTTAGGCCACAGCTTGAGTACTGCATGTAGTTCTGGTCACCACATTATGGGAAAGATATGATTGCACTAGAGAGGGTAGAGAGGAGATTTATGAGGATGTTGCCAGGACTGGAAAATTTTAGCTATGAAGAAAGATGGGATAGGCTGTGCTTGTTTTCTTTGTAACAGAGGAGGCTAAGGGGAAACTTATTTGACGTATATAACATTATGAGCGACATTGATAGAATGAATAGGATGGACCTATTTCCCTTAGCAGAGGGGTCAATAACCAGGGGGCAGAGATTTAAAGTAGTTGGTCGAAGGATTAGAAGGGAGATAAGGAAATATGTTTTCACCCAGAGGGTGGTGGTGGTCTGGAACTCACTGCCTGAAAGGGTGGTAGAGGCAGAAACCCTCATCAAATTTTAAAAGTAAATGGATGCGCACTTAAAGAGCCGTAACCTACCTTGTGCTGGAAGGTGGGATTCGGCTCCTTCCGTGTTGTAAATATTTCTATGATTCTATGATAATAACTGTGGAGTCTCATTCTCCTCAGGTTTTAATTGTTGTCGGAGAATGAAAAAATAATTTAAGAATTTTTAAAAACTTTTTCATTCCGTCTCTTTTTACTGTCTCTCTTAATCCAATCTTTCTGTCCCTCTCTTTATTTCTCTTTCCGTAACCGATTTGACATTGAATTCGCCCACTCTAATTTACACTTTCTTCTCAGTCTTTCGGCTGTTCATTTCAGAATCCTGATTGGTTGAGGAGATACACAGTTGCTTGACCTGTTCACTCATATCCCAGATGCCCTGTGGAGGGCGCCGTGCAGTTTCCACCTTGCACTTCCAGCAACTTGCCATGCAAAAATAGCATAGAGATTAGACGGCCAATGGGGAGTCTAGCTAACAGTAAGCACCGTTTGTTGGCTTGCTGCAGCAATTTTGGGCCATTGCATTTGCATCATGGGAAATTCCAATTTTTGTGGAACTTACAGGAAAGGCCTTTTTTTTTAATAACCTGGAATATTAAAAGGGCCCAAGCATGGATGGAATTTGGAGAAGTTGGGTGTGATTCATGCGAGAAATTAAATCTGAAATGGAATCAGAAAGAGCACAGGCTGCACCCTGCTTTAATGAGGCATCCCTTGACATACTGCTGGGTGCAATAAGGTTGAGGAGGGAGGCCCGAATCCCCAGTATTGGGAAGATTAAACCCACTTCTTTAACCAAGAAGGCCTACTGGAGGTGACTGAAGAGATGAACAGCAGGACTGTATTGCACAGGATGTGGATTCAGTGTAGGAATCGTTTTAATGATCTAACCAAATCAGGCAAGGTGAACGCAGTTGCAGATTTGCCTACATCCTGTAGTGCATCCCATCCCCATTACTCTGTCTTGTCAAACTTACTTCATTACATCACTCCTCTCAACCAATAAAGTTTCAGCAGCACCCATCATTCAGTTTCAATGTACTTCCTCACCTGCTGCTTCTCCATCCACCACTGCCACTCACCCCAATCCTTATATAGTACCACCTCAGTAAGCTCACCCAATTCCCAGCACAGGTCCTCAAAATCATGGCAGTGGCACTCATGATGCATCTGCCTGATAGTCACCCTCAGTGAATTCACGGCATCCATTGGATGCACATATGCCTTACAAACCCTCATAGCTCTGTTGTGCCTCCATTGTGCCTCCTTGCAGGAGGAAAGAGCACAACATACAAGGGAGAGAGTGAGGATCGGAGGTGGACCACCACAGATCGTGGAGTTGACAAATTTTTATGCATGTAATAACTCGATAGACTGAATACTGTAAACTCACTCAGGTGCAAACCTGGCTCAACTTTATTCGGTCCCAAAGTGCCCAAATTGCATGGTGGCTTCCTTTATATACCTGACCCGCACACACGTGCGTATAACCCAATGACCTCCGAAAGGGATGCCCCCTGGTGGTTAGTAACTCCAAGCATACATACATGACAACATCCCCCTTCAAGATCTTAGTATAGTCTTTTTGCAAGTTAAGATGGTCCGGGACTTTCCGCTCATGAATTGATCATCTCAGTTCAACTCCAGTTCTGGGTGAGCATTCTGAGTCAGTTATGACTGGGGGCTGGGTAGCCGATCTGATGGGAGTGGCAATGACCATGTCAGAGATTGACAGTGCAGATTCATTGATGCCGGCGGAGTTCTCTGATGAATGAATATAGGTTGATTGGTCACTGATCGTATCTTCCTCAACTTGTTCCAGTTCATCCGTGTGCCACAGCTTTATCTGATCAACATGTTTCCTGCATGTTTGCCCATTTTTGAGCTTAACGATAAACACTCTGTTACCCTCCTTGGCCGTAACAGTACCGCCGACCCACTTGGGACCTTGGCCATAATTTAGCACATACACAGGATCGTTAACAGAGATGTCGCGTGACACAGCAGCACAATCATGATGCCACTGCTGATTTTGACGTCTGTTTTCAACACGATCATTCAAGTCAGGATGGACGAGAGAGAGCTTGGTCTTGAGATATCTTCATCAATAGTTCAGCAGGGGAGACCCCGGTAAGTGTGTGGGGTCTTGTCCTGTAACTAAGCAATATGCATGACAAGCGAGTCTGCAGTGAACCCTGAGTTACATGTTTCATATTCTGCTTGATTGTTTGGACAGCACGCAGGTTTGAATGGTGCTGACTTCACATGTTTAATATCATTGAGTTTCAAGAACTCTTGAAACTCCAAACTTAAGAAGCAAGATCCGTTGTCGCTCAAACGATATTAGGCAGACCATGAGTAGCAAATATGACATGAAAGCTCTCAATTGTAGCTGTTTGACATGATTATACACTCTATCCACTTGGAATATGCATCCACCACAACAAAAAGCATCTTACCCAGGAAAGGATCCGCAAAATCGATGTGGATCCTTGACCATGATTTGGATGGCCACGACCACAGACTCAGCGGAGATTCCGCTGGTACTTTGCTTCACTGCAGGCAAGTGTTGCACTGATGCACGCAAGATTCCTGATCAGAGTCAATTCCAGGCCACCATACGTGAGACCTGGTGATGGCTTTCATCATGACAATACCGGGATGAGTGCTGTGTAGATCACGTACAAATTTCTCTCTACCTTTCTTAGGCATAACAACATGATTACCCCACAGTAAACAATCTGACTAATGGATAGTTTGTCTTTGCGATGATTGTAAGGTTTGGTTTCATCACACATTTCCATCGGTATAGCAGACCGATCACCACTAAGGACACAATGTTTTACAACTGATAAAATCGGGTCCTGTCTAGTACAGGTACTAACTTGTTGAGCAGTGACAGGGGTTTCTTCACTCTCAAAAGCATCCATAACTAACAGTAGATCTGCAGATTGTGGTGTCTGCACCTCCAGTGTGGGCAAAGGCAGACGGCTCAGTGCAGCAGCACAATTCTCGGTGCCAGGTCTATGGCGAATGACATAATCATAGGCAGATAATGTCAGCGCCAACCTCTGGATGTGGGATGATGCATTGGTATTGATACCTTTGTTTTCCGAGAACAATGAAATGAGTGGCTTGTGATCCGTTTCGAGTTCAAAACGAAGACCAAACAAGTACTGATGCATCTTTTTAATCCCATGCACATAGGCTAAAGCTTCTTTTTCTACCATGCTGCAGGTTCTTTCCGCCCTTGACAAACTTTTTGAAGCATATGCAACAGGTTGTAGTTTACCCAACTCAGTAGCTTGTTGGAGCAAACAGCCAACCCCATATGATGAAGCGTCACAGGCCAATACTAGACACTTGCATGGATCATAATGTACCAGCAACTTGTTAGAGCAAAGCAGATTTGTAGCTTTCTCAAAGGCTCTATCTTGAGACATACCCCAGACCCAGTTGTCGCCTTTTCTGAGAAGCATGTGCAGTGGCTCTAATAAAATGCTCAAACTGGGTAAGAAATTAGCGAAGTAGTTGAGTAGACCAAGGAACGAACGCAGCTTTGTCACATTCTGAGGCCTGGGTGTATTTTTGATGGGCTTGGTTTTCGAGTCCGTAGGCCTGATGCCATCAGCAGCAATCTTCCTCCCCAGAAATTCGACTTCCGGTGCCATTAAGGTGCACTTCGAACGTTTCAGCCTGAGCCTCACTTTGTCCAAATGTAGAACCTCTTCAAGGTTGTTCAGGTGTTCGACAGTCTCACAACCTGTGACCAGAATGTCATCTTGGAACACGACGGTTCTAGGGACGGACTTCAGTAGACTCTCCATGTTCATCTGAAATATGGCTGCAGCCGAGCAAATTCCAAAAGGACACCTGTCCTTTCTAAGTGTTGATGCATGTAAGTTTCTTTGACATATCGACGAGCTCCTGTGTCATATAGGCCGATGTCAGATCCAGTTTAGTGAACGACTTCCCACGGGCTAGCGTTGCAAACAGGTCATCAGCTTTCGGTAACGGGTAATGATCCTGTTTCGAAAATCGGTTGATCATAGCCTTGTACCTTGTAGTCTCCACAAATCCTGACAGTGCCATCACTCTTCAACACAGGAACAATGGGACTGGCCCATTCGTTAAATTCGACCGGTGATATGACCCCTTCACGATGGAGTCTGTCCAGCTATATTTCGACCTTCTCCCTCATCATGTACGGAACAGCCTGAGCTTTTGATGGATGGGTCTTGCACCCGAGTCCA
Source organism: Pristiophorus japonicus (assembly GCF_044704955.1). Classification (NCBI taxonomy): domain Eukaryota; kingdom Metazoa; phylum Chordata; class Chondrichthyes; family Pristiophoridae; genus Pristiophorus; species Pristiophorus japonicus. The sequence goes on from NC_091990.1 coordinate 46,680,581, forward strand.
GGTGAATCTGCACCTTAGCTCCCGTGAAATTGCCGATGCCTGGTTCAAACAGTGAGGGAAACTTGCTCAGCGCTTGAGCACACGAAGTGTCATCCACCGATGACAACGCTTTGATATCGTTCCAATTCCATTTGATTTTTTCGAGCCAATTCCTGCCGAACAACGTTGGACCATTTCCTGGAACGATCCATAAAGGTAGATCATGAACCACACCATCATACGACACATTGACTACTGCACTGCCAATCACCGGTATGAGTTCTTTGGCGTAAGTACGCAACTTGGCAGTGACTGGACTCAGCATAGGCTTCTCAGCCTTAGTGTCCCACAGCTTGTCGAATTTCCTTTGGCTCATTATCGACTGACTCGCACCCGTGTCCAATTCCATCGATACCGGCTCGCCATTTAGTTTCACAATAACCATTATCGGTTGGCTCTTTGTCAGGAATGAATACAGTCCATACACTTCCTCCTCGAGTATCTCGGGTTGCATATCCAGGTCTGCGCTGGACTGGTCGTTATCATCCACGTAGTGAGTCGCAGCACGCTTGCTCAGTTGTGGACAGATTCGCTGAAGATGCCCCACTTTAGAACAGCCTTTTCAGATGCACTGTTTAAAACGACACTGATGATGCCAATGATTGCCCCCACAACGACAACAGGGTGGAATCAGATTCGTACCCGTTGGCGGACTTTGAGCAGCTACAGGTTTCGTATACGCAGTCGAGTAGGCCCTGCCATAAGCAGCTCTTACATACAACAATACAATCTTGTTTACAATATTTGCCGTGGAGCTCCGACTCTTCGACGATGTCTGCCTTAAATTCTCATCCATCGTCATGCATGCCTGGGCAATCGCGATGGCCTTGCACAAATCCAGCGTCTCCGCAGCCAATAACTTCAGGAGGATCACCTTGTGGTTGATTCCTATTGTGAAGAAATCTCGCAGCATGTCTCCCAACGCGTCTTCAAACTTACATGGCCCAGCAAGACGTCTTAGGTCGGCGACGAATTCTGACACATCCTGGCCCTCAGAACGAACATGCGTGTAGAATCGATAGCGTGAGATGATGATGCTTTCGTTTGGTTTGAGATGGTCACATACAGAGCACACAATTCCTCATAGTCCTTGTCCGTTGGACGTGCAGGCGAGAGGAGATTCTTTATGAGGCAATAGATTTTTGGACCGCAAACAGTGAGGAAAGCCGCCCTGCACCTAACTGCGTCAGTAGCTTCCTCGATTTCGTTGGCCACGAAGTACTGGTCCAGGCGATCGATAAAATCTGACCAGTCCTCTCCCTCCACGAATCTCTCCAGAATTCCAATGCTGCTTATTTTGCGTGCAAAGATTCTTGAGTTACTGCGTCGCCAAATGTTATAGAAACATAGAATATAGGTACAGGAGTAGGCCATTCGGCCCTTCGAACCTGCACCACCATTCAATATGATCATGGCTGATCATGCAACTTCAGTACCCCATTCCTGCTTTCTCTCCATACCCTTGATCCCTTTAGCCATAAGGGCCACATCTAACTCCCTTTTGAATATATCTAATGAACTGGCCTCAACAACTTTCTGTGGTAGAGAATTGTCTGAATGAAGAAATTTCTCCTAATCTCGGTCCTAAATGGCTTACCCCTTATCCTTAGACTGTGACCCCTGGTTCTAGAAATCCCCAACATCGGGAACATTCTTTGTGCATCTAACCTGTCCAATCCCGTCAGAATTTTATGTTTCTATGAGATCCCCTCTCATTCTTCTAAATTCCAGTCAATATAAGCCTAGTTGATCCAATCTTTCTTCATACGTCAGTCCTGCCATCCTGGGAATCAGTCTGGTGAACCTTCGCTGCACTCCCTCAATGGCAAGAATGTCCTTCCTCAGATTAGGAGACCAAAACTGCACACAATAATCAAGGTGTGGTCTCACCAAGGCCCTGTACAACTGCAGTAAGACCTCCCTGCTCCTATACTCAAATCCCCTCGCTATGAAGGCCAGCATGCCATTTGTTTTCTTTACTGCCTGCTGTAACTGCATGCCTAGCTTCAATGACTGATGTACCATGATACCCAGGTCTTGTTGCACCTCCCCTTTTACTAATCTGTCACCATTCAGATAATAAACTGCCTTCCTGTATTTGCCACCAAAGTGGATAACCTCACACTTATCCACATTATACTGCATCTGCCATGCATTTGCCCATTCACCTAACCTGTCCAAATCCCCCTACAGCCTCCTAGCATCATCCTCGCAGCTCGCACTGCCACCCAGCTTAGTGTCACCGGCAAACTTGGAGGTATTACATTCAATTCCTTTGTCTAAATCATTAATCTATATTGTAAATAGCTGGGGTCCCAGCACTGAACCCTGCGGCACCCCACTTGTCACTGCCTGCCATTTTGAAAAGGACCCGTTTATTCCCACTCTTTGCTTCCTGTCTGTCAACCAGTTCTCTATCCACGTCAATACATTACCCCCAATATCATGTGCCTTAATTTTGCACACTAATCTCTTGTGTGGGATAGTGTCAAAAGCCTTTTGAAAGTCGAACTACACCACATCCACTGATCCTCCCTTATCCACTCCACTAGTTACATCCTCAAAAAACTCTCGAAGATTTGTCAAGCATGATTTCCCTTTCATAAATCCATGTTGACTTTGACCGCTCCTGTCACTGCTTTCCAAATGCGCTGCTATTACATCTTTCATAATTGATTGCAGCATTTTCCCGACCACCAATGTCAGGCTAACCAGTCTATAATTCCCTGTTTTCTCTCTCCATCCTTTGTAAAAAAGTGGGGTTACATTAGCTAACCTCCAATCCATAGGAACTGAACCAGAGTCCATGGAATGTTGGAAAATGACCTCTAATGCATCTACTATTTCTAGAGCCACTTCCTTAAGTACTCTGGGATGCAGACTATCAGGCCCTGGGGATTTATCAGCCTTCAGTTACTTCAATTTCCCTAACACCATTTCCTGACTAATAAGGATTTCCTTCAGTTCCCCCTTCTCATTAGACCCTCGGTCCCCTAGTATTTTCGGGAGGTTATTTGTGTCTTCCTTAGAGAAGACAGAACCAAAGATTTGTTCAATTGGTCTGCCATTTCCTTGTTCCCCATTATGAATTCACCTGATTCTGACTGCAAGGGACCGACATTAGTCTTCACTAATCTTTTTCTCTTCACATATCTATGGAAGTTTTTGCAGTCAGTTTTTATGTTCCCTGCAAGCTTACTCTCATACTCTATTTTCCCCCTCCTAATTAAACCCTTTGTCCTCCTCTGCTGAATTCTAAATTTTTCCCAGTTCTCAGGTTTGCTGCTTTTTCTGGCCAATTTTTATATTCCTTGGATTTAACACTTTCTCTAATTTCGCTTGTTAGCCACGGTTGAGCCACCTTCCCTTTTTTATTCTTACACCACACAGAGATTTACAATTGTTGTAGTTCATCCATGATATATTTAAATGTCTGCCATTGCCTATCCACCGTCAACCCTTGAAGTATCATTCGCCAGTCTATCCTAGCCAAATCACGTCTCATACCATTGAAATTTCCTTTCTTTAAGTTCAGGACTCGAGTCTCTGAATTAACTGTGTCGCTCTCCATCTTAATGAAGAATTCTACCATATTATCATCACTCTTCCCCAGGGCGCCCCGCACAACCAGATTGCTAATTAATCCTCTCTCGTTACACAAGACCCAGTCAAGAATGGCCTGCTCTCTAGTTGGTTCTTCAACATATTGGTATAGAAAACCATCCCTTATACACTCCAGGAAATTCTCCTCCACAGTATTGCTACCAGTTTGGTTAGCCCAATCAATATGTAGATTAAAGTCACCCATGTTAACTGCTGTACCCTTATTGCACGCGTTCCTAATTTCCTGTTTGATGCCATCCCCAACCTCCCTACTACTGTTTGGTGGTCTGTACACAACTCCCACTTACAGTTTCTGCCCTTTGATGTTTTACAGCTCTACCCATATAGATTCCACATCTTCCATGCTAATGTCCTTCTTTACAATTGCGTTAATCTCCTCTTCAACCAGTAACACTACCCCACCTCCTTTTCCTTCCTGTCTGTCCTTCCTGAATATTGAATACCCCTGGATGTTGAGTTCCCAGCCTTGGTTACCTTGGAACCAGGTCTCCGTAATCCCAATTACATCATATCCGTTAACAGCTATCTGTGCAGTCAATTCATCCACTTTATTACGAATGCTCCTTGCATTGAGACACAGAGCCTTCAGGCTTGTTTTTTTATGCTTGTAATAATTCGATGGACTGAATACTGTAAACTCACTCAGGTGCAAACCTGGTTCAACTTTATTCAGGCCTGAAGTGCTCACATTACATGGTGGTTTGCTTTATATACCTGGCTCGCACACAAATGCGTACAGCCCAATGACCTCCGACAGGGGCGCCCCTGGTGGCTAGTAACCCCAAGCATACATACATGACACAAATGCAGAGCAAGAGGCCCTAGGTATAAGTGGGATGCCGGTGTCCCTGAGCATCAGAGATGGTGCGGCTCAGACTTCACCATTGCAGGATGACAGCAGTAAATGTCTCCGATGCATATTGACTTGATTTCCACATCAAATGATATATAATCACCTTTATCATATATTTTTCAACATTTTTACATTCCCATGACTAAATCATATCTTACTATTCTCTCCAGGGCCATCATGAGAAGAGCAGCAGCCCGTGATCCTTTCCAGGTGATGTTTATTCAGTGGAGTTGATTCTGTCTGTGGCTGCATCATTACAGGACAAGTGCTCATCAGGCACCGATGCAGAACCGAGCACATTGGTGGCTTCTGTTAGAGAGCTAGTTGGGATCTCACCTGGAGAATCACAGTTCACAGGTGAGCGTGAGCAGAGATTGGTGGTAGGGACAGCTGTGGAGAGTCCGTGTCGGAGGGCACAGACCTCTGCAAGCTCTGCTCAGCTAGACAGTGATGCTGAACATGGGGCCATCAATGAAAAAGACAATGATAAAGCAAACGTGAGGTATTGGCAGTCCTGCCAGGCACACTTTCCACAATATCAGAGAGAATGGAGGAGTCCAGTTCGACCATTTGTGGGTTGATGTCGCAGGCCATTGCGAGGACATCTTCGATGCACAAAGTGGCCGCCTCTGTGCAAATTGAGACACAAAACAATAATCGGCCCTGACGACGGTCGTGCAAACTACAGATGCCAACATTTCTACTGCCTTAAACAAGATGGCAGATACATTAGCCATGGCCTTACAACGCTTCACTGATCTGTTCCAAGCTGCTCTCCCACAGAAAGCTAGGAGGGATGTGCCGCTGTCCCAGGAGAGTCAGGATGCCAAAAGGGGACATGGAAGTTGGAACGCAAAGCATTTCCATGTCTCACCTGTTGCCCCCACCTCAACCAGTACCCGGCATACTGCCTCGCCTCCCACAGGTCCAGTCTTCCCTTGCACAGGTGTAGATGGAGAAGTGTTTGGCAGGGCCCTCACAGGCTCCAACACCCAGAGGTCATCGGTCCGCGAGCATCACAGAACTCGGAGCAGGGATCGGAGCAGCCTGCCACTACCTCTGCTGAAGTGACAGGGGTTGCACCATGTAAACGAATAAAGCTATTTCAATATAAGCAGAAGGCTTAGCTGAAATAACTATTGAGAAAATACCATCAGTGGAGAAAGGGAAAGAAACAGGCTATGAGATTGCGAGGGAGTTCACACTTGGCAAACCTGATAGAGTTCTTTGAGGGGATGACAGAGATGGTGGATAGGGGAAATGCAGTGGACGTAGTGTACATGGACTTTCAGAAAATCTTTGACAAGGTGCCGCACAGCGGACTATTAGATAAGATTAAGGGGCATTAAATTAGTGGGCGATATCAAAATAAAATGAGAAAACCATATTTAGATTAAACACTGATTCAAAGGGAGGAAACAGAGTTAAGGACACTTTGTGCAACCAAATACATACCACTCAGTTCTGATTCCAATTTTTGGAACATTGATCCTTATTCTTTTTCCTGGTTTTCTCATATCCTGCCCCTTATACAACAATGTTTTATTATATAGAAACACATATAAACTACAAAATGGAATGAGTCCATTCAATCCAACCAGTCCGTATTGTTTATCATCTACATGAGATGTAGTTTTAATCCCGTATGCCTGGAAAGAGAACATTAGCGAGCTGCTGGAAGAATATAGAACAGTTGTTAAAGGTAACCATAGAAAAGGAATTGGTGCATTGAAAACAATCAGATATTAGGGTGACATGCATCCTAAAAATGTTAAAAGAAGTCAGAGAGTAGATAGCAGAAGCTCTGGTCATAATTTTTCAAACCTCATTAAATATAATAATTGTGCCATAGGATTGGAGAGCAGCTCGTGTAACACCATTGCTCAAGAAGAGAGAGAAGGATTAATCAGTTAGCTATCATGCATATTTCCCAATATGCATGCATTGGCGTGCATCATTTTCAGACAATAGTCACATAGCATTGATGGAATAATGAGGCGTGCATATGTGGTTACATGCAGATGCATTTTGGGATACTAGCAATTTGATAGGCTGGGCAAAAGTAGATTGGAGGATGAGTTCATGGAATGCATTCGAGACAGTTTTCTAGAACAATATGTTGAGCAACCAATAAGAGTACAGGCTAGTACAAGTTTGAAAAAAGGAAGAGATTAGTGAAAGTAAATGTGGGCCTCTTAAAGGCAGAGACAGGAGAAAGTATAATGGGGAATAAGGAAATGGCAGAGACGTTAAACAAATATTGTGTCTGTCTTCACAGTAGAAGATGCAAAAAACATACTGGAAATTGTGGGAACCAAGGGTCTAACGAGAGGGAGGAACTTAAAGTAATTAATATTAGTAAAGACAAAGTACTGGAGAAATTAATGTGACTAAAGGCCAACAAATCCACCGGACCTGATGGCCTACATACTAAGGTTTTAATGGTGGCAGCAGAGATAGTGGATGCATTGGTTTTGATCTTCTAGAATTCCCTACATTCTAGAACAGTCCCTTTGGGTTGGAGGGTAACAAATGTAACTCTGCTGTTCAAGAAAGGAGGGAGAGAGAAAACAGGGAACTAAAGGCCAGTTAGCCTGATATCAGTAGCAGAGAAAATGCAAGAATCTATTATTAAGGACATGGTAACAGGGCAGTTGGAAAATTGTAATATGCTTAGGCTGAATTAACTCAGTTTTATGAAAGGCAAATCATGTTTTACAAATCTTTTAGAGTTTTTTGAGAGTGTAACTATCAGGGTAGTTAAGAGGGAACCAGTGGATGTAGAATATTTTTTATTTTGAGCAGTCATTCGATAATGTGGGAAAGTAAGCTGTGAGGAGGATACAACAAAGCTGCAAAGAGATATAGACAGATTAAGTGAGTGGGCCATAAGGTGGCAGATAGAGTATAATGTAGGGAAATGTGAGGTTATTCACTTTGGTAGAAAGAATGGAAAAGCACATTTTTTTAAAAGGTGAGAGACTAGTAAATGTTGGTATTCAGAGGGATTTGTGGGGCCCTTGTAAATGAATCACAGAAATTTAACATTCAGGTACAGCAAACAATTAGGAAGGCAAATGGTATGTTAGCCTTTATTGCAAAGGGGTTGGAGTATAAGAGTAAGGAAGGCTTGCTACTATTATGTCAGGCTTTGGTGAGACCACATGTGGAGTACTTACAGCTTTGTCTCATTACCTAAGGAAGGATATACTTTCCTTAGAGGGGGTCCAACAGTGGTTCACTAGAATGCTTCCTGGGATGAGAATACTGTACAGATTGAGTAAAATGGGCTTATACTCTCTAGAGCTTAAAAGAATGAGAGGTGATCCCTCATTGAAAAATATAAACTTCTAAGAGGGCCAGACTGGGTAGATGCTGAGAGGTTGTTTCCCCTGGCTAGAGAGTCTTGAACTAGAGGGCATAGTCTAAGGATAATGGGTCGGCCATTTAAGACTGAGATGAGGAGAAATTTCTTCACTCAGAGGGTTGTGAATCTTTGAAATTTTCTATCCCAAAGGGCTGTGGGTGCTCAGCCACTGAATATATTCAAGACTAAGATTGCTAGATTTTTGGACACTAAGGGAATCAAGTGATATGGGGATAGGGCGGGAAAGTGAAATTGATGTAGAAGTTCAGCCATGATCTATTGAATGGCGGAGCAGGTTCGAGTCGCCATTTGGGCTAATCAGCTCCTATTTCTTATATTCGCATGATAACTTTTTCAATACTCTTGCTCTTGCAGAGATCTATGTAGATAAATTTATGGGGAAACAGTTCTTTTGTGTTCTCTTGAAAATAGTGGCAAACTGAAAATTGGCTGAATCCTGTGACACCCGCTATGGGTGCCTGGAAGAGCTCCGTGACATAAAAGATACGGGTAACTGTGACATTCTCTGTTACCAGTGCAACACAGATAGCTGAATTTTTCTGCAGGTCTTCTTAGATGAGATGGAGCATCTCCGTCACAAGCTCTGTATTAAGCCTAAGTATTCTGAGACATCTTTGCTCCATCATGGCAGAGTATCTGACTTTGTTGAGATAAAATCCTGATGCAAATTGTATGTCTCCTATACCATGTATACTCTCAGACTACCTACTCAACCTCCTCCTTCACTAACGGTGGAGATTGGTGCGAAGAGATTTCAGCTTTGTTGCACCAACCCAAAACTGGCAGTGTAAATCAGAGTAAACATCTAATCTGACTCTGGAGTGAATCAGAGTGAGAGTGCCTAGAAGGAATGGACTCATATTGTTTCATGTTGTGCTTTTGACACTATTCAAGTATAAATCCAGTGTGGTGTCAAATCTGGTTTTTAATGCGAAGGATGTCCTTTTCAACCCGAATACTTTGTAAACCTTTCTGACTTCAATTTAAATACTTAGAGAACATATTTTTTTTTTCCTTTACGCTCTCCAAACATTTAAATTTAAAACTTTATAAACTTGACAGTTAAAGTTCCAGCCAGACAGGAGCCAAGTAATATAAACAGGGCTAGCTGGTTTCCTGGCTAGAACCCAAAGTGGAGCGACCATTCCCAGATCAATAGCTGCAGTGTAAATGCACCCAAAGAGAAATGCCCATTGCAACAAAACAAAATCCTCTGTACTATATATATGTCTGGAATTACTGTGTTGATATTTCTGAAAACCTTTGCTAGGTCTGATCTATTTTCACTTTTCAGGAAAGCACTAATGCTGTGAATGGGACTTGACCCCACAACTTTCTGACTCAGAGGCAAATGTGCTACCCACTGAGCCACAGCTGACGCAGATAAGGTTTGGATAAAGTTCTAACAGCAATCTCATTGAACATTATTTTGGTAAATTTCTGCAGGATGAGAAAGATATGAAAGCAGCCACAAAATAACATGTGACGAATACTGGAGGCAAAGCAGGTTTTGATTCCATTTAAAGATAAGGATAAAGTGTCCTCCAGGTCTTTCAGCAGTCTTATAATTATAAAAGCGAGTTGCTATGTTACCAAAATCAGTGTGGTAGATTTTTCACCTGCCACCTGGGCATAAAACTGGCACTGGGGATCAGCCACCCATTATAGAGACCACATGACTTTCCTTTCCACTGAAATCAATGTCAATGTCAGTGAAAATCGGGTCGTTCCTATAACAGGCGGCCAATCCGCAGCACCAGTTGTATGCCCAGGTGGCACGTTGAAAATCTACCCCAATATCTCTATCTCTGTGTTACAGGAGCAAGCTTGCTGCTTAAAGTAGATGGAGATAGACATATTTTTGAACGATAAGGGAGTCAAGGGTTACGAGGAGCGGACAGGGAAGTGGAGGTGAGGCCAAGATCAGCTATGATCTTATTGAATGGAGCAGGCTCGAGGGGCCAAATGGCCTACTCCTGCTGCTATTTCTTATGTTCTTATGTTCTAAATTGTAAGTTACATTTTGTTGGTTGCCCAATATTTCCTGTTAGATGGTTTAGTTTTGCTAATAAAATTAAATAGCGGTGTCATTTTATTGTAAAACATACATCTGTATATAAGTTAAAATTAAAATTGGGCACCTCACGTATGCCTGTCACTACTCAAACTGTCACACTTGAAAATGTTACAATTGAAAGCATAGATTTGTGTGTCACACTTGCACTTGACTGACTCAAATATAATTCATTAGAAAAAAAGCAACAAATTAAACCGAGCAGGTTGGGAACCTACCAACAAACAAGTAATAAGTACGTATGAAAGCTATGGCCAGAAGAGCAGAACAAGATATCTATGCTGCATCATTCTCATCAACATTCACAAGCCCCAGCATAGCTGTGCACATCTCAGAGGACTGAGTGAGTCACAGTGCACAGGTGAGGAGGAGTAAGTGGTGGTGCCAGAGGAGGATCAACAAACTATTAGCTGGATGGATTATTAACACCCACAATGACCCCCTCTACTTTGATAAATCCAGGAGCGCCATGAAATTGGGCAGCCAAATCCTGCTTGTGTTGTGTTGAGTGGAAAAGTAGATGAAAATGGTATCTCTAATGAACAATGCATCAAGCACTTGTTTGATATATCTATGAGCAGTAAGTTGGCTGAAGAGAAGATATCCATATCCTAACCTGAAAGGAGACAGAGGTAGAAAAGTTGAAAGTTGAGCAAGAGTCCTACTAGCAGTCCTGACCCTATGGTGGAGGTCAGCAGCAGATCTCCGTGAAGCAGGTAATTCAACTCTGCAATGTCACCTCCCCCACCCATGCTGGACTAAGGAGCCAACAAAGGTAGCAACCATTAGTCACTGCCAAGTAACAATTCCTCGACCTGCAGATAAAGTTGGTAGCATAATGCTTGGTTCAGGCAGTCTGTCTGCTGTTAATTGATTTCCCTGCAATGCCTTCTTTAATCTTCTTTATCATCTTGCATAAAAGGTTACTGCACAAGATAAAAGTTCACGGGGTTAGGGGTAATATATTAGCATGGATAGAGGAGTGGCTAACAAACAGAAAACAGAGAGCAGGGATAAATGATTCAGTCTCGGGTTGGCAATCAGTAACTAGTGAGCTGCCGCAGGGATCAGTGCTGGGACCCCAACTATTTACAATCTATATTAACGACTTGGAGGAAGGGACTGAGTGTAATGTAGCCAAGTTTGTCGACGATACAAAGATGGGAGAAAAAGCAAAGTGTGAGGAGGACACACAAAATCTTCAAAAGGACATAGACAGGCTAAGTGGGCAAAAATTTGGCAGATGGAGTATAATGTTGGAAAGTGTGAGGTCATGCAACTTGGCAGAAAAAAATCAAAGAGCAAGTTATTATTTAATTGAAGAAAAATTGCAAAGTGCTGCAGTACAGCGGAACCTGTGGGTACTCGTGCATGAAACAAAAGGTTGGTATGCAGGTACAGCAAGTGATCAGGAAGCCCAATGGAATCTTGGCCTTTATTGCAAAGAGGATGGAGTATGCAAGCAGGGAAGTCTTGCTACAGTTGTACAGGGTATTGGTGCAGCCATACCTGGAATACTGCATGCAGTTTTGGTTTCCATATTTACGATATACTTGCTTTGGAGGCAGTTCAGAGAAGGTTCACATGGTTGATTCCGGAGATGAGGGGGTTGACTTTTGAGGAAAGGTTGAGTAGGTTGGGCCTCTACTCATTGGAATTCAGAAGAATAAGAGGTGATCTTATTGAAACGTATAAGATTATGAGGGGGCTTGACAAGTGGATGCAGAGAGGATGTTTCCACTGATGGGGAGACTAAAACTAGAGGGCATACTCTTAGAACAAGGGGCCACCCATTTAAAACTGAGATGAGGAGAAATTTCTTCTCTTAGAAGGTTGTAAATCTGTGGAATTCGCTGCCTCCGAGAGCTGTGGAAGCTGGGACATTGAATAAATTTAAGACAGAAATAGACAGTTTCTTAAATGATAAGGCGATAAGGGGTTATGTTGAACTGGAAGGGAAGTGGACCTGAGTCCATGATCGGATCAGCAATGATCTTATTGAATGGCGGAGCAGGCTCGAGGGGCCATATGGCCTACTCCTGCTCCTATTTCTTATGTTCTTATGTTGTTATAAAAGTCTGTGATGGAGAACTTCTAAAACAAATGCTAAATTTTGCAATAAAATCGCAGCTTACAAGAATGAAAATTTTCCTTTAAAGGTCCCTTCCTGACGATAATGCTTGAACATCCATTTCAAATGGGCAGATTTAGCGCTGGGTGGGAAAGCTGGGAACGGGCTCCATCACCGTGCCCTTTTTTGCATTGTATTTCATGAACTAAAGTGGAACTTGCACCTTCTGTGTGAGGGCAAGCAAAACAGTGGCAGGAAAGTAGGCACAGGAACTTGCACACCGTACTCACCTGCCCGGGAGATGAGTTCACAAATGCACCATTTCCCCACCAATTCCCCATCCCTGATTGCTCAGTTTCCACCAACAGAATCACTTTAGTTGTCGGGAAGTTTTACACTATATCGACCAAAAAGTGTTTGTTTCAGAAATAAAATCAGGCACTGTTGATCAGAACAGTTTAGGAAATACTCTTGTTCAGATAAATGGACAATTCTGAGAACTGTGTACGAATTTAAATGCCATACTGCATTACACAATATTAATTCAGCTTGGAAAGTGATGTGCAGCAGGAGGAAATAACTAAGGACACCCACAGCTTCAACTAGTTCAATTAACTGGTCAATTCGAATGAATGATGATCAATTAGCATCCGAATGTACTGTGAAATTTTAGGTACTTTACAGAAATGGTTTCACAGCAGTTTTTGTAAGCCGATCTTGTCCACAACAATTTACAAGCTGTATCTTTTTTAATAATCTTCCCTTCAGAGTTGTGTAGCCCGAGAGATTAACAATGAGCTTCCCCACAGTAATATGCTTACTGAACTAAATACAATGTTGTACCGCAATGCATACTATCTTCAGAAATGGCACAATATTGAACATTGATCATTGTTGTTAAGTTTAAAGCAACTAAAATACTTATATAGAATTCAATGCAACTTTGAAGCACAAAGTAATCGCCAAATCGTATGGAGTATACTTTCTTTGCTGGTCGACCAAACACCACCCGACAATTTGTCCAAAACTCTGCAGCCAGCATGTTACTACATGCTCCCCACTACCCTATCAGTCCCGTTCACTCCAAATTCCATTCACTCCCAGTTTCCCAGACTCTATGTTTCCCTCTGCATCCACCAGAACCTTCAGCTTTCTGGAGCCAGCACTCTGAATGTTCCTAAACCCCTCCGCCTTACAACCCCATTCCGCCCCTTCAAAACCTCCTAAGAACCGACCTGCGACCAACCCTAATTACCTCATCTTATTCATTGTCTGCTATTAGTTGATACCAATGACCGAGGGTGAAATGCTTGGAAGAACTAACATACAGAATGGATTCCTTATAGAGGACCCCACAGTATAACCTGAAGGATAAAACCTTCCTCGCAAACAGCAGGCAACCATTAAACGCCTCAGAACTGGCCATGGTAGATGCTGCCACCTTCTCCATAGGTGGAAGATTAAAGCATTCCCATCATGTGACTGAGGAGCTTCTAATCACACCCTGGAGCACATCATTGAGCACTGCCCTTAGAGGAAATTCGCAGGCAGCCTACAAGATATCCACGCTGTTACACCGGAAGCTTTGGCCTGGATATCCAACTTAGATATTAATATTTGATATGCTTTGCTACTACCATATGAAAGAAGAAGTCTTGATACCCATTCCACAAATTAAAATAGTTGATGTTGCTGCTATGTATGTATAATGTATGTATAGTAATACTAGACCACTGAATGTATCGTCACCCTGTATACACCATACCTGTACCACCAGAGGGTGCCACTGGTGGAGACCTAAGGGTCACCTGCACACTGCAGGTAACCAAGTATAAAAGGGAGCTCACCTCATTGTGTCCTCACTCAAGGAGCTACAATAAACGGACTAAGGTCACTACAGTTCAAGTACAAGACCCTTACCTCATGGAGTCATTATTAGAGTGCTTGCATATGCTACAGTTGCTAAGTACAAATATTAAATGTAGGTATAATGAGCAAACCCTTTAGTTACCCTTTTGAGAAAAATCTCAAGATGACAAATTCAGCTTGTCTTTAACCACTTCTCTCCTTTTGTGCTCTGAGCATCAATTAGAATTGAATTCTACTGTATAGAATATAAGCCTCACATTATGGAGTCTCCTGGCCAAATGCAAAACTCAGAATGAAATTAAGAGCCAGTTGGACCCTCAGAGCCATCCTTCCAAGGAAATCACAAACATCCATCTTAACCAATTAACATATGAGATTATCTTTGAATGTTGGGCATGGATCCTGGGTTCAGACTATGCTTAGCATTATTATACTTCAACAAGCAGCTTTTCAGAATATTAATTTCAACATTGGGCTAGAAATTCGGGTCTCAGCGAAAACGGTATTTTTTCACCATAATTACCGTTATCGTTTCGCTATCGCTATCAGCCTGTAAATTTAACATTCAATTTGCACAACGATAAGAATTGGTGTTGCACGAGGATTCGTGGCGCAAACCGCGATCCTCGCCAACTTTAGTCCGAGGCTGATACCGCTGAGAGATGGGCCCAGGGAGGGCGGAAAACACCAAAAATAAATTGGAAAAAAACAAAAAAACAAAATCCACAAAACATTATCTATCGAATCACTGAAAAAGAATTAAAAAATAAAATCATTAACTTCCCTTTTTTGCAGGTCTTCATATAACTGCTGCTCCAAGGGCTGCAACGCAGCTTTTTACATGTCGGTATTTTTCACGCAAAATACGGGTGCGCAGAGAGCCAAACTTTTGGCGAAAATGCAATTTTGGGTCTTGCACGGCGGTGCTCCTCAGCCTCGCGGTACTTGAAAACCGTCGCCGCAAAAGTTCAATGAAATTCCCGCTGACCGGTTTTTCGTCATATATGGTGAAATACAGGTGCAGCATCAAGAATCTGGAACCCTCGGGACCGAGGCCGTTCTGGATTCCTGGCTTTTCCACACTTTCGATCCTCTTTCTGACATCACAAATCCGGAAACATCCAAGCTCAGTTTGGGGTATTTCCGGATTTTGGAACATCAGAAAGGTGGGGGGAGGGGGTGGGGGGTGGGGGAGAGGGGCGAGGGGGGCGGATCTCCGCCGAGGAGCTGTTCGGGTTGCCAGCCCCATCGACGAGGTCGTCGGGTGGGGCCCGCAGTGGTGGAGCTGTTCAGGCTTGCCAGCCCCATCACGGAGGGGGTGTTCAGGCAGGCTGGCGAGGAGGCCCCGAGGTAAGGGCGGCAGCAGTAAGGCGAGCGGGGCGAGGCGAGGGATGGTGAGGCGAGGCCCAAGGTCGGGCAGCGGCGGGACCCCGAGGTCTGCAGGGTCGGCTGGTCCGGATTCCAGAACATTTTACGGATTCCGGATGACCCTGTCACTGATTGGTCCGGAGTCCAGATTCCGGAACATTCCTGGCTCCAGAACTCCGGATTTTCGATGCTGCTTGTGTATCGCCAAAAAAACGACCACAAAGTCAGTGAATTTCTAGCCCAAAGTGTTCTAATCTTGCTCAGATATATTTTGTTCCCTTTATTTCCTTATTGTTAAATGTATTCTTCTCCAGTTAGTTTCCTGCCTTTCTAGCAATTTAAAACAGTGATTACTATTGGGTAAAGGGTTGCTCGCTATACCTATATTTAACATTTGTACTTAGCAACATCAACTATTTTCAAATAAATACCAGGCCCTCCATTTGCTTATTCCAGAAACAAGAAATTGTGCTAATTCTATCAGTGCAGCCATTAGCAATATAAAACGCTGATGAGCATCTAAATATATTAAATTGACAAGAGCAAATCCACACATTTATGACACGCTGATCATAAATATGATGCGGCTCAGTGTATTTTGCAAGCCCTTCTTCATAATATATATCATTAAATACTTAATAAAGTAATTTAAAAAATATATATGAAAGGAAAGCTGTGCATTTTTTTAAGGAGTTGGAAGTCTTTTGTACTTGAAGGGTTAATGATAAATGTTAATCAGTACACGGGAGCTTCATTGCAATTTTTACACAGTTGTTGGAAGCAAGTTCATTTTTGATAAAGAACACCATTGGTAAAGGCTTGCAAGACGGTTTGGTAAGTAGAGCATGTTTTTAAAGTTAACTTTTTAAAATGTTCCTTCCTTTTATTAGAGTAATCCACTCCTGGTGTTGCTATTGGCTGGTTGATTGACATGAAGCATGGTAAAAGAGGGCAGGGTTATACATGCATGTGTAGGTAGAAGCTAAACTGTATTCTCTTGATGTGAGTAGCTGTGTTTAGGGGCAAAGTTTAAACTGTTCCTTCCCAAAGTACGTGTCCAATACCAATACTTAAGATGTGAAAGGAAAGACAAAGGAAAAGATTTGAAAATTAAACTGACTTCAAAATAGTAAGCTTTTACAGTCGGAAGAGAATGAGAATCAACATGTCACAAATGTGTGTACTTGCTCTCAACAGTTTCAAATATTGTTTAGACTGTAATCGCTGTTTTAAACTGCTAGAAAGGCAAAAAACTAACGAAGAAGAATACATTTACCAATAAAGAACGAAAGGGAAGACAAGCAAAAGACATGTTTTGCATCATGTTGTGTCTCCACTGCTCACATTCTTTATTGTTAGTTTCTCTTTGTCGCATTGTTCTTCGATCTAATTTTTACCCAAGTGCCTATCTGTCATCTCTGGCTAGCTCTGTCTCTCAGCTCAGATTTTGTGCATCTATCTGTCTATTATGCCTCTGACTCTCAGGCTCATCTTGCCGGTGCTCAGAAGGCGGGTTCGGATGTGGGTCCGCTGTCAAAGTCTAAAAGAATGACAGCGGGGCGAGATCCCACTCTGAAGCCGCCTCTGTGTCAGTTTTCCAAGTGCCAGATCTGCCTGCACTTTACAGACCCGACACTGAGCGGCGGGTGAGTCAAATGAAATAGTTTTGAGGGTCCTTAAACAGCATTTTACCATTTATTTGCCATATCTCCAGCTTTTTGACGAGTTTCACAGCACTCGGGGCTCACGTCAGGTAAGTAGGTCAGGTTTTCAATGACTCTCCATTCCTCTGAATAGGTGACAGCTGCAAAAGTGGTATAAAAGCTACCATTTCATAGCTTTAGGAAGGTTGGAAGTGTTTGGAATAAACTCTCTATCCACTGGTACCTCCTTGAAGCAACCCCTCTCACCAATGACAGATCGCTTCTGACATCTCAACTTCAGCTGCCAGCTATTCCATCAGCATCAGTGCCCTTGAACAAATCTAGCCTTGGTCATCAGAATCCCACCACAATCAGCTCCAACACCAACATCACCAGGCACACCAGCATCACCGACAACAACGTCAATCTTCTCCGCAATCAACTGATGCTGCACAGGACACAGGGCATCAGCACCCGACCACATTGAGGCCCGGCAGGCCAGGGATGGCCTCACTATGGCCACATTCATTTCACTTGATGCTGTACACCCAAGTTTCCACATGATGTGCCAGGCTGGCACCATCCCACACCAGCATCATAAAGCATTCCGACAATGCCTTTCACACTCATCACCATTGCGGGGGGTACAGTTATGTCTCACCATTCACTGCAACTCACTAAACTACTTTCAAAGGAGCACACAAATCTGTCCAAGAAGGCAAAATATTGAAAATAAAGATTTCATTGAAAATAAAGTTTGACAACACAGTAACAGAGACTTACATGAACATTGGTTGAAAGACCCAAGTGCCTACTCTTCTGTGTTGTTAGTTGGTATAATTGGACAAGGGTGAGTGTGAGGGTGGATAGTGAGCTGGGGATGTAATAATAAAGGTAGAGCGAGGAATGGGTGGAGATGCAAGTTAAGTTATGTGAGTGAGGATGTGCAGGAGTAGGGTAGGGAAGGCAGAGTGATGGGAATATGATGAGTGGCACAGCAGTATGGCTTTGCACTATCGTTTCATGATCTACTGAGATCATTGAAAGGTTTTAACCACTGCAGACAGGTCCTCCTGACGACATCGCTGCTTGTGACTTCCTGTGCAATGTGCACCCAGGCTGCGTTGGTGTCCTGGGGAGGTCTCTTCTGCCCATTGAAAGGGAAGAGGATCTCCCTGTGTGCTGTGACACCCTCCATAAACATATGGAGGGAATCATGGGAGAGCCTGGGTGCAACCCTGTGTCTCTGCAGTATTGTCAGTGTTTGCAGCACCTCAATGCTAAAGAACTCTGGCAGCACAACTGTCAAAGTGAATGTGGACATGGTCCCTTTAAGGAAACCAGCTGATGAAGTGTCATCAAATGATATCATCAGACCTGCGTCCTTTCAATTGGCCGGGAACCTTGCAGGGTGGGCTTAACAATCCCAATCAAGGGAAAGTCATGGGAGAAGTCGGGCTGGAGCCAAGAGCGGGTCGCAGCCCACCACCTACCTTGACGGCACTGAGCCCGCCTCGGTAGGTGAAACTGCAGCCTCAGTTTCTGTACCTTTCTCCTTTATAGGGTGGAATTTAACCCTAAGCTGAGTGGGCGGGGTATAGGGGCAAGTCATTAAAATGGAGCATCTCCATTTCCCGCTCCGTTCCCACCAACCTCCGATTTTAATGCCACTGGTTTTGGCAGCTGAATGTGTTCCTAATGGACTCAGGCAGGGGCCTGCTATATAAATGCTAATGGAGATCCTATAACATCAATAGGACGTGATGGCATTTTAACTGGGTCGGAGCGGGGAATCCACCGAGGCTTGCTTGTTGGGCTGATGCAGGTCAGCAGCTGGTGGGAAAGATAAAGAGGCCCTTTGGGTGAGTGAAAACAATGTCCTTTGTGGCTTTCCGTGCCCCGTGCTCCCCACTTCCCTCCCATGAGACCCTCCCGAATCTCCCTCCCCACCACTTACCTGGAAAGCAGTGGGAAGCACTCGGCTGTCCCATCTTTCCTTTCCGGCAGATGTTCGGCTCCCTCTTCCTGCCCATTCCGGGTGGAAAGTAGACAAGTGGCATTTAAATGAGGCCCAGGAGTTAAAATACCCAGGCCAACGAGCACTCATGCCACTACCCCATCCCCTCCCCATAACCCTTCCTAAAGATAAACTACCCAAACTTCATGCAAACAGTTTATGACCTGAATACACTTAACTGAGCCCTTCCAGCAGCGGTAAGTATGAAGACCTGCAAAAAGGTAAGTTAAAATTTATATTTTTAATTATTTTGCAGCGATTTAGTAGGTAAGTGTTTTTTGAATGTTTTTGAATGTTTGACCCTGTCGGTATTCTGGACGTGGCGTACGTGTCCCGAGAGAGCCGAAAGTATGATGCAAACGCGATTACTGCCATGTAATTCAGTGCAAAGTATCTGACTCTAACATGCATCGAAGTGCAAATATCTCTCACTGCTACCTATTTTACTGAAGGGTATCCATTATTCTCGATGTGACACACTCACACAATCACTTGTTATCTCTTTAGGAATATTGGGGGTAATTTTAATCTTTAACAGGGGCGGAAACTGGCAGTATTAGATCGGCCGTCCTTTATACACCCTGCCCAATTTCCCTTTCCATTGACTGAGGCAGTGTGATGTAAATTGTGGTCTCTCTGGCTGCGTGCAATGGGTGCACGTGCCCGAAGAGGCCCCGCAAGGTTTAGGCATGCACTGCGCATGCATCAAAACCCGGCAATTGCATTCTGTCAAAATTTCTTTTGATATTTTGGGCTAGATTTTGGGTTTTCAGCAAAAACGGTAATTTTACACCAAAATTACTGTTTTCGCTGCGCTCCCATTTTCAGGCCTAACTTTCGTCCTTTACTTCATCGGTAAAATCGGCATTGCACGAGGACTTGTGGCACAAACCGCGACTTTTGACAACTTTAGTCTGAGTCTGTAGCGCTGCGAGAGAGGCCTTGGGAGGGGAGAAAGAAAAAAAAAATTCAGAAAACATTCAAAAAACACTTAGCTACTAAATGGCTGGAAAATAATTTAAAAATATAAACTTTAACTTACCTTTTTGCAGGTCTTTATACTTACCGCTGCTGGAAGCTTTGACCCTGTCGGTATTCTGGGCGTGGTGCACAGGTCCTGAGAGAGCTGAAAGTGCGACGCAAACGCAATTTGCGTCGTTGCATGTCGGTGCTCCTCTCCCCAGCGGTATGTGGAAGTGCTGCTGCAAAGAGGGGGCCGAGGATTCCGCCGAACGGGTTTTCGCTGCGGAGGGTCAAATCGTAGTGAAAACCCGGTCGCAAATCCAGTGAAAATTTAGTCCATCGTACGAATGCGAATGTAAAGGGCCTTCGCAGGCTATTTGCCCAACTCCTGCCCAGAAAATGTCCTTAAAACTCTTATGCCTGGTAAAAGTAGGCATAATTCCTGCATTTACCAGTGTAAGAGTTTTAAAAGATAGAAAATATAAATTTTATGACTAATATTTATATTTAAAAAACCCTGTCCATTAAGGTAAGTTTATTTTTAATACTATTAAAACATATTAAAAAAAAATTAAAAAAATATTTATTTTTCTAAAACATTTAATTTAATTCAATTTCTATTCATTTTAAATAAGTGAGTTTTTTTTTTTATTTCTGTAGTGTCTTTTCTTCTTTTTGGGGGGGTTATTCCCATTCATAGTAATGGAGCTCCCATTACTATCAATGAGAAAATACTTCATTTCAATTGTCGCTCCAGGTCACGCGAGCCCAGGATGCACTTACACTCCTGGGCCTCTGCACTGGGCTGCGCATCTAGGCCTCGGAGCTCACGCGTTCGTTCCTCCAAGACCACCAGGTATTTTCGTAATTTTTTTAGCGGTTGGAGGCATTCGCCCGCGGGAAACCTCTGACCACAATTTCTGGGCCAGTGTGTATAACAAGCAGCTGGTCCAACAGTGCCAGTTTCCCCCTCCCACTAAAGTTTGAAATACCCCATTGAGGTACATTAATCAGTGCATTGTGGATGCCTTTGGTGTTAACTTCAGTAAGAATAAATGTCAGTATTGGCGTCTGATGTTGGAGCAAGTACAGGAATGGACATTAATGGACTTCGCATACATTCACACGAACAGATGTGCCTTGACTCAGAGCAAGTAGCACATATAGACTTGATGCCAAAGGTTGAAGATATTGTTCGATGTACCTGTAAGCTTGTCTCCAACAGAATTCAAAAGCAATGTTACAATCAAGTTTCTTTCTGGACCCTTTTGCAACCTATTGTTTTCAAAATCACCAGATCCCCAGAACATGACTAACTTACACGGTCTCCTCAATCAAGGCTTTTTAATTAGGTAACTTATATATGAATTTTTTAGGGGCTGTGATAAAGAAGTCTCTAAAGAAAGGAAAGACTTACATTTATATAGCGCCTTTCATGACCACCGGACATCTCACAGCGATTTAGAACCACTGAAGTACTTTTGGAGTGTAGTCACTGTTGTAATGTGGGAAATGCGACAGCCAATTTGCACACAGCAAGCTCCCACAAACAGAAATGTGATAATGACCATATAATCTGTTTTTGTTATTTTGATTGAGGGATAAATATTGGGCAGGACATCAGGGATAATTCCCCTGCTTGACTTTGAAATAGTGCCATAGAATACGTCCACCTGGAAGAGCAAACTGGGCCTCAGTTTAACGTCCCATCCAAAAGACGGCACCTGCGACAGCTCCCACAGCACTGCACTGGAGTGCCACCCTAGATTTATGCACCTGACTCAGAGGCAAGTTGCTACCCACTGAGCCACAGCTGGGAGGCACATTTATACATTAGGATAGATGTCAATAACTGAAATCAACCTAAACCCTCCAGCCATGAATAAATGCCTCTGAACTACATAAATCAGGACCCTTGCGAGAAAAAAAATGAAACAGTTCCAAAGAATAAGTGACCATCTGTTTTCCAGTCCCAGCTCTGTGATTCAGCTCCCAGGTACTGCCGGAGTCAGGGATTCAGCTCAGTCAGTGCCAAACAAGATAGAACTACTGAGTTTTAACTGATAAGATTTTGAACAAACTGATCATTTATTTTCTTCATTTAATAAACTGATTCGGACTTCAGAATCAAAGTGTGATGTAGATAAAGGCAGCTGGACAGAGTCAGAAATATGATCAGCAGTGAAACCGAAAGAAATTAAACAAAAAGAGAAGGAAATAGGGAAGAAATTTCACAAACATTCACTCACAGTCCCATACACTCTCAAACAAACTCACTCATACATGATCACTCATTTATACACATACTCACCCAGTCTCAAACACACTTACACAGAAACTCAGAATTACACTCACACATTCACTGACTCACGCCCAGTCTCAAACACTCAGACATACTCGCTCACTCACACACACCATTTACACACACACACACACACACACACACACACAAAGACTCACCCACACTTGCACATACATTCAAACTTAAATATATATGATCATTCACTCATAACCACTCCCAAACACTCAGACATATTCATCTACTCACACACACATATTCACACGCACACACAGTCATATAGTAAATATCTTCATTGGCTGTCTTTCTTAGTTTGTTGGTAGGATCAGTTTATTAGATTGTTTTATTGCAGACAAAATATGGAAAATACTTTCCTGGGAGGGAATAGCGACTTATTCACTTTTGGCAGGAAAATAATGTCTAGGAGCAAGAACGAATATGGGAAAAGGGCATTTTGGGTGGTACATGATCTCAGATTCTCATCTTAATGGAATAATGTCTATAAGCAGTTGACGATGTGGCAACTTTTAAAATGTGATTTTGATTTTTACAACTGCCATTCAAATAGTCACAAAAGAGTTAAGTGTAATTGTAGCAACTTATATATTCTCTGTGAGTTGAGTGACATTTTCACAATGTTTAGCAGCAAAAGAATTTAGAGTGCGCATCAGTTCATAGGGCTTCTGAGACGATTTTATAAATATTTAGGGTTGCTATTTTTAAATTTGAAATTTTGTGATAAATCAGTGGTTAAAAGTGACCTTTATTAAATTGACCTACATAAGAAACATAAAAAATAGGAGCAGGAGTAGGCTATTTAGTCCCTCGAGCTTGCTCCGCCATTTAATAAGATCATGGCTGATCTGATCATGGACTCAGCTCCACTTCCCTGCCCGCTCCCCATAACCCTTTACTCCCTTATCGTTCAAAAATCTATCTATCTCCGCCTTAAATATATTCAGTGACCCAACCTCTTCAGCTCTCTGGGGCAGAGAATTCCACAGATTTACAACCCCCCGAGAGAAGAAATTCCTCCTCATCTCAGTTTTAATGGGCAGCCCCTTATTCTGAGACTATGTCCCCTATTTTTGTTTCCCCTATATCCTCTCTGCATCCAACTTGTCAAGCCCTCTCATTATTTTATATGTTTCAATAAGATCACCTCCCATTCTTCTGAACTCCAATGAGTATAGTCCCAAATTACTCAACCTATCTTCATAAGTCAACCCCCTCATCTCTGGAATCAACCGAGAGAACCTTCTCTGAACAGCCTCCAATGCAAATATATCCTTTCTTAAATACGGAGACCAAAACTGCACGCAGCACTCCAGGTGTGGCCTCACCAATACCCTGTAAAGTTATAGCAGGACTTCCCTGCTATTATACTCCATCCTCCTTGCAATAAAGGTCAGCATTCCATTTGCCTTCTTGATCACTTGCTGTACCTGCATACTAACTTTTTGTGTTTATTGCACAAGGACCCCCAGGTCCCTCTGTACTGAAGCACTTTGCAATTTTCTCCATTTAAATTATAATTTGCTTTTCTATTTTTCTGCCAAAGTGGATAACCTCATATTTTCCCACATTATATTCCATCTGCCAAATTTTTGCCCACTCACTTAGCCTGTCTCTATCCCTTTGCAGATTTTTTGTGTCCTCACAATTTGCTTTCCCACCCATCTTTGTATCGTCAGCAAACTTGGCTACATTACACTTGGTCCCTTCATCCAAGTCATTAATATAGATTGTAAATAATTGAGGCCCCAGCACCGATCTCTGCGGCACCTCACTAGTTACTGTTTGCCAACCGGAAAATGACCCGTTCATCCCGACTGTTTTTTGTTAGTTAGCCAATCCTCTACCCATGCTAATATATTACCCCCACCTCGTGAACTTTTATCTTGTGCAGTAACCTTTTATGTGGCACCTTATCGAATGCCTTCTGGAAATCCAAATACACCACATCCACTGGTTCCCCCTTATCCACCCTGCTCGTTACATCCTCAAAGAACTCCAGCAAATTTCTCAAACATGATTTCCCTTTCATAACACCATGCTGACTCTGCTTGATTGAATTATGCTTTCCAAATATCCTGCTACTGCTTCCTTAATAATGGACTCCAGCATTTTCCCAATGACAGATGTTAGGCTAACCGATCTATAATTTCCTGCTTTCTGTCTGCCCCCCTTTTTAAACGTTACAATTGCAGTTTTCCAATCCGCTGGGTCATCCCCAGAATCCAGGGAATTTTGGTAGATTACAACCAATGCATCTACCATCTCTGCAGCCACTTCTTTTAGGACCTTAGGATGCAAACCATCAGGTCCAGGGGACTTGTCCGCATTTAGTTCCATTATTTTATCGAGTACTACTTCTTTAATGATAGTGATTGTATTAAATTCCTCCCTCCGTATAGCCCCTTCATTATCCCCTAATGGGATGTTTTTAGTGTCTTCTGTCGTGAAGACTGATACAAAATATTTGTTCAAAGTCTCTGCCATTTCCTTGTTCCCCATTATTAATTCCCCAGTCTCATCCTCTAGGGGACCAATGTTTACTTTAGCCACTCTTTTCCTTTTTATGTACCTGTAGATACTCTTACTATCTGTTTTTATATTTCGTGCTAGTTTACTTTCCTAATCTATCTTCCCTTTCTTTCTTTTTTTTTACTCATTCTTTGCTGGTTTTTAAAGGTTTCCCAATCCTCTGGCCTCCCACATGTCTTGGCCACATTGCACGCCCTTGTTTTCAATTGGATACCACCCCTAATGTCCTTAGTTAGCCATGGATGGTTATCCCTTCTATTACAGTCTTTCCTTCTCATTGGGATATATTTTTGGTGAGAATTATGAAATACCTCCTTAAATGTCTGCCACTGCTCATCAACCGTCCCACTCTTTAATCTATTTTCCCAGTCCACTTTAGCCAACTCTGCCTTCATACCTTTGTAATCTTCTTTATTTAAGCTTAGGACACTGGTTAGAGATCCAACTTTCTCACCCTCCACTGAATTTGAAATTCAACCATGTTATGGTCACTCTTTCCCAGAGGATCCTTTACTATGAGATCATTTATTAATCCTGTCTCATTGCACAGTACCAGATCTAAGATAGCCTGCTCCTTGGTTGGTTCCGCAATGTACTGTTCAAGGAAACTATCCCAGATACATTCTATGAACTCTTTCTCAAGGCTACCCTGGCCAATTTGCTTTGTCCAATCATTATGAAGGTTAAAATCGCCCATGATTATTGCCATTCCTTTTTTACAAGCCTCCATTATGTCTTGATTTATACTCTGTATAAATTGCTTTCAATTGCTTTCAATTTTACATTGTTTTCAAAGAAACCACTCACTGCCCTACATCAATTTGTCCTGCTTGTTAACACAGGCCTGCCATGTTTCCCAGGGCTCAGGAAACCCGCCAGCTAAAGGGATCCAGCATAAAGTGCTTTTTACAGCACAGCTTGTGGACCAGGAGGAGTGGGAATGCTTCCCTCCAGGCC
This sequence comes from Pristiophorus japonicus, assembly GCF_044704955.1. Lineage (NCBI taxonomy): Eukaryota > Metazoa > Chordata > Chondrichthyes > Pristiophoridae > Pristiophorus > Pristiophorus japonicus. The sequence continues at coordinate 46,706,293 of NC_091990.1, forward strand.
CCCAAGCAAATCTCCTGCCATGAATGGCCGATCCTCTCCCTCCAAATCTGCAATCACCCCAGCCGTCCCTTCCTGAGGGAGTGCTGCACTGTCAGAGGTGCCGTCTTTCAGATGAAATGTTAAACCGAGGCCCTGTCTGCTCTCTCAGGTGGACGTAAAAGATCCCATGGCACTATTTTGAAGAAGAGCAGAGGAATTCTCCCCGCTATCCTGGCCAATATTTATCCCTCAATCAACTTCACGAAAATAAACCAGATTATCTGGTCATTATCATATTGCTGTTTGTTGGAGTTTGCTCCGTGCAAATAGGCTGCCGCGTTTCCTGCATTACAACAGTGACTACGCTACATGGGTCACCCTGACCTGCGAGAGAACACCACTGCAGGTCGGGAGTATATGCCACTGTAGCTTCCAGCGCGAGCCGACACAATTTTGCGACGGCTTTGAGGTGGGTGACTGGGTGACGTCATCAGGATACAAGTAGCCGTTTGGAGTGTGGGCAGGAGCATCGGCGAGGCCCTGGTATAGCGGAGAAGCGGGAAAGTAGTGGCGAACTTGCGATGAGTGATCAGGGCGGAGGAGTGATGAGGGATCATGGCTGAGATTTGGTGGGTGATCGTGGCGGAGGTGCAGCGAATGTTTGTGGCGGAGGAGCGGCGAGAATTCGTGGCAGAGGTGCGGCGAATGTTTGTGGCGGAGGAGCGGCGAGAGTTTGTGGCGGAGGTGTGGCAAATGTTCGTGGCGGAGGAGCGGCAAGAGATCGTGACGGAGGTGCAGCGAATGAGATTACTGGGCCTAGAAGAGCCGAGGGCCCAGGGGCAGCACGGACCTGCCCATACTGCGATATGTGTGCGCACTAGGTCCGTGCAGCAGAGCAGGGCTCCAGTCGTCCTGGTTAATCCTTGCCACTGGATAAAGGCCTAGCTTTGTCAAGCCCGTGTGGTGGCTAACGTGCAACGGTCACCACACGTTAAAAAAATCCACGCACAGGCATCTTCCATCCTTCAATTGGAGTTCAGGACTGGAACATCGGGTCCTTCATTGAAACAACTGTGAACTCATGTGGAAGCAAGTCATCCTCGTTCGAGAGACCGCCTCTGATGACAGTCCAAAAAGTACTGAATTGGCTGTAAAGCACTTTGGGATGTCCGGTGGTCATGAAAGGCGCTATATAAATGCAAGACTTTCTTTTTTTTCTTCCCTCACGACAGTTGGTCCATTCCTCCCCCCAACCCCCACCATCACCAACCAGCAATGTTTCATGTTCCTCCTCCCTCCCAACTGCCAGTCCAACCCCTCCCCCCCCGTACGTGGCCCACCAACCCGCGATGTTTCCCAACAAACCCCGACTGCGCTTCTACTGCAGGCTTTCCTGCGCAAGCAGCCTGTCAATCTGGCTGGCTGCTGGGTGGGGACACTGAGTTACAGAAAGATAATGATGTCCTGCAAGTTAATTTTGGCAAGACTTCAGCGTTCCCGGCATTTCCGTGTTAACACCCCACTCTTTCCCCTCCTCCCCGTAATTGGCGGGGCCCATGTGTATCAAATTTACAGAGTTTAAAAAACTACAACCAAGTAGCAATACATATTTAAAAGGTACACCACACACACACACACATTCTGAACTAATGACCAGTTACAACAGAAACTTAGAGTATGCTAAAAGATTTTGAGTGCAGGTTAAATAGAATGGGATATTGAATTTTGGCATTAGGTTGGTTAAGAAACCTCTTCGACCTCAATGCCGCGAACGTGAGGAGGTCAAGGCATAGGTAACGGAAGGAGCGTGCGACAAATCAATCATTCCCCCGACGAATGTGTGTCACACCTGTGACAGGGTCTGTGGCTCTCGCATTGGACTGTTCAGCCACCAAAGGACTCACTTTAGGAGTGGAAGCAAGTCTTCCTCGATTCTGAGGGACTGCCTATGATGATGATGATGACGATGGTTAAGAGAATTAAGTGTGCAACTTCAAAAATTACTTGAGTAGAAACAGCAAACATATGACTGGAGTAAGTGGTTTAATAAAAAATTAACCATTGGGTGATATGGGTGGGTTAGTTATGTAGATCCAACTTGCTGGGGTTTGTTTTTCCACAAACTACCAAGTTCCATTATGCATCTTGTTGCTGCCAGATACTTGCTGGTTTTATCAACTTAGATTCCAAAAATAAAGGCAACATAATGTGCTTGAAATTGAGGTCAGAGGCTTCTTTGTACGAACGCCTCTGCCGCCAAAAATAATCTATGAATCTACCTGTTGGTCCCGAGAAATGTAAGATCCCAGTGGGAGGCCTAGATTTGCTACGCAGCGCATGGGGACCGGTCTTCGAGCTACTTAAGTCCAAGCTGGAGTCACTTGGGCCTGGACAACCAATTACGATGCAGTATTCTCATTGATAATAATGGGAACTCCGTTTGTACGAGTTCCTGTTACTATCAATGAGAAAAGCCCCTAAAACACCGAAACATAACACAATAGATAACTAAAACACCTCACATATTTAAAATTAATTGAAATTAAAAGTAATTATATGTGTTAGAAAAAATATATATATTTTGGATTTCTTTTTAATGTGTTTTAATTGTGTTAAAAATAAACTTACCTTAATGGACCGGGATTTTAATATAAAAATGTGTATTTAAATTTAATTTTTGTATGTTTTAAAACTTTTATGCTGGTAAAAGTAGGCTATGCGCCTGCTTTTACCAGGTTTGAAAGTTTGAAGTACATTCACTGGGCTTGAGTTGGGCAAATAGCCCAATCTCTCCGGCGCGGATGTCCTTCTCCTGGGGATGTGAAGGGTCTGTCAAGAGAAATCTTGACCGATCGGAAAAGCGATCTTTGCCGCTTGCACATCGCGCCCCAAAAGTCGGCTTTTGCAAGGCCTCGCCGGGTCTGTGTGCACTTCGTATGGACCCGGCGAGGCCGGAATTTTTGCCCCAATGTCTTTATTATGTGGAAACTTTCTGTCATGATTCAGGCTTTCTGTCAACATTCTTTATCTGCGCACTTCAAAAACAGCTTCGCAGCTCAGCGCTTTCTATGAAACATTACTCAGCCTCATGCGTGAATTTACTGGGAATACCATGTCTCTGGCTTAACAATCAATCTTTGTACTGCTGAGCTATGAACGGAAAATAGCATGGTTTGTCCACTCTTAGGCCGGAACATTACCAGCCCTGTGAGTGTAAATTTGGAGGCAGGCCTGCTGTCAAAATGGTCGTGATTGACAGCGGTTTGGAACCCGCTCTGAACTTCTAAGTTTCCAAAGTCTCGTGTCTGGCTGCGGTTCACAGACCCGACACCAAGCAGCGGGCCAGCCAATTAACATCATTAAGAGGTACTTCAAAGGTATTTAAAAATAATTTTACCAGGTACTTACCATTTTTCCAAATTTTACGAGGTTCGCGTCCCTCGGGGAACATGCCTGATAATGTGTCAGGTTCTCAGTGACTCTCCATTACTTTGACTAGTTGACAGCTGCAGAAGTGGTATAAAAGCTACCATTTCACAGCTGTTCACTTTCCAATGTCAGAAGCTCAAGCCTTCAGGAATTGGAAGAGACTTATGAGCTGTATGCAGGGTGGAAGTGTTTCCAGTGATCTCTCTATCCACTGTCACCTCCTTGGAGAAACCTCTCTCACCATTGATAGATCGCTTCTGTCATCTCAACTTCAGCTGCCATCTATTCCATCAGCATCGGTGCCGTTGAAAAAATCTCATCTTGGTCCTCAGAATCTCACCACGATCAGTCCCAACACCAACATCACTAAGAAAACCAGCATCACCAGCAACAACACCGACATTCTCCGCAATCACCTGATGCTGCACAGGACACAAGGCACCAGCACCCGACCACATTGCTACCGGGATCGCCAAGGATGGCCTCACCATGGCCATATTTACTTCACTTGATGCTGTGCACCATGGCTGCCACATGATGCGCCAGGTTGGCACCACCCTACACCAGCACCATAAAACACTGCTGCAACAACCAAGCCATCCCTTTCATTGTAGAGAGTACCCTTATGTCCCACCATTCACTACAACTCATTAAACCACTTCCAAAGGTGCACACAAACCTGTCCAAGAAGACAAAGTTTTGAAAATAAAGATTTCAATGTTTGACAACACGTTAGCAGAAACTCTACATGAATTTTGGATAAAAAAATCCAGGCGCCTACCCTTGTGTGTTGTTAATTGGTATGATCGGACTAGGATGAGGTGAGGGGTGGCTAATGAGATGGGGATGTGATAATGTAGATAGAGAGAGAGGTGGGTGGAGCTGCAAGGTAAGTTGGTGTGAGTAAGGATGTGCAGGAGTAGGGTAGGGAAGGCAGAGTGATGGGGATGTGATGAGTGGCACAGCAGGATGAGATTGAGTGTGGCTTTGCAGTAAAGTTTTGTGATCTACTGAGATCATTCAAAGGTTTGCAGCACTGCAGCCAAGTCCTCCTGATGACATCCCTGCTTGTGTCCTCCTGTGCAATGTGCAACCAGGCTGCATAGGTGACCTGGGGAGATCTCTTCTGCCCATTGGAAGGGAAGAGAACCTCCCTGCATGTTGTGACTTCCTCTATAAGCATCTGAAGAGAGTCATTGGAGAGCCTGGGTGTAGCCGTGCACCTTTGTGCATAGCTTGTCAGTGTTTGTAGCACCTCAATGCTGCAGAACACTGAGAGCACGTCTGTCAAAATCAATGTAGGCATGGTCCCTTTAAGGAAACCAGCCGATGATGCATCATAAAATGAGATCATCAGACCCGCTTCCTTTTAATTGGCTGGGAACCTTGTAGGGCAAGCCCAATTTAGGGAAGATTCTTTTTACAGTGCCGGCTAGAGCCAGGAGCAGGGACGCCACCTGTCACTGACTCCAGCCGCCTTGGACCCTCCACGGATGGCAAAATAGCGGCCTCAATGTCCCAGAGAGGTGGAAGAACACCATTTTGATAGATCATGCAATTTAGGCTAAAACTAGAAAATAGGTTTATTACAAGAAATAAATAAACACAAAGGCAAGTTAAATCAGCAGGTAATATATCAATTATAGTATTCAACTTTCTCTGCGAATTCAAAGCTTTTTATGAAACCAAAATAACAGAGAATTTCCAAGTCTGCCTAGTTGCAGTATTACTATCATCATCATCATAGGCAGTCCCTCGAAATGAGGATAAGTTGCTTCCACGCCAAAAAGGGATGAGTTCACAGGTGTTCCAATGAATGACCTAAAATTCCAGGTCCTAAACTACATTATGAAGGGTGGAAGATGCCTGTGCATGGATTTTTTTAACGTGTGGTGACCACTGCACACCAGCCACCACATGGGCTTGACAGAGTTAGGTCTTGGTCCAGTACCAGTTGAATTGATTATAGCTTGCAGTAATCACATCTGGGCCATCATCCAGGCAGTTCAAATGTGAACTGCTGTTTTTTGACAACTGGATGAATATAAATCTCCACACTAAGAAGCCATTATGCATTGCCACTCACAGCAATAACTTTGCATATATTAACATTTCACAAGACAACCACTCTGAACATGATGAGGGAATTTTTACAAAGTCATAAACAAAGGAATAACCTCCTTTGAACTTCAATGTCAAGCTCAGACAACAAATGTTTATTCACTAACCCTGAAGTCCTCGCATCAAGACAGAGGAAATGTTCTCAAAAATAAAGGGTATGACTTCCATTTTAAAAATCTTAGTACCTAGGCACACTTACCATTAAGAGAAAAGATAGAATATAGAAAAATGTCTGTCACACACCTCTGTGTAAATCAGTATGTGTTCCATGATACAGATGTGATGTGATCAGTGGAGTGTGGAAGTGCATTGGCCTGTATAAATGTAGTGGAGCAGCAGAAAATGAAGGGATTTTTACAGTATTTCATACTGAGGGGATGGGGCTGAGCGAGAAAAAGTTGACCAGAAGAATCGATTAGTGCTAGTACGAAACAACTTCTATAGCACGCCTGACTGAAACAAAATGTGACTAAAAAACCCATGGCCCGGCTGAGATACTTCTGGTGTAGGTTCAGCAGAAGTGTGGTGGGAGCCATGTTCTGCCTTTTTCCGGGCGTTAATGAGGAATTTTCTTTGGGCCAGAGATATGGGGTGGTGGGTGAATCATGGCCAGGGGTATGGAGTTTCAAGCCAGGAGTTTCTTCATCCTTGGCCTGAGAATTCACCGGCAGGCATTCCAGCCCACTGGCTGGCAGAGGTGATGCCCACTTAGGGGATCAGACTTGGGTCATGGTCAGGACATCCCTTTGTAAAAAATAAAATTCGCTAATTTTTAGCACCCTTATAAAATGGGCCAATGACAACCCCCGAAATAAGTGCTCTCCAAGGGGGCTCCCAGCCTTCTCCAATGGGCAGGTGCCCAAGATTCACCCCTCGTGACATGGGTGCTCGCCATTGTTATATGATATGATGACCTCTCTCGACCTGTTTTGTATTGTTGTCTTACTCACAGGTATCCTTCACTGCTCAGCTGTTGTAAAGAAACATTTGAATTTCTCTCCAAAACATCTCAAACTACTTCACACGCTCTGAATTAACTTAAAGCACAGTAACTTTTGGAATATAGTGAAATGTGGCCGCCATTGTGGGCACAAGAATATATAATGTAAATAGCAGTGAGATGAATGTCAATCTGTTTTTTTTTGGTGTTGCTGGTTGAGGGTAGAATGTTGGCCAGGATGGATACCAATAGACATTGACTGGAATGCACAAAAGCATTGAGTGCGTGTTGGAAAAATAGAATGAAATTTTGTTCTGCGCTGATAAAAAAAATCAACAACAGTTTCTTCTTGACTTTGTTGTGCATGGGATGCTGGGAAACCTGAAGCCATGCTTGGATTACTATCATTTTCCAATCGCATTTGGATACATTTGTTTAATCATTGAGAGTTCCTTCTGGAGAGTGCCTCCCACGTATGGAACCAAAAAGAGTTGGTCAACCAGTTCTGGTGTACCGGAAACAGCGAGAGTTTTGTATGCTTAACTTCGATAAGAGTGCCTCCATCTGTCATTTTAATATTTTAATAAAACCATTCACATTTTAACATTTTAATCCAGGTGACAGAAGGTTGCTGGGTGTGGTTTGATTTGTTTGGGCTTTCAAAGACATATTTCTTATCAGTGGGTCAGATTAACAAAAAATCAGCGAGAGTTCCCATTGAGATGAAGGTTTTCTGGCTAAATATTTACATTCAAGATAACCCTGTAGCACAAACAGCATCCTTTAAAGCCAATGGGGAATACTTCTCAAAAGCACCATAGTGGATTAGCAATATGATTTGGGCTCAAGAGAGAAGTATACACTATCCTCTCGCAACCCAAATGTAGGAGGGAGGGAAAAGCATAAGTGGACCCCTCGTTCATACCTCATTCTGACTGATTCAAACTTGCATCAACTGGCCTGGGCTCAGATCATCTATTTGCATTGCGTGCATCTGTCTATGCAAACCTGGAACTGGTTGGTTACATCCTTTATTTGAATGACAATTCCCCCTTCCTTATCATGAGATATTTTAACCACAAACTTACAGAATTACGCTCAGTAATGCATGCCTGGCTTTGTATTCTTTTGGCAAGGTCCTGGTGTATTTTAAGAACATTTTCAAAATCAAAAACAGGTAGTTGTGGCAGTGGGGATAATAGACTAAAGCTGCAATTCAAATTGGAATGATTCTGATTGATTAGTGGTGAAGTTTAAATAAGACAGAATTTTAATCAGTTAGAAACACTTCATGGTCAAATGGAAAGCTTATTAGATCACTAGGACACTCCATCATGGAATAGCAGAGTGCACGTTTATGTTCAAAATGTTGCACATTCTACACTCCTTATCTTTGCCATACTGCCGATGGGAAGTACCAGAAAGGAAGCAAGTGTTTCCAAAACAGGAGGGTGGGACTGTCCCAAGTCTTCTCTTGTGTACTTCATAAAAGGTAGAATGAGAGTTTCAACAGAAGAGGTTTGAGAACAAAATGTTGCACAGGGGGTAATAGTTTCCTCATCTCTATCACGGTCGATGCTACCAATTGATAAAACCTTTAAAACTGATAAAACTGTGTCAGCTGTGGCTCAGTGAATAACACACTTGCCTTTGAGTCAGTAGGTTGTGGGTTCAAATCCCACTCCAGGAACCTAAGCACAAAAATCTAGGCTGATACTCCACTGCAGTACTGAAGGAATGCTGCACTGTTGGAGGTGCTGTCTTTTGGATGAGATGTTAAACTGCGGCCCCGCCTGCTCTCTCAAGTGGACATAAAAGATCCCGTGGCACTATTTCAAAGAAGAGTGGGGGAGTTCTCCCCGGTGTCCTGGCCAATATTTATTCCTCAATCAACATAACAAAAAAATCTGGTCATTATCATATTGCTCTTTGTGGGGGTTTGCTTGTGTGCAAACTGGCTGCGATGTTTGCTACATTACAACAGTGACTGCACTCCAAAAGTACTTCATTGGCTGAAAAGTGCTTTGAGACATCCGGTGGTCATGAAAGGTACTATATAAATCCAAGTCTTTATTTAAGACATGGGACAAGAAATTCTCCAACCTTGCGCCTGTTTTTTCGGCGATTTTTGCCGTTTTTGGCGAAATACGGTAATTCACTAGTTTCGCCGGCGGTTTTTAAATACCACTGAAAAGTGGACCGCTGGCATGCAAGACTGGAAGCACCGCTACCACTTTGAATTTGTCTTTTGGCACACCCGTATTCTGGATGAAAAAAAGCTCTCGAGAAAAACTTGCATTGCAGCCCCAAGGACAGCGGTAGGTATGAAGACCCTCAAAAAAGGTAAGTTAAAGTTTTTATTTTTTAATTCTTTGTCAGCGATTCAATAGTTAAGTATCTTGTGAATGTTTTGTGATTGTTTAATTTTTTATTTTTTGCAATTTTTTTTGGTGTTTCCCCCCCTCTCAAGGCTTCTCTCAGAGCGGTAATTGGTCTCGGAATAAGTTGGCGAGGACCACGGTGTTCACCACGAATCCTCGTGCAGCGTCGATTTTTACCACTGGCTGCATTTTGTAATGAAACTTAGGCCTTTAAAAAAATAGCGGTTTGATTAGTGGTATTTAAATACCGCTATCTCCAAAAGACGAATTTCCAGCCCGTGAACTTTTTTCAAATAGCAGAATTCCAACATCCACATAGTTTTGTTATGACTTTTGCACTTAGCCTATTTCAAAGTGTCAGAAATACCAGCAAAGCATGGATTAAGCCGTGACTTAAGCCCAAATAAAGGTGATCTATGACTGGATGGAAAAATCCAAAGATTGACTAGCAAATGTCTGTTAAGGGATCGAGTGTAAGTGAGGAACCCATTTTGTATTCAGCCCCTGAGATTAAAACCCTGCAGTGACAGTCTTCACAGAGATGACAAACAGCCTGATTTTGAGGTTAAGCAACACATTTAGATCTGAACTTCCTCACTATTCACGTATGCTCAGAGACGAATTTATCTGTAGTATAACCATAATAGGTAACTTCTATGCTTTGCCTAATCTAAACACCAGCAGCTCCTGCTAGGCCTTGGTGGCACAAACGACTGATGTTTAGAGACCGGAACTTCTTAATAAGGACTGGTGCAAGCTGATGGAAAGTGTATAAAGGTCATGAATTGCAATGTGGCAAGAAGGATATAAAAACGGGTGAGATTGTAATGTGAGTTGGGAGATGATTTAGAAAGTTGAGCTCAGTGACTGTAATGTGTGATCTTCTACAGCAGAGCATTGTCACATGTTTTGGGGTGTTGATTGTGAGTATATTTATTTAATCCTTAATAAGCTTGAAAGTATTTGACTCTTGTGCCTCGAACTCTCCGATCCTTAAAGACAATATTGGGCCATGTGTCTGACCCCTGGTAGTCTAGAAGCTTGAGAATGAAACAGGATTCATGGTGGTATGTTATACAAGTAACCCCTTCTCCCAGTTTTGTTCGGAGTATAGAGTATAAGCACTTAAATCGACCTAACATTGATTCTACAATGCAGGAGAGTCAGGTTCGAAACCTCTCATTCTCTCCACTTTCTGTTGCTTTTCATTGTCAGAAAGAAAGCTTGGCCAGAATCTTTCATTTCTTAACCTCCCTGTAGTTCTGATATCAGGCAGACGTACATTCCTATACCATACTTATTGCTACTTGATGTCTTGCTTCCTGATTCCACCCTTAATCCGTGCCAAGGTCACCAAATAACATTTCCCACTAATTTCCCCATATTATTCATCAATGTTGTTAATCTTCCCTTACATTGGGCTCAATTTTCCCCAGTGATTTGCACCATTTTTTTTCCCCGATCAATTTGCACCAGCGTAACTCAGTTAATTACGATTTATTTTGGGTAAGTTTTTTTTTCAGCCAAAGGGGGCGTAACCTGCCACCCGCGCCAATTCTGGCCATTGAGGCAAGTTTGGCCAGTTCTTCTTAGGCCAGCATATGTGACATCTGGAGAAAAACCTTCTGGAGAGTGAAGGAAGTTGGCACAGGTAAGGAAATCGGCGCAGGTAAGTGCAGCAGATGCCCGGACAGCTGCAGCAGGAGAGGTAAGAGAGAGCGGGAGAGAGGGAGTTGGAGAAACCTTTCAGGTATAGTTAGGTGCAGGGACTGGGAGGAAGGAGGCCATTCGGCCTGGGATAGGGGAGGGGGAGTGGACCGGCATGCCACCTGGCCAGGGCCAGGGATGGGGGAGCAGACCGGGAGGCCCTTCGGCCTGGGATAGGAGGTGGGGATCGGCACCGGCGTCGGGAAGGGGTGGGGGGACTTTAATAATTCAATGGAGGTAAGTTGCTGCAATGTATTTTAAGGTGTGTGTGCAGGTGTAAGTGTCACTTTCCAGCCTCAACCTACATTGTCTCCCTGGTTGCCGTGGCAATCTGACCTTTTTGGCACAGATCAAGGCTCCACCCCTGAAACTAAAGGACAGGTTCGGCTGCACCAAAATGAAGAAATCAAACGGGGAAAATTAGAACTTTTTATTGGGTGTACTTGGGTCCCAAAAAAACAGATTTAATTCTTCAAGTACCTCAAAAGAAAGCTTTGGGGAAAATTGAGCCCATTGAATCATTTATTAAAACAGTAAGAATTTTTAAAGAAGATTTTATACTTATTGACCTGAGGCCACAATTAATTTTCCTTGTTTATTAACCCACCAAAGCCAATTCTGATTGGTGTAACATACTGTATTCAGACGTTCTGTTGAAGGTGTACGTTCCCAAGATAAAATGGGCGAATGTGCAAACTCATCATTTTGTGGAGTAGTCTGAAATCCAATCACTTGCCTTATACTAGAATCATAGAATTGTGGAATAATGCAGCACAGAAAGAGGCCACTTGGCCCATTGTGCCTGTCCCGATTCTTTGAAAGAGCGATCCAATTAGTCCCATTCCCCTGCCATTGCCCCATAGCCCTGCAAATGTTTCCCCTTCAAGTATTTATCCAATTCCCTTTCGAAAGTTATTATTGAATCCCATCTGCCAAGTGGAAACAGTTTCTCCTTATTTGCTCTGTCAAATATATTCATGATTTTGAACACCTCTATTAAATTTCACCTTAACCTGCCCTGCACTAAGGAAAACATCTCAGCTTCTCTGGTCTCTCCACGTAACTGAAATCCCCCTACCCTGGTACCATTCTAGGTGGTCCGAGGCTTGGTTGGGGGCAGGCATTGGGAGGGTCAGTGGTCCACCGGAGTTCAGGGTGGGAGGGCAGGGGGAATCACAGCCATGGAACTCACCACGTGTTGGAAGAGGAGAAGAGGCCAGGTTGCCAGTGGGAAAGGAGCGCTCCAGTCATCGCTGAAGGAGGAGGGGAGGCCAGATGCCGACGTGGGAGAGGGGGACCCGATCGTCATTGAGGAGGAGGTCGTCTGTCGCCACGGACACCGTGGATCACTATCTCGGGAGCCTCCTCTCAACAAGAGCAGGCATCGACGACGAGATCCAACACCGCCTCCAGTGCACCAGTGCAGCCTTCGGCCGCCTGAGGAAAAGAGTGTTTGAAGACCAGGCCCTCAAAACTGCCACCAAGCTCATGGTCTACAGGGCACCAAAGGGCAAAAAGTGTTAGTAGGAGTTGTGTACAGACCTCCAAACAGTAGTAGGGATGTTGGGGGGGGCATCAAACAGGAAATTAGGGGTGCATGCAATAAAGGTGTAGCAGTTATAATGGGTGACTTTAATATGCACATAGATTGGGCTAGCCAAACTGGAAGCAATACGGTGGAGGAGGATTTCTTGGAGTGCATAAGGGATGGTTTTCTAGACCAATATGTCGAGGAACCAACTAGGGGGGAGGCCATCTTAGACTGGGTGTTGTGTAATGAGAGAGGATTAATTAGCAATCTCATTGTGCGAGGCCCCTTGGGGAAGAGTGGCCATAATATGGTGGAATTCTGCATTAGGATGGAGAATGAAACAGTTAATTCAGAGACCATGGTCCAGAACTTAAAGAAGGGTAACTTTGAAGGTATGAGGTGTGAATTGGCTAGGATAGATTGGCGAATGATACTTAGGGGGTTGACTGTGGATGGACAATGGCAGACATTTAGAGACCGCATGGATGAATTACAACAATTGTACATTCCTGTCTGGCGTAAAAATAAAAAAGGGAAGGTGGCTCAACCGTGGCTATCTCGGGAAATCAGGGATAGTATTAAAGCCAAGGAAGTGGCATACAAATTGGCCAGAAATAGCAGTGAACCCGGGGACTGGGAGAAATTTAGAACTCAGCAGAGGAGGACAAAGGGTTTGATTAGGGCAGGGAAAATGGAGTACGAGAAGAAGCTTGCAGGGAACATTAAGGCGGATTGCAAAAGTTTCTATAGGTATGTAAAGCGAAAAAGGTTAGTAAAGACAAACGTAGGTCCCCTGCAGTCAGAATCAGGGGAAGTCATAACGGGGAACAAAGAAATGGCAGACCAATTGAACAAGTACTTTGGTTCGGTATTCACTAAGGAGGACACAAACAACCTTCCGGATATAAAAGAGGTCAGAGGGTCTAGTAAGGAGGGGGAACTGAGGGAAATCTTTATTAGTCGGGAAATTGTGTTGGGGAAATTGATGGGATTGAAGGCCGATAAATACCCAGGGCCTGATGGACTGCATCCCAGAGTAGTTAAGGAGGTGGCCTTGGAAATAGCGGATGCATTGACAGTCATTTTCCAACATTCCATTGACTCTGGATCAGTTCCTATCGAGTGGAGGGTAGCCAATGTAACCCCACTTTTTAAAAAAGGAGGGAGAGAGAAAACAGGGAATTATAGACCGGTCAGCCTGACCTCAGTAGTGGGTAAAATGATGGAATCAATTATTATGGATGTCATAGCAGCCATAATAATTATTTGGAAAATGGTGACATGATAGGTCCAAGTCAGCATGGATTTGTGAAAGGGAAATCATGCTTGACAAATCTTCTGGAATTTTTTGAGGATGTTTCCAGTAAAGTGGACAAAGGTGAACCAGTTGATGTGGTATATTTGGACTTTCAGAAGGCTTTCGACAAGGTCCCACACAAGAGATTAATGTGCAAAGTTAAAGCACATGGGATTGGGGGTAGTGTGCTGACGTGGATTGAGAACTGGTTGTCAGACAGGAAGCAAAGAGTAGGAGTAAATGGGTACTTTTCAGAATGGCAGGCAGTGACTAGTGGGGTGCCGCAAGGTTCTGTGCTGGGGCCCCAGCTGTTTACATTGTACATTAATGATTTAGACGAGGGGATTAAATGTAGTATCTCCAAATTTGCGGATGACACTAAGTTGGATGGCAGTGTGAGCTGCGAGGAGGATGCTATTAGGCTGCAGAGTGACTTGGATAGGTTAGGTGAGTGGGCAAATGCATGGCAGATGAAGTATAATGTGGATAAATGTGAGGTTATCCACTTTGGTGGTAAAAACAGAGAGACAGACTATTATCTGAATGGTGACAGATTAGGAAAAGGGAAGGTGCAACGAGACCTGGGTGTCATGGTACATCAGTCATTGAAGGTTGGCATGCAGGTACAGCAGGCGGTTAAGAAAGCAAATGGCATGTTGGCCTTCATAGCGAGGGGATTTGAGTACAGGGGCAGGGAGGTGTTGCTACAGTTGTACAGGGCATTGGTGAGGCCACACCTGGAGTATTGTGTACAGTTTTGGTCTCCTAACTTGAGGAAGGACATTCTTGCTATTGAGGGAGTGCAGCGAAGATTCACCAGACTGATTCCGGGATGGTGGGACTGACCAATCAAGAAAGACTGGATCAACTGGGCTTGTATTCACTGGAGTTCAGCAGAATGAGAGGGGACCTCATGGAAACGTTTAAATTTCTGACGGGTTTAGACAGATTAGATGCAGGAAGAATGTTCCCAATGTTGGGGAAGTCCAGAACCAGGCGTCACAGTCTGAGGATAAGGGGTAAGCCATTTAGGACCGAGATGAGGAGAAACTTCTTCACCCAGAGAGTGGTGAACCTGTGGAATTCTCTACCACAGAAAGTAGTTGAGGCCAATTCACTAAATATATTCAAAAGGGAGTTAGATGAAGTCCTTATTACTCGGGGGATCAAGGGTTATGGCGAGAAAGCAGGAAGGGGGTACTGAAGTTTCATGTTCAGCCATGAACTCATTGAATGGCGGTGCAGGCTATAAGGGCTGAATGGCCTGCTCATGCACCTATTTTCTATGTTTCTATGTTTCTAATACCTGCCCTCCTGTACGGCTCAGAGATATGGACCATGTACAGCAGGCACCTCAAGTTGCTGGAGAAATATCACCAATGATGTCTCCGTAAGATTCTACAAATCCCCTGGGAGGATAGGCGCACCAACATCAGTGTCCTCATCCAGGCTAACATCCACAGCATTGAAGCACTGACCACATTCGATCAGCTCCGCTGGGCAGGCCACATAGTTCGCATGCCAAACACGAGACTCCCAAACAAGTGCTCTACTCGGAGCTCCTTCATGGCAAACGAGCCAAAGGTGGGCAGAGGAAACGTTACAGGGACACCCTCAAAGCCTCCCTGATAAAATGTGACATCCCCACTGACACCTGGGAGTCCCTGGCCCAAGACCACCCTTAGTGGAGGAAGTGCATCCGTGAGGGCGTTGAGCACCTCGAGTATCAACGACGAGAGCATGTAGAAATCAAGCGCAGGCAGCGGAAAGATCGTGAGGCAAGCCAGTCCCACCCACCCCTTCCCTCAACGACTATCTGTCCCACCTTGACAGAGTCTGTGGGTCTCATATTGGACTGTTCAGCCACCAAAGAATTCACTTCAGGAGTGGAAGCAAGTCTTCCTCGATTCCGAGGTTTAGCAAAACTTCCTTGTTTTTGTACTCTATGCCTCTGTTTATAAAGCCAAAGGTCCCATATGCTTTTTTTAAAGTCTTCTCATCTAGTCCTGCCACCTTCAAAGATTTGTGTACGTACACCACTAGGTCTCTCAGTTCCTGTACCCTCACTGTTTGAATGCTTAAAAGCTCTCCGGCTCAATGTTCATATGCATTCAATCGTTGGTGATTCCGAGATGGTTTGTATCTGAGGTGATGTGATGCCGTGACGGCTCTTTTATCTGGCATATGGCTTTTCCTTTCAAATTTTGGACCTTCTAAATCCAAAATTTGAATGCTCTTTCTTCCTTCAAGGGTACAAAAGTAATATTTTATTCCGTGAAATTAATTCTTTACCAAATTAACATTGCACTACTTCTTCAATGTCTCTTTCACTTTTGTAGCAAAAGAAATGAGGAACAGAGTTTTGGCATGAGCAAATATCAAATTAAACGAACACTGGCCTGACTTAAAATGAAGACTAATAGGTTGTAACGAGAGGTAGATTGAGATATTCATTCCGTGTGCACACATGAACTCGTATAGATTTCTCAGTCTAACTACTGATGTTTGAACATAAGTCTCTGATTCACAAAGTAGTGAAAGCTTATCTGGCCATTTTGAGAGGTATAATTAATACTTGGTAGGACCCAGTAGGTTAAAAAAGCATTTAAGGGGCAGTTTGAAGTCTTCAACAATTCCACATTACAATAACACAATGGTATTTTAATGCGATCCTTTGAACACAACATGTTCTCTGCTTCGTGCTAGAGATACATTTTTGGGAACAATTTATGACATTCCCATTTCAGGCTATGTAAACATATTGAAATATGCAAATAAATGGAAAGATTAAAACAACTTCAAAGGCTTGTGCATTGGATCCTATTGAAACTTTTGGAAATTTGCAAACAGAATGCACTGAATGTTCAGATCTGGAATCAGGGCCAACATTTGCACATCTGAGGCTACTCCTGTAAATTTACACCTGTCACTTTGTTTACTGCCACAGCTGCTACTGTTTGTGTGCTACAGAAAGCAGTTGCTTCAAATGTGAATATTACTGAATTCACTGTCGTACGCTACATGCAAGGCAATTCGCTTGATATGGAAATAGGCACCGTGATAACGTGAACTGACAATTTAATAATAGTCACCTGTGCACTTGTTTTTGAACATGTCCTGAAATAGACACATTTTAATAACACATTATTAACTGCATTATGACTGAGGGTGGCTCGCTGCTGTGTGATCTGCCTGAGATGCTGAAAACCATGGTGTTTTCATAATATTTTCTGTTTTATTTTATATTTTAGTATTTATAATGTATTTGACGAAGAAGGCAACCAAACCAGAAAGAATTCTTGAATTTTCACTCAAGATACAGGATGTCAGTGGCAGACAACGAATACCCAATGTCAGCATCAAACACTCTCAAGTCACATATAGCAAAATCAGCGACTGAGTAAAGCTCCCTCTGCTTAGTCCCAACAATGTGCCTTGTTCCTATGATGTACCTTGTCCCGAACCTCAGAAGAATATGCCTACTGCATGTGAACTTCCGACACCAACCCAGTTAACTCAGTTGATGGCACCTGCATCCCTGAATCAGAAAGCTGTAGTTTGAGACCCACATCATCACATAGTCCTTGTTAACATTTCAGTGCAGTGCTGAGGAGGTGCTGCATTATTGAAGGTGCCATCCTTTGGATGAGACATTAAACTCTGGTTGGTGTTAAAGAGAACAGAATTCTCTCTGCTACCCCGATCAAAATTGATCTCGCTGCAGCCTCGCCAGAGTTTCCTCGTGCACTGGTGGGCTCCTCTTGGCAGCAGATACCCCGTTGGGAGCTTGTCCTGCATGAGTACTGAACTCTGATCCAAGAAAATGAGTCAGGACTGCGTCTGTGTTGGACGGATGGGGTGGAAAGCCCCTTCCTCCAGAACACTGATGTAAAGAGAAAAATTCAAGCAAACAACACTATTCATAAAGAACAGTGAAGATTCCTCCTAGTGTCCTGGCCAACATCCTTACCTCAACCAGCACCACCAGAAAAAAAGATAACCAGTCATTCCTCTCCCTGCTATGTGTGGAATGTATTCGCACTGAATGGTTAACACAACGACCTACATAGTAACATCTTGATAAGGTTACATTTCAAGCCTATCAACAAAAAAGTCACTGTACTCCAAAAGCACGTTGAGTCATTTCAGCTATATGATAAACCCACATATAAATACAGGTCTTCTTCTTCATCTTGCTGAGTGAATCTGACAATTTTTAGTGCCAAATTAAAGGTACATTTGTGTTTTGGGTACACACCTTCTAGGAACTGGGCTGAGACTTTCGATCTCATTTCACATAGAACCCTTGCAGTGAAGAGACAGAAAAGACATTCTTCGCATCAGATTTGAATCCAGGTCCCAGAAATGAAGGCATGCTAACCACATTCTGATATGTTTTTACTGTAATTTATAGATGGATGAGCTATAATTTGTTGGCCAAGTTGGCTATGGAGGTATTCCATGTTGGTGCTTTATCTGTGTGGTGAAGATAACTGGAACACAATTGATACAGGTGATTATCATCATTGCCTTGTGTTTACCTTCTTGGTCAGCAGAGGCACTGTATTACAATGTTATTTTTCTGTCAATAGTAAGATCATTTTATTTTTGTCTTGTCACCCAACAAATAAGATTTTTTGAACCTCTTTCAGATTTCAGTACTCCATACATTAATCCCCAGCTGAAAGAATAGCCAGGGTCTTGTTTCTCAGTCCTTTTCTAACTCTGTTTTGTAATCAAACATTAAAGGATGTAAGATAGGATAGATTCACCATCTCAACCTTTTGGAGAAGACCCTCCATTTAAGAAAGAAAGATTTGCATTTATATAGTGCTTTTCACGACCACCGGACAGCCAATGAAGTACTTTTTGAAGTGTGGTCATTGTTGTAATGTAGGAAACACGGCAGTCAATTTGCGCACAGCCCACTCCCACAAACAGCAATGTGATAATGACCAGATAAACTGTTTTTTTATGTTGATTGAAAGATAAATATTGGCCAGGACACCACTCCTCCATACCTCTATCAATAGCATGCTGAAATTAGAAATGCACTTGGATCGGGAAGGAGAGAATTTCTGTCCGACCCCTATATTCTACATGTTGATATAGCGCAGTGTACCACCAGCCCATCAGATTGCACATTATACCAACTGTGTCACTGAGTTTACCAAAAATGGCAGATTAGAACTTCCATATTTATTTAGTTAGGTAAGCTTTGACAACTAGAAATTTAATTCAGTGTGATGTCTTTCTGCTTTGATGGAATGATACCATCAACAAAAATATCAATAAATTTGGCAACCAGGAAGATGTCTCAAGACAATGACAGAATTATTAAAATATTAAATTAGATCACTTCAGTTGGCAGTATTGATCTCAGAATGAAATATAACACCGGATACCATCAGGAAATGTATAATTTGACTTGTATGGAATGCCATTTTCTGTTGGAAAGGTCATTTTTCTGCAAGTAAACATCTTGAAGGCAGTCTGATTCTGATCCAAGAGTGCAAAGGGATGTCATCAATTTTAGAAGAATGTCAAATCGCGTCAGATTTCATGACCTCAAAAAAATAAACAATTAAACCACATAGTAGAATAGCATCTCGAGCAGTTACAACAAGGTTCTGGCACCAACCAGTGATTTCACAAGTGAAACTGAAGTTGGTTGTGTTCGCAAAACAACTCAATGGTGATAGTTTGGCCTTGTTTCATGAGATCTTTCGACATGTTCTATTGAAAACTTCCTGCTTCACACTAGATGCTCAAACATGGACCATGAATTGTTTTTTGTAGAGGCTCTCAGTTAGTTGAGGTAAGCAGTGAGGTGTAGGAAAGAATCCTGGTGTGAGTCAGAACATTAATATTCCAAATATAGGACTGGTTTACAGCACAGTTCAAAATAGACAGTAAAGGGAGAAACTTTGGAAATACATGTAGATTCCTAACTCAAAATAATTGAACTAGAAACTTTCCTGAATGACTGTAAGGTCTGCCAGACACTGTGAAAGGTGATGTTAGGCGAATGGATTTACAGTCATTGGGTCATTGAATAAATTTAAGACAGAGATAGACAGTTTCTTAACCGATAAGGGAATAAGGGGTTATGGGATGTGGGCAAGGAAGTGGACCTGATTCCATGATCGGATCAGCCATGATCGTATTAAATGGCGGAACAGGCCCGAGGGACTGTATGGCCTACTCCTGCTCCTATTTCTTATGTTATGGATTTAAAGTCACCTCTCCCTCTTGTTAATCTGTGTCAGGCCAGCATACTATACATTACTGCTGTTACTGGGGTTTTTTTGCCATATAAAGCATTTAAGTGAAAAGTCTGAAAAATATTGCAGTCATTAGAAATAGAATACCTTGTGAATATTTTGATGCAAAAGTAACTCACTGTTTCCATTTTTTTTGAGACTATGAAATCTCACTGTTTTTCTCCAAATCTTGGCCATAACCAAGCTTATCATGATGGCCTAACAATAGCATTGCTTCTAATACCCTGTATTGCCTATTCAGCCTAGTGATATGGGAAACGGAAGCTTTGTTATACTGTGCATGAGTGATCCAATGTATAGCACCACATACCATCAATATAGAATATCTATCACTTAAATAAAAAGTCTTGTATTTATATAGCACCTTATCATGTCTATCAGATACATCCCAAAGCACTTCACATACAATAAATTACTTTGAAGTGAAATGACTGTTGTCATTTTGGTAAATGCAACAGTCAAATTGTCCCTCAAACTGTAAATAGATAAATGACCAGTTTATCTAGGTTGGTGGTGTTGGTTGAGGAAGGAAAATTGTTCAGGAAACTGGGAGAATTCTCTGCTCTTTGAATAGTGCCATGGGATCTTTAATAGCCAGTGGAATCACAGGGACAGGTAGACATAACCTCAGTTTAACATCCTAGCTGAAGGACAGCACCTTTGAAAATGCAGTACTTCTTCAGTACAGCAGTAGACTGTCAGCCTATGATGACGATGTGCTCAAGTCCTAGGGTGCAACTTGAACCCACAACCTTTTAACTCAGGTGTGAGTGCTACCAAACTGAGCCAATTTTTTAAACCAGTGACCCAGTCTTTAGCAGCAGCAAAAAATACAAATAAGTTACACGACAGAGGGACATAGTACAAATGTTTTAAAGTTTATGTTATTCCTGTGCAAGGCATTGGTCAGAACTCTGTGTATATTTCTGGTCACCTAAACACAAGAAGGATGTGATATCTTTGTGATGTTACAGGAATGAGCAATAAAATGATTGCATGTATCATAAATTTGAATTATGAGGAACAATGATAGTAGTTGGTCATTTAGAAAAGGGAAGACTTTGAGATGGTTTAATTAAAATATTCAAAATTGTGAAATGGAATGCTGGAGCTCACAAAGACATTTTTTGTACCTGCGCCGAAGGTTCAAATATCATGGATAGACATCAAGAAATTAAGAGCGGGTGAGATTTCCTACACAGAGGGTAATGGAATTGTAGAATAAGTCATTAAGGAAGGTATTGGAGCAGACGGGTTAAATGTGTCCAAGAGGCAATAAACTGCACTTTTGGAGAGAAGGATTTGAAGAAATGGTAAGAAGACAGAGGAATTGGGTCACGATCAATCAAACAGGACAGGGAGTTTATGGGCCAAGTGGACCCTTCCTGATCCGAAAAAATTCCCATGCTCTTATCTTCATAAGTGAGGCAGGCCAAATATTTATTAAATGTCATGCCTGGCCAAGATGTATGCTTTATTTTTAAAAAACTACATAGGGGTCAGAGGACATTGATAAACTGCTTATGAAAAATGATTGCCAGATAGATATAAGAAACGTTACTCATCTAAAAAGTCTAGGAGGCCTTTCAATAAGCTCACAAGGTACTGACAAAATGCTAACATTCTCCTGCAGATACAATAAAAATGGTAAAATCTGATGCCTTCTTTTCAAGATTATTCAAGCTTCTCCTTTAAATGATTTTTATTAAAAATGGACATACATCTCTATACTTGGTAAAATTTACAGCAATTTCTGTTGATATTAAAAGTGCATGATTACTTCTTGTAAAGCTGAATCACAAGATAAGTTGCACTCCTGTTTTTGGAGATCACAAACATGAAGATAAAATCAAAACTAATATGCCACGCTTTGGAGTACATAATCTATAGGTGGATGTATTGGATCAAGAGTGTAAAATGTACATTGTGCTTTTTGCAATTTCTCATTGTGACATAATATCAAGTTGCTCTGGTTAATTAGCACATTTGCACTTGTACTCTGTTTGAAGAATCCCTGCCGGCAAAAACAAAGACAACAGCAAAATTTTCTTTCAAAAAGACAAATGCTCAAGACATCTTGCAGTTAAACCGGTTGTACTCCAGTTACATTTGTGAAGCATTTTCCACTGTGCTGCAGTCCAAAAGGCAATTTACTCAGGGAAATATCTTATATTTGCATCAAATAGGATCATTTATACCTGCTTAAATCACTCAGAGTACAACATTCATCTTGGTGAGGCAACAACAGTGTCAATTTTGAACGACCACAAAATGGATATGCTATCGAAACATTTCAGGTCAGATTGTATTGCCCAGGTTGGGCTCTGAGCTAATGCAGGTGCTTGGGGCAATTCTGAAAGCTGCAGTGGTTTATTGTGTACTTTCAGCCCTGTTCCTTATTTTAGCTGAAACACTATAAATAATTGGCTAAACATAGTGTTAGGATGTGGTGCTGAGAGTTGAACCCATTACAGAGGTGGAAATGACAGGAATTGGAGCCATTTTCATTTGAATAACAGAGACCCTGGGGGCGAAATTCCCCAGTGCCCTGTTTGAGGGTGGTAACCCAGTTGGGGAGGGACCGCCTCAGTCTGGCTCCCAAATGGATTACCGAGCGACACGATGGTGTTCCGGACCACGCCACGGAGCCTCAAGATGGCCAACCGGTGAGTCGGCCAAAAGGACAAAATGGCACCTCACGGCGCAGCGCAACTCTCCTTTAAATATCACCCTGTGAGCGGATGTCGGCCTGGCAGTCTCACGGGGCGCTGGCCAATTTATGCCCCGGGGCAGAAAGGGGTCGCCGCGGGGTGCAAAGGGGTTGCCGCAGAACTACTTAATGGTTGGCAAGATCACCGCGGACCTCAATCGTTATGCCTATGGCTCATTCCCGGATAGCCCTGCAATATCAGGTACTGTACTACCCACATGCCCATCACAAAGGTGAATGATCACTTGGTCAGCATGACCAGCACTTTTATCTCTTTCCCCACTGAACACCATGACATGCATGCCCAAAGCTACCATATTGGTGCAGTTCCCAAAGTGCAGAGGGGGTCGCTGATTGCTGACAAGCGTCCAACTTGCGGCCTTGGAAGATCCAACTGTAGCAAGGCTCCCATATGTACATTGCATCTTGCCTGTGTGTCCTACTGATATCCATGAGAGGCAATGAAGGAGCTGTACGTTTATGTGATGCATTGGCATGAGCAAGCAGTAAATGTTGAACAGGTTGACAGGTTACACGTTTGTGGCATGTGCACTCGACTTGGCAATGTTGGTTAGTCTTACCTTGCCACTTTCCATAATGTGGGCTGCCTTCCCTTGAATCTGTTTCTAGGCACTGCAAATAAGGTAGACAGCATTCAAACTGCTTGCTACTTCC
The DNA here is from genome assembly GCF_044704955.1 of Pristiophorus japonicus. Classification (NCBI taxonomy): domain Eukaryota; kingdom Metazoa; phylum Chordata; class Chondrichthyes; family Pristiophoridae; genus Pristiophorus; species Pristiophorus japonicus. Next base: position 46,729,347 of record NC_091990.1, read on the forward strand.
TGCCAGGCATGGTGGGTAGATATTCTCTAGGGAGGGTGCCCTATAATAACCAGTCAGAACAAATCTCCTTGGCCCATTTCATGAAACATAATGTCGACTTCATCATTCTTCAAACAGAGGTGGACAGTAACACTCCTCTACCATTTGTACACAGACTCCATGCCATTGTGTTGTCCGTCCTTTTGACGTTGCCTATTCACCCCTCCCACCCACCCCCACTCCAACACCAACCAAAGGCTGAAAACTGCTGTCACCATTTTTGAGCCTTGAATATGGCTCATTTTTACCCTATGTATCCATCTGTTCGATTATGAGCAGTAGCAATGCAAAATACACTGGCACAATGCATGCACTGGGTTAAACTGCAGGTGTTAAAGTGCCATACCCCCATAAATTATCATTTTATTCAATTTCTTAACAGCATATTGTTGGGGGCATGGGTTACTTCTTCATACTGATCCAAGAAATACAATGGGAGCATTTTTAGCTCAGGTGCAGAATGAGTTGGCATCAGGTTAAGCTATTTTCATTCGGGTGCTGCCAAAGTACTGAGGGAGTGCTGCACTGTCAGAGCTGCTGTCCTTTCGATGAAACGTTAAACCAAGGCCCCGTCTCCCCTCGCAGGTGGATGTAAAAGACCACACGGCACTATTGCAAAGAAGAGCAGGGGAGTTCTCCCCAGTGTCCTGGCCAATATTTATCCCTCAACTAACATCACTAAAACAGATTATCATATTGTTGTTTGTGGGACCTTGCTGTGTGCAAATTTGGCTGCCACAATTCCTACAGTACAATAGTGACTACACTCCAAAAGTACTTCATTGGCTGTAAAGTGCTGTGGGACGTTGTAAGGTCGTGAAAGACGCTATGCAAGTCTTTCTGTCTTTAATATTAACTTGAGAAAAAAACACCTGTTATACCACTGTGACATTTTCTACTCCAACTGTCTAGCTATCTGACCAATCTTTGGGAAGGTGGCCAATTTAGAGGCAATCAGGGCTGAATTATGGAGAGTTTTGTACTGTAGACTGGAGTCTGATACTCAAGCTGATTGGGAATAATTCATTTAGGAAATAACTCAATTCATGAAGGATGTTTACAGCTGTCGGAGACGAAAGATTTTCATGACAACATTATGGACTGGCATGAACACCTACAAGTTCAAGGATAGCGTTGTTACCCAGTAAAGTATTCAGTGCCCTCCAAACCATTGTACAGAATGGAGCAGTTATCACCAAAAATTGTTAGCACTGATCAAAATAAAAAAAGCTGTTTTATTTCACTGTGAAGAAGTTAGTATCTGGAATCTATAGAACTGACAGTAAAAGTTGCTCAACACACAGTCCAGTCAATTGCTTGATTCATCATTGTTATTTTCATTCCGTTTAAACACAGAATGTGCGTCATTATTAAAATTACTAAAACATTGCAAGTCTCAGATATAGCCGCTGCCAGAATAATCTATATTAAAGTTTTAATTACTGCAGTTAATTTATTAAATATAGGGTTTTGGGTTGTTAATCACTGACTTTTCCCCTCTGGAACCTGCCGTCAAATCTAGCCCAATCTGCCAGAATGAAAGTCTCCTATGTTTACTGACTGTCGGGCAAATAAGTGTAGGCATTCTCAATCGAGTTCTAGTGAAAAATGGCCCCAAGTTTGACAAAAAAATGGGAATCTCACTCAGAAAAGCCACAGGGTGGCTTTTGTCGCAAATGGAAACATATCTCAATGGTATGGTAGGGGGCGCTCTTCTGTGGTTGAGGCACATTCTTGGGGGAGAGTAAATGAAGCATTTCAAGGCACCCATAATCTACTTGAACTGGGAAGGCTTAACCCTAATGGTAGGTCCCCAAGTGTTTCATTTCCCAGGACGAACATGCCTTATCAAGATGCACATAAAATCTACACAAGAAAAATCCGAAGAAATTTCTCCTGATATTGTCGGGACCATCATTTCTAATGAGGTGGCCAAACAAATGTGCTATTCCATTAAATATTTGTTGTAAACTAACAATAACTTTTATCTTAGCTTTCAAATTGATTTAGAAATATACTGAAAACATACTGTTGGAAAATGCCAAACATGTGCCCTTCATTGCAGTGATTTATTCAGTTAAAAGGCATTTATGAAATGCAATTCCCTTTAGTATTATAACAGGCGTGTCAGCTGTGGCTCAGTGGGTAGCACACTTGCCTCTGAGTCAGAAAGTTGTGGGTTTAAGTCCCACTTGAGCTGTGTTCGTTCCTGGAATTCCTCAACTATTTTGGTAACTTTCTACCGGGGTTGAGCACTTTGCTGGAACCATTGCATTTACTGCTACGCAAGGGTGATGACTGGGTTTGGGGTAAAGCTCAAGAGACAGCCTTTAACAAGGCCAGAGACCTGCTATATTCCAATAAGTTACTGGTATTGTATGATCCGTGTAAACGTTTAGTACTCGCTTGTGATGCATCTTCGTATGGGGCCGGCTGTGTGTTACAGCAAGCCAATGGGTCAGGCAAACTGCAACCGATTGCATATACGTCCAGAAGCTTATCTAAGGCTGAAAGAGCCTACAGTATGGTTGAAAAGGAAGCATTAGCATGCGTATACAGGGTTAAGAAAATGCACAAATACCTATTTGGGCTCCGGTTCGAGCTCGAAACTGACCACAAGCCGTTCATTTTGTTGTTCTCAGAAAGCAAAGGTATTAACACCAATGCTTCATCACGCATCCAAAGATGAGCACTAATGTTATCTGCGTATGATTATGTAATCCGCCACAGACCGGGCACGGAGAACTGTGCGGATGCCCTCAGTCAGCTACCATTGCCCACCACCGAGGTGGAACTGGTGCAACCCGCAGACTTGCTCCTTGTAATGGATGCTTTTGAGAATGAGGGGTCACCCGTCACGGCTCACCAGATCAGGACCTCGTCTAGCCAGGATCCGGTGCTATCACTAGAAAAAAGCTGTGTCCTCAATGGTCGGCGGTCCTAGGGGAAATGCAAGATGAAATCAAGCCATTCCACCGACGCAAGGATGAAATGTCCATCCAATCAGACTGCCTCCTATGGGGGAATAGTGTAATTTTGCCAAAAAAAAGGCAGGGAAACGTTTATACATGACCTTCACAGTACCGACCCATAATGAAGGCTAGCATCAGGTCATGCGTACATCAATGCAACACTTTCTCACAGTTGAGCAATGCACCAAGGGAGGCCCCACTGAGTCTGTGGTCATGGCCCTCCAAACCGTGGTCAAGGGTCCACGTAAATTTCGCTGGCCCCTTTCTGGGAAAGATGTTCCTAGTAGCAGTGGACACTTACTCTAAATGAATAGAATGTATAATACTGTCGACATGTATGTCCACTGCCACCATTGAAAGCCTCCGGGCCATATTCGCCAGCCATGGTTTGCCCGACGTCCTTGATAGTGACAATGGACCATGCTTCACCAGCTCGCAATTCAACGAATTCATGACCCGCAATGGCATCAAGCATGTCAGGTCCGCGCCATTTAAGCCCGCATCCAATGGTCAAGCAGAACGGGCAGTCCAAACCATCAAGCAGAGCTTGAAACGCATGATGGATGGTTCCTTGCAGAGCCGGCTATCTCGGATTCTGTTCAGCTACCGCATACGACTTCATTCGCTTACGGGGGTTCTTCCTGCAGAATTGCTAATGAAGAGACCACTCAAAACCATGCTCGCCTTAGTCCACCCAGATCTCAATGATCATGTAGAAACCCGGCGTCGCCTACATACCATATACCACGATCACACGGCTGCATCACGCGACATTGACGTTAATGACCCTGTGTTTGTTCTTAATTATGGTCATGGTCCCAAATGGGTTGCTGGCACTGTGTTAGCCAAGGAGGGGAATAGAGTGTTTATTATCAAACTTTTGAATGGACAAACATGCAGAAAACACTTAGATCAGACCAAGCTGCGGTTCACTGACAACCAAGAACAGTTTAAAGAGGACATTACCATCATTGATCCACCCACACACACTCAACCAGCAATCGACCTCACGGTCAACCACGAGGATGAACCCATGATATCCGACAGTCCGATCAGACCAGTCACACCGCAGCACAGCAATGATCCGACCGACTCACCCATGCCAGGACTTCAACTCAGGCGATCAACCCGGGAACGCAGAGCCCTGGATCGCCTCAACTTGTAAATAACTTGTACATAAGATTTTTTTTGGGGGGGTATGATGTTATATATGTAAACATTACCAACGTGTAAGACTTTCCACCAGGGGGCGCACCTGTGGGAGACCCAAGGGTCACCTGCACACCCTGGGCAAGCAGGTATAAAAGGCAGTCTACCATGCTACCTCCTTACTCTGGAGTTACAATAAAGAGACCACGGTCACAACAGTTTGAGCTTAAGATATACAGTCTTGTGGCGTTATTCTAAATGTAATACTGCTGTTAATAAATCACCAGATATTGGATGGGGGAAGAGTCACTAAAAGACATCCAAACTATTCAAACCTCAGATATACATCCAAGCCTACTTAATGTAGTTGTTTCATTGTTTCCTTATAGCATGATTCCACTGAAGGACAGTTGAGTTTTAAGAGATCCTCTACCACAATGTATTAAACAATAGTGAAAGTTGAAGTACGTATTGCACTGAACTAATAGAATATTTATTCTCCACATGTTACTGTGGTAATATATGGCTGCAACTCTACTGGAGAGTAAATGTAATAAAGAGCCTGGCCTGTGATATGCGCTTGAGGTCAGTTAGGTGACTAAAAGCTGATATGATATAATTGCATCATGGATGCTGTTTTGAGTTAGGTTATGTTTATTTCCTTTTCCATAAAATCAAAGCTTAAAAATATACAAAAGCAGCAGAGGCAATGGAGCAACTACAATTAACTTCAGTGTCCCTGGGCAAAGCGGGGGGGTGGTGGGTTGGTGGGAAACAGCCAGTGTTCCTGCCTTGATCAGAATCCAGTGACCTCTGCTGGACGTGCACGTGTGCGGGCGGTGTGTGCCGTGTATATGTGTCAGCTGTGGCTCGGTGGATAGCCAGAAGGTTGTGGGTTCAAGTCCCACTCCAGGGATTTGAACACATAAAAATCTAGGCTGAAACTCCAGTGTGGTGCTAAGGGAGTGCTGCACTGTAGGAGGTGCCATCTTTCAAATGAGGGTTAAACCGAAGCTCTATCTGCTCTCTCAAGTTGGTGTAAAAGATCGCAAAGCACTATTTCAAAGAAGAGCGGGTGAGTTATCTCCGGTGTCCTGGCCAATATTTATCCCTCAATCAACATAATAAAAAACAAATTATCTGGTCATTACCACAGTGCTGTTTGTGGGAGTTTGCTGTGAACATTGGCTGCCGCATTTCCCACATTACAACAGTGACTACACTCCAAAAGTACTTCATTGGCAGTAAAGAGCTTTGAGACATCCGGTGGTCGTGAATCCAAGTCTTTTGTTTTTTCTTTAAAATTGAGTGAGAACAGGGTCAGGCCTGGATGTGATACAGCCCATGGTCTTATCACCTGCCAACACAAAGGGTTCTCACATGAAGACTGGATTATTGAATAAATCCACAGGGCTGTGAAATCAGAACCCAGCATGAGTCACTGTATCAGAAGTGACCATTTTTCAGGAGGTCAGACAATTAGGGGGTAATTTTAACCTAACCCTGCCATTGGGAAACTGACAACAGGGATGATGGACAAAAATGAGACGGTAACACACAAGTTAGGAAACAAAAGATGAGTCTAGATAGGGTGTGAATGGTGGAATCATTGCCAGCCCCACCCCTTTTTTTCCTCTTTCCAAACGTAGCTGGTGATGACTCCGCCATTCACACCCCATCTAAACTCTTCTTTTGTTTCTTAACTAGTGCCATTACCATCTCATTTTTGCCCATCATCCCTTTTGTCTCTCAAACCTCTCCTGCCTTCCACCCTATCACAGACCTTCCCGTTTGTTCTTTCCTCCCCTACCCTTTTCACTGGCCCTGCACTTCTTTAAGAATCTGTTACATCTCGAACTTTTCTAGTTCTGACGAAGGGTCACAGACCTCAAACGATAACTCTGTTTCTCTTCACAGATGCTGCCTGACTTGCTGAATATTTCCAGCATTTTCTGTTTTTATATTATACACTGGGGATTAATATTGGGCGGGGTGTAAAACCGGCGTTCCATCCGATCCCGTGGATTTCCCGCCCAGCGGATTAGGTTCAAATTACCCCCTTAGTGTCATGAGACTACTTAACCACAAGAGGCATAACAGCAGAGCTCGGCCTCAAACTTACATGCCATCTTTTAGCAGGGGCCATCAGATAGTGATCAGGCAAGGGAACCTTGGCCGAGTTTTATCCCCTCTGTAACTGATGAGTTTTGGGATCAATTGTAATGCCTCAATCATTGCCATTCCTTGGAATAACTACCTCAGCACAGACCATGGATCAAACCTGCGATCTTAATAGCCTGCAGGGCTCGGCACCATATTGATAGAAAGAAAGAAAGACATTCACAACCATCAGTTGCCTCAAAGCTCTTTACAGCCAATGAAGTACTTTTGGAGTGTAGTCACTGTTGTAATGTGGGAAACGTGGCAGACAATTTGCACACAAGCAAGCTCCCACAAACAGCAATGTGATAATGACCAGATAATCTGTTTTTTTGTTATGTTGATTGAGGGATATATATTGGCGAGGACACTGGGGATAACTCTCCTGCTCTTCTTCAAAATAGTGCCATGTGATCTTTTACGTCCACTTGAGAGAGCAGACAAGGTCTCGGTTTAACATCTCATCAGAAAGACAGCACCTCCGATAGTGCAGCACTCCCTCAGTACTGCACTGGAGTGTCAACCTGTATTATGTGCTCAAGTTCCTAGAGTGGGACTTGAATCCACAACCTTCTGACTCAGAGACAAGGGTCCACTTACTCTCAGAGATATGGAACCAATTGACATATAGCAACAGTTACTCATTTACCAGTTTACAACCTACTTTCCATCATACCTTCAACTGTTCCAATCCTATAGCAGACTTTTCTGGGAAATTTGAGTCACTGGCAGAGGAAGAGTTAAGAATTCTATCTAATTGCTCTACACATTCAGCCACCGTTACCGTCGACAATGAATGGATTTCAGTTTTAGGACAACAATGCACTGTACAGGAAGTGTTTACTTTGGAACGAGAAAAAAATCCGCCTGGACTATAAATTGTGGGGAGCTTTTATTTCTTTATAGAAATATCAAGTGGATTGGCTGTGGTTGTGGGCTGGTATGTGCCACTGCATCTCATTCCATGGCAGGAAAACATATCGTAATGGCTGATGCTGCAGTGTCCCGACAGCATTGCAGAAACACAATTGAGCAAAACAAAGCACTGCACAGACATGTTAATCCACCTGCAATTGTATTGTTTCCCATGGTGTTAATAGATCAGTGATAGTCTGCAATTCGCTTTGCAACATTAGCAGAAACACTAATCTTTTCCGAGCAAGATTGTGGGGATTATACATGCATACACACACGTCAGCTTTGCTCTAGGATTTTGCTCTGTAATGTTGTGCGGAGATGCTGACATTCCCTATCTTTAATGAGGCAGAGGTCAAAGGTGAAATCAAATTCTAGCGATTCGGTGAGTGGCACCGCTTTCTATCAAGAAATTCAGTCCTTTCAACGTTTGGAACCCAGTTATCCTTTGGACATGACATATCTCAGGCAGTCAAAGGTATCCTGAGGTATCTAGGAATGTCATTGACGTATTCTAGCCTTCAAAATGGAGCCAATATTGATGTCCTACTTCCACGCCAGTGGTGAAGGTGTATCCTAATAGCAAAGCTGTTTCTGCAATGATCCAGGGTGTGGAATCTAAAGGTATCATAAAGATTGCTAACTCTTATAAAATGACAATTAGGGTGACAAATATCATCAAAAGAAAACAGATTAATAAAAGCTCCCCCCCCCTTTCTAAATGGGCACAAACAATAAACTCTAAATTATAATCAAAACACAAGATGGAAACTTATCAAATTAAAGCATAATGTTAGTCCTGGTGTTGACTATGCAATCCAGTCACTCTGGTGCCCACTGGTCATGGAAGGCCTCAAGCATACCAGTAGACACCGCGTGCTCCCTCTGCGAGGTCACCCAGGCGCGGACATAGCCAGGGAAGAAGGGCAGGCACTCGGCCCAAACAATTCCCTCAACCAGGAGCTTCCTGGACCGGTGGATGGCCACCTTGGCCAGGTCCAGGAGCAGTTCCATGAATAGGTCGTCCGAATTGCCCATACCCCACCATAAAGATTGCTAACATACATTCAACCATTATTTTCTCAATGATCTCAACAATGCTTCTGGTCCATAGATTTTCCAGGTTGTGGAATGGAACTGTGAAGTCCATTTCTGAGTGGAAAAGACAACCGGGGCTAAATTGGATGAATTGGATAGTCCCTGGAAACGGGTGCAGGGATCGCGATAGGCGATTATCCCGCACCCATTCAATGTAATGCAGGCAGCACGCCAACTTCAACTGCCTGTTCATTATAATAATTGCCGCGTGTAGCCATGCTAATTGTGCTGATCATTGGCTGCATGCATCAGCAGGGGGCCCAATATCGTTACTTGCTAGCACTACTGAAAGCTAGCCTGCACTGCTTAATGCTAGACTGCAACTCTTAAAGGGAAGGTGCATTGTGGTTGCTGGAGATGCTGACACCATTCGGAATAGTGCTGTGCAACAAAGAACAATGGCTAACCATGGGAGAGTGTGTGCACCCAGATTTTCTTGCACTGCATTGGAGGTCATGGTGGAGAAGGTGGAAAGGAGGAGAGCTGTCCTGTATTCGCAGGACATCTCTGCACAATGAGAATGCACTGGGAACGGATAGCTGCGGAGGTAAATGCAAGGTGTTTAGCCCAAGGACCTGGATGCAGTGCCGCAAGAAGTTTAATGACCTCACAAGTGTGGTCCAGGCCAATGAATGTATCTTCAAATGCCATATCCTACCAGCTGCACCACGAGCCTCAGCCACTGCTGAATTCATCACATCCCCATCATGCACCGACCAACAATCTCTATCAATCAGGATTCATACCTAACATTCATATCCTTCACCTCACCCTCATACACTTAGCACTGTTGCAAACCTCACACCCACATCTCACAACTTTCACACAGTGCCAGCTATTCACCATGACTTAAACATATTGCACGATACTCATTGATACACCTCCCTCTCACCTCCCTCTCATGCAGGAGAAGGTGGTGCACAACCGGCAGCAGCAGGATCTAAGCAGAGAGGGAGAGGTGTACCTGCACATTCTAACCCCATGGAGGAGATGGTGCTGGCCAATATTGGAGACACCATTGCTGAGGCCGTGGCAAGTGGAAGGACTGAAACGATCAAAGACGACGGTATCCTCGTACCTGATCTTCTTTCTCACATATTACTTCCCCCTCATCTCACTATCTCTTCTGATTTACAAGCTGCGGATGATGTAACCATGCACATCTTACTTTTTCATCTCCGCTCACCACAACCTTACCCTTGTCTCTTTTTCCTTTCAGATACCCAAGAGGTCCAACCTTCCCAGGCAGTGGAGGAACAGCAAGAAGACAGTGATGATGAAAACACACCATTACTTGATTTCACACTCGCAGCCACAAGCTCAGATACTGACGTAGATCATAGAGGGTTGGATACAGGTGGGATCTGCATGTGACGAGACACCGGGCAAATGTACACTGCAGCTAGGGCAGGGGGGCAGGAATAGCGTAGGTGCCTGAAGGTGAGGTCGCACATGAGTTCTGCTCAGAGGACTCAGATGAGGACTTTGATGGGCCAGGCGACAGAAGAAGGTTGACGGGTGAACATAACAAAATGCTTGGTGCACTGAGAAGCCTGCCAGCGCCCTGCGTTCAGTGTCAAGGAGCATGGAGAAGTCCGACACCAACTTGCACAGGGTTTACGCAGAGCTTGGAGGCCATTCTTTCCAGCATGGAATGCATTATGTCTGTGGATACCAGTCTTCAATGGGGCTTGCAGGTGTCACAGCAGTCCAGCAGTCTGTCCTCCCTGGGATTATTAGGAATGCTGAGTCGCCACCCCGATGAAGTGGTAGTTGCTCCATGGAGCACGAACCTACAGTCCTCTCTCAGGTTGACTGCATTTGTCATGCCACACCTACCACTCCACCAGTGCCCTTGCTGTTACCTGTTAGTCATCCAGCCCAAACTGCTGCCACCCATGCCAAACCTTTCAATGATCACAGCAGATCATGAAACGTTACTGCAAAGCCACACTCAACTTCATCTGCTGTGCCACTCATCACATCCCCATCACTCTGCCTTCCCTACCCTACTCCTGCACATCCTTACTCACACCAACTTACCTTGCACCTCACTCCATCCCTTTCTATCTACATTATCACTTCCTCATCTCACGATCCACCCCTCACACTCCCCCTCATCCTAGTCCAATCATATCAACTAATAACACACAAACGTAGGCACTTGTGTGTTTTAGCCAATGTTCATGTGAACTTTCTGTTAATCTGATGTCAAACACTGGAATCTTTATTTTCAACACTTTGCATTCTTGAACAGATTTGTGTGCACTTTTGGCTTAGTGAGTTGCAGTGAATGGTGAGACATAACGGTATCCGCTCCTCCCACCCCCACAATTAAACAAATACTTTTTGTCTGTCTTTACTGAAGAAGACATGAAAAACTTTCTGGAATTAATGAGTACCAAGGGTCTAGTGGGAATGAGGAACTGAAAGAAATTAGCATTAGTAAAAAAATAGTACTGGAGAAATTAATGGGATTGAAAGCCAATAAATCCCCTGGACCTGATGGCCTACATCCTAGCATTTTGAAAGAGTTGGCTATAGAGATAGCAGATGCATTAGTTGTCATCTTCCAAAATTCTAGAATGGTTCCCACAGACTGGAAGGTAGCAAATGTAACCCCGCTATATAAGAAAGGAGGAGAGAGAAAACAGGGAACTACAGACCAGTTAACCTGACATTAGTAGTAGGGAAAATGCTAGAATCAATTATTAAGGACGTGGTAAAAGGGCACATAGAAAATTATAATAGGATTGGGCAGAGTCAACATGGATTTATGAAAGGGAAATCATGTTTGACAAATCTGTTAGAGTTTTTTGAGATTGCAGCTAACAGATTAGATAAGGGGGGACCAGTGGATGTGGTGTATTTGGATTTTCAGAAGGCATTCAATAAGGTACACACAAGAGGTTATTGAACAAAATTAGGGCTCCTGGGATTGGGGGTAATATACTAGCATGGATTGAGGATTGGTTAATGGACAGAAAACAGAGAGTAGGAATAAACGGGTCATTTTCGGGTTGGCAGGCTGTAACTGTTGGGGTGCCGCAAGGATCGGTGCTTGGGCCTCAGCTATTCACAATCTATATCAGTGATTTGGATAGGGGACCAAATATAATATATCTAAGTTTGCTGATGTTACAAAGCTAGGTGGGAATGTAAGTTGTGAGGAGGGTGCAAAGACACTTCAAGGGGATATAGACAGGCTAAGTGAGTGGTCAAGTATATGGCAAATGGAATATAATGTGGAAAAATGTGAAGTTATCGAGTTTGTACAGCATCATGAAGTAAATCTGGCCATGGTGAGACCATTCCTGGTGTCCTGGGCAGCAATGTGGTTGGGTGCTGATGCCCTGTGTCCTGTGCAGCATCAGTTGATTGCGGAGAAGGTTGGTGTTGTTGTGGGTGCTGTTGGTGTGCCTGGTGCTGCTGATGTTGCGGCTTATTGCAGTGGGATTCTGAGGATCAAGGTGAGATAATTTCAAGGGCACTGATGCTAATGTAATAGATAGCAGGTGAGATGACAAAAGCGAACTGTCAATGGTAAAAGAGGTTGTTCCAATGAGATGACACTGAATAGAGAGATTGCTCCAAACACGTACTAGCTGCATAAAGCTCAATGTGCCTTCCAAATGCAGTAAGCAACATCTTTTGATCTTGGAGAGTGAACAGCTGTGGGATGGGAGCTTTTATAGCACAATTGCATCTGTCAATTTAATTCATGGTCACACAGCTCCCGACGTCCTTACCTAACGTGATCCCTGAGCAGCGTAAACCTCATGGATAATCTGGTAAAATGGTATGTCCAGCTCAAAATTCTTTTTAATCGGCTCTTAACAAGATCATACTTACCTAAATTGCCTCCACCGTCACTGCTTGTTGGGTCTGTTCAGTGTTGACAGACCCAACATCTGGGAAAGGCGCGTGGCGACTGGTTGGCAGCGAGGCCCTGACCCGCTGTCAATCATTTTAAATTTAACAGCTGACCCGCCACCCATCCCATCCTCTGAGTGCCGGCAAAGTTCCAGCCATAGTTAAAGGTCAAGAAAGGAAAAGAAAACCTCCTGCTGATCATCCAGCCTCCCACCCCTAGATTAATCAATGGTCCGCCATGTTGAACAGCATTTCAGTCTGTAATACCTCAACCTAGTGCTAGATAAGTAACATTAGTTATAAGTTTGGATATCAGACAGCTGGCTATCAGAAGAATGAAAACTCAAAATCCATTCAACATTTTATTAGTTCTGTTTTATATGGTTTTAATTATCCAAGCAAGTGATCTGCCTTACTCACGTCTATCTTCAGGTCAAGATATTAAAAGATCTTGGGGCTAGATTTTCGGCTTTTAAGATTTGGGGGCGTTAATGGCAGTGGGGCGACCCTGATACCGCCTGGAAAAAGTTTGCGCATCAGTCAGCAAAATTAGGCAGCTGGGCCCTGAGTGTGGGGCGGAGTGCTAAGGGAGGCATTGCAGACCTCTCTTAGGGCGCTCGGCCAGTTTGCATGTGAAAATCCAGAGCTAAAGAGTTGGCCTCGGAGTGTTCTAAGAGAGGCCCAGGGAGAAACAAAAAACAGAAGGAAAAATAACAAAAACATTCCCCAAAAATACCTCATGCCACCACTACATAAATCACAAAAAAATAAAACAATCACACTTATCTGAGGTCGACATTAGTTACCTTTCAGCAGCCGTTACATCCTGGACCGCCAGTTTACACAGGCGGTCCCAGCACAGCGCTCTTCTACAGGTCAGGCAGAAGGCAAAACTCGAGCCGGTATTGTAACCAGGGGTGTTGCAAACCGGCTCGCTGCTTCTGGGCAGTAATGCCCCGCGCCCCTTCGAAACCGGCACTGAAAACCGCGGTGGGCCGCTGGAAGCTGGCCGCCCGCCCAGAAGAGCTTACCACTGCCACTGCTGCCCCTCCAGGGTGAAAACACAGATGGCCAGGAGCGGAAAATCCCGCCTAAGCTCAGTAGCTACAATATAAATCAGCAACGTTAAACGCTCAATAGACACGGCTCATTCACCCATCCTTGGTCTGGCAGCCGTCCAGCGCACCGACCCTGTGTACCTTGAGCCCGCCCAGAGCAATGGAGGAGACGGGACATCAAACGTTCTTTGCAAAATTGTACATTTTCATTTCCCCCACCCCCCTCCGCCCCAGCATTGAATCTCCATGTTGCATTTCTGACCGAAATCTCTGGTGATTTGCAATTGTGCGTCGCGTCACCCTGGAAACGAAGCTTCGAGTCTAGTGTTGCGCATGTGCAGAGTGGGTCTGATTGACATGGGCATTTTCCTTTTGGAGGGAAGGCTGTGTGTACTTTCTTTTTGTGAGTACTGATTCGGAAGCAGATTTGAGCAATGGGGGCAATTTTAACAGTGCCAAATCTGCTGCATGCATATTGCATGCTTGCTTTTCGAAGGAGAAGACTAATAAGGCAGCAATAGCTGAGGAATCAGAGCGCTTGCTGAATGATGGGGAGGAGGCTTTACCCAGATCGTGTGTATAGAGAGAGGCAATCATACCTGCACCTGAGTGAGGCGGAGTGTGTCAGAAAACTGCGCTTTCCGAAGGAGGTGGTCAGTGAGATATGCCAGCTTATAAAGGTGGACATACAGCCCAGAAGCGGGAGGAGGACTGCACTGCCTGTAGAGGTGAAGGTGACTTCAGCATTTGCCCTCTATGCCTCCGGCTCATTTCAGGCATCAACTGGGGATGCATGCAGCATCTTTCAGCATGCTACACATAGCTGCATTCGCCAGGTAAATACTGCATTGTATGCACGGAGGGACAACTTCACCCCGGCGGACAGGAAGGCACAGCGTGAAAGGACTATAGGTTTCTCAAGAATTGCTGGCTTCCCCAAGGTACAGGCCGCTATTGACTGTACGCATATTGCCCTGTGAGCACATTTAGATGATTCTGAAGTTTACCGGAACCGAAAAGGGTTCCACTCCCTAAATATGCAAATTGTGTGCGACCACATGCAACGTGTCATGGCAGTGGATGCCAAATATCCAGGGAACATCCATGATGCATTCCTCTTACACGAGTGTGCTGTATTTTTTATGTTTCAGCAGCAGCCAGAAGGGCAAAGCTGGATGCTGGGGGACAAAGTTACAGGCTCGTCACCTGGCTCATGACCCCCCTCCGAAAAACACGGACAGAAGCCGAGTGTCGCGACAGTATCTGCCATATAGCCACACGCAACATCGTCGAGAAGACAATTGGAGTGCTAAAGCAGCATTTCCAATGCCTGGACCACTCTGGAGGTTACCTGCAATAAGCCCCTGACCAGGTCGGTCGCTTCACTGTCGTCTGCTGCATGCTGCACAACTTAGCCGTTCATGAGGGAACAGGCACTGGACATTGAAGAGCCACCTCAGCGTCAGGGAGAGAGGAGGTGGAGGCTGACGATGAGGAGGCGGATGAGGAGGAGCAGCAGCAGGAGGAGGACGGGGAACCCAAGCCAGTCCCTCAACCCGCAGGATGACGACGATGGCAGAGGAGAAGGCCTCGTGGATCTTACGCCATTGCAAGAGTATTGCATCAGCGGCTAATCCTTGAAGGCTTTGCAGCATGAAGGCTGAACGGCACGTTTGATCATTGTATCCCACCATGTTGACTATTTGCACCTGTTATTCTTAAAAGATTATGCACATAATGTTGTGCTGGTTTACTTGAAGAAATAATGTACATGATTTCAGTTTACTTGAAATAATAATATACATAATGTTGATTTACTGCAAAAAATACTGTTTGTTGGTTTACTGCAAAAAATAATGTATATGATTCTGGTTTACTTGAAAAAAAAATTAAGTTTATTAAACATTTGTACACCTGTACTGCACTTTAATAAAACATTTTGTATCAAACTTTAAACTTTTCAATTAAAATCACTTAGATTAAAAGAAGAACAAAAGAACAACAAAACAACAACAGCAGCAAACAAACTTTAGCTGCAGCAATCTCTCCACCCCTTTATTCAAACACCGCCATAAGAACATAAGAACATAAGAATTAGGAACAGGTGTAGGCCATCTAGCCCCTCGAGCCTGCTCCGCCATTCAATAAGATCATGGCTGATCTGGTCGTGGACTCAGGTCTACTTCCTGCCCGCTCCCCTATCTATCTGTCTATCTATCTTTGACTTGAAAACATTCAATGAGCTAGCCTCAACTGTTTCCTTGGGCAGAGAATTCCACAGATTCACAACCCTCTGGGAGAAGAAATTCTTTCTCAACTCGGTTTTAAATTGGCTCCTCCGTATTTTGAGGCTGTGCCCCCTAGTTCTAGTCTCCCCCACCAATGGAAACAACCTCTCTGCCTCTATCTTGTCTATCCCTTTCATGATTTTAAATGTTTCTATAAGATCACCCCTCATCCTTCTGAACTCCAAGGAGTAAAGACCCAGTCTACTCAATCTATCATCATAAGGTAACACCCTCATTTTGGAATCAGCCTAGTGAATCGTCTCTGTACCCCTTCCAAAGCTAGTATATCCTTCCTTAAGTAAGGTGACCAAAACTGCACGCAGTACTCCAGGTGCGGCATTACCAATACCTTATACAGTTGCAGCAAGACCTCCCTGCTTTTGTACTCCATCCCTTTCGCAATGAAGGCCAACATTCCATTTGCCTTCCTGATTACCTGCTGCACCTGCAAACTAACCTTTTGGGATTCATGCACAAGGACCCCCAGGTCCCCCTGCACCACAGCATGTTGTAATTTCTCCCCATTCAAATAATATTCCCTTTTACTGTTTTTTTTCCCAAGGTGGATGACCTCACACTTTCCGACATTGTATTCCATCTGCCAAACCTTAGTCCATTCGCTTAACCTATCCAAATCTCCTTGCAGCCTCTCTGAGTCATCTACACAACCCGCTTTCCCACTAATCTTTGTGTCATCTGCAAATTTTGTTGCACTTCACTCTGTCCCCTCTTCTAGGTCATCTATGTATATTGTAAACAGTTGTGGTCCCAGCACTGATCCCTGTGGCACACCACTAACCACTGATTTCCAACCCGAAAAGGACCCATTTATCCCGACTCTGTGCTTTCTGTTCGCCAGCCAATTCTCTATCCATGCTAATACATTTCCTCTGACTCCGCGTACCTTTATCTTCTGCAGTAACCTTTTGTGTGGCACCTTATCGAATGCCTTTTGGAAATCTAAATACACCACATCCATCGGTACACCTCTATCCACCATGCTCGTTATATCCTCAAAGAATTCCAGTAAGTTAGTTAAACATGATTTCCCTTTCATGAATCCATGCTGCGTCTGCTTGATTGCACTATTCCTATCCAGATGTCCCGCTATTTCTTCCTTAATGATAGTTTCAAGCATTTTCCCCACTACAGATGTTAAACTAACCGGCCTATAGTTACCTGCCTTTTGCCTGCCCCCTTTTTTAAACAGAGGCGTTACATTAGCTGCTCTCCAATCCGCTGGTACCTCCCCAGAGTCCAGAGAATTTTGGTAGATTATAACGAATGCATCTGCTATAACTTCCGCCATCTCTTTTAATACCCTGGGATGCATTTCATCAGGACCAGGGGACTTGTCTACCTTCAGTCCCATTAGCCTGTCCAGCACTACCCCCCTCATGATAGTGATTGTCTCAAAGTCCTCCCTTCCCACATTCCTGTGGCCTGCAAATTTTGGCATGGATTTTGTGTCTTCCACTGTGAAGACGGAAGCAAAATAATTGTTTAATGTCTCAGCCATTTCCACATTTCCCATTATTAAATCCCCCTTTTCATCTTCTAAGGGACCAACATTTAATTTAGTCACTCTTTTCCGTTTTATATATCTATAAAAGCTTTTACTATCTGTTTTTATGTTTTGCGCAAGTTTACCTTCGTAATCTATCTTCCCTTTCTTTATTGCTTTTTTAGTTATTCTTTGCTGTTGCTTAAAATTTTCCCAATCCTCTAGTTTCCCACTAACCTTGGCCACCTTATACGCATTGGTCTTTGATTTGATACTTTCCTTTATTTCCTTGGTTATCCACGGCTGGTTATCACTTCTCTTGCCGCCCTTCTTTTTCACTGGAATATATTTTTTTTGCGCACTATGAAAGAGCTCCTTAAAAGTCCTCCACTGTTCCTCAATTGTGCCACCGTTTAGTCCTTGTTTCCAGTCTACTTTAGCCAACTCTGCCCTCATCCCACTGTAGTCCCCTTTGTTTAAGCAAAGTACGCTCGTTTCTGACACAACTTCCTCATCCTCAATCTGTATTACAAATTCAACCATATTGTGATCACTCATTCCGAGAGGATCTTTTACGAGGAGATCGTTTATTTTTCCTGTCTCGTTACACAGGACCAGATCCAAGATGGCTTGCTCCCTTGTAGGCTCTGTTACATACTAGCCCTGGCCCTTCTTGCACTTGCCACTATTTCTACCCTTGGCTATTGGTGCAACCTTAGCCCTGTTGCCGGTGGCCCAAGTTATTTGTTACTGTCTCGGGTACGGTGATGCACTTCTTGGTTAACAGGAACAGGAGACGGCAATCTGGAAGGCCTGGCTTGAGCCTCTTCGGCCTCTTCGGGCTGTGGATCAACCAAGGTTGATGTGGGGATTGGAGTGGGAGCAGCATCAATTGATGCCATCAATTGCTGCTGGCCAATGACAGCCTGGGCGTGTTCCCATATTGCACCAGCTATCTCGGATATTCCCTCCCTAGCCGACAGTGTTGCAACTCCTGACGAGAGTGTTACAACTCCTGCCGACAGTGTTGCAACTCCTGCCGAGAGTGTTACAACCCCTGACGACAGTGTTGCAACTCCTGCCGACAGTGTTGCAACTCCTGTTGAGAGTGTTATATCTCCTGCCGACAGTGTTGCAACTCCTGCCGAGAGTGTTACAACTCCTGCCGACAGTGTTGCAACTCCTGCCGAGAGTGTTACAACTTCTGCCGACAGTGTTGCTTCCATTCCTCGCGGCAGTCCTGCTACTTCTGCCGACAGTCCCATTATTTCTCCCCTCATCCCACCCATGGTCTCAATGAGCGATCTGGTTTGCTCAATGCTCTCCCCACTCATTCCCATGATCTCTGCCACCTCCGGTGTATCATGCATTTTAGGAGAGTGGTGTTGAGCTCTCCTTCCCCGCGTCAACCATACCCTTGGTGCGGTGTGCCGCAACTCACTGGGGCCCGCCGCGAAATCGGAGGCTGGACAACCACGAAATGTCGCTTGCGTCCTAGCGTCCTTGAAAGGGCTTGGTATATGCCTGTCCTCCGGCACCATCTCCTCCAAATTCAATGTCACCATCTCATTATTACTGGCGCCTTCCTGCTCCCCCTGATTCTCCTCCTCCTCCTCATCCTCCTCCTCACCGAGCTGTGGAAGGTCTTGCTCATCATCCACTGGTTCTGGCGCCACGGCAGGCGCTTGTCCTTCATTTATTGATGCGTGTGAAACATCTGCAAAACATAGCAGAACAGACTAAGGTTAGCAACAGGGGAGGGGGCAGGGTGACATGAGTAGGCTCACACAGCACAGGCTCATTTGAAGGACCACGATGAATGAAAGCACATTCATAGCCGGCGGAGAGTACATCCCATTTAAACCGAAGTGCAACCCATACAGCACTTAATATTTAGCCAACCCAGACTGTGGAATTTGCAGGACTTAACCTCTCTCGGGAAACTGGGCCAAGCTTGTGCCATGGTGGTTGATCTTCTGGAGCCAGCACCAATCATACCAGCGACCCTCATTTCTAATAGTGTATGTGGGTACATATTTGGCACACCTCTGCTGGTTTTTGTCCACTCACGATTGTTGTGTGACAACTTCTTCTGCAAAGATAAAAATACTACTTTTTAACAGAGGGGCCTTCTGCTGTCGTGGCACACACAGATAGTCACATTTACAGTTCTAGTAATTGCAGTGCATACATAAAAATCTTACTTACACTAACTACTTGGCCAAGGTCCTGCCAGTTCTTGCGGCACCGATTGCCGTCCCTCTGGATGGATGCCACCGCTGAAAACTCCTCTGCCACTTGGTCCCAAGCTTTATTCATTGCTGAGGATTTCGACTTGCCGACACCCTTCTTGCCAATCTGTTGCCATCTCCTTTTAATGGCATCTACCTGGGCCTCATTGTCGTCCTCAGAAAATTCCTTGGCCCTTTTGCTTTCAGATTCAGTCCCCATTGTTAGGATATATATGATGAGTTCTCTGGATCTCCTTTATAGTTTTGCAGCTCCCCGATTTCACCGGCACTCACAGATCTGCTGGATCTTTAAAACTGACAGACTCATGACGTGGGGAGTTGAAAACAGGAGGTTTTTTATCCCCAGCATGCGCAGAGAATGGGCCTCCAATTTTCAGTACAATGAATTAGCTCCAACCACAGAAGCTAAGGTCTTTTAGCGCAGTACCAAATTTAAGCAGAAAAATGGCGAAACTTCGGATTTTCTTTGCCGCTTTCGCGCTTAAAAAGTCGGCCATTAATCTTATATAGTGACAAAAAATGTCCATGTGGAATTTTGGGGCCCAAGTTTCTTAACTCTCTGCAAATCATAGTAATTTAGTATTGTGTTCCTAACACAGATGAGACTGCACACAGGGAGGTTAAAGTAACAGTGACCTCAGTCTTTATTAAGACATTCCAGAGTGAGGAACAGGCTTTAGGGGCCGGCTTATATACAGTACTCCCAAGGGATGCTGGGTGCTGGGATACCTTGGGACTTCAGGGGATGCGCTCCCTGGTGGCGGAACATGGGAGTGCATGCTTTGCAGATACACATCACTCCCCCCCAAAGGCAAAGTGAAAACTATTTACAAGGTGAGGCAGCCGGGAGCCTTTCTTTCCCTGGTGGACCGCCTCTGTACAAATGTCAGTTTTGGTGTGTTGGCAGTGCCCTCGCTGGGCTGCTGTGTTGTTGGCCCTGCAGGGCTGCTTGGTGAGCCTGGCCTTGCTGGGCTGTTGGGCGTGATGGGTTAGATTTCCTGGTCCGGGGTGGTATCGTTGATCCTTTGGGTGTGTGTTGTGGGCTCGAAATAGGTAGTGTCTGCTGTGGGTTGTTCAGGGCAGTCTGTGAACCGCAGCCTCGTTTGATCCAGGTGCTTTCTGCAAATTTGTCCACTGTCTAGTTTGACTACAAACACCCGACTCCCTTCTTTAGCTATCACCGTGCCCGCGATCCACTTGGGACCATGCCTATAGTTTTGCACATACACAGGGTCATTCAGATTAATTTCCCGTGACACAGTGGCGCGACCATCGTTTACATTTTGTTGCTGCTACCTGCTTTCTACCTGATCATGCAGGTTGGGGTGAACCAGCGAGAGTCTGCTTTTAAGTGTCCTTTTTATGAGTAGGTCAGCTGGGGTCACCCCTGTGAGCGAGTGGGGTCTCGTGCAGTAACTGAGCAGTACTCGGGACAGGCGGGTTTGGAGTGAGCCATCTGTGACTCGTTTAAGGCTCTGTTTGATTGTTTGTACTGCCCGCTCTGCCTGCCCATTGGAGGCTGGTTTAAACGGGTCCGAGGTGACATGTTTGATCCCATTGCAGGTCATAAATTCTTTAAATTCGGCACTGGTGAAACATGGCCCGTTGTCACTGACCAGTATGTCAGGCAGGCCGTGGGTGGCAAACATGGCTCTCAGGCTTTCAATGGTGGTGGTGGCGGTGCTTCCTGACATTATTTCACATTCAATCCATTTCGAAAAAGCATCCACCACCACCAGGAACATTTTACCGAGAAATGGGCCCGCATAGTCGACTTGGATCCTCGACCATGGTCTGGAGGGCCAGGACCACAAACTTAGTGATGCCTCTCTGGGCACGTTGCTCAACTGAGCACACACGCTGCATTGCCGTACACAGGACTCTAAGTCAGAGTCAATACCGGGCCACCACACATGGGATCTGGCTATCGCTTTCATCATTACTATACCCGGGTGTGTGCTGTGGAGATCCGAGATGAACGTCTCCCTGCCCTTTTTGGGTAGCACTACGCGGTTACCCCACAACAGGCAGTCAGTCGAAATGGACAGCTCGTCCTTTTGCCGCTGGAATGACGTGATTAGCTCTTGCATTTCAACGGGAATGCTGACCCAGCTCCCATGCAGTACACAGTTTTTTGCTGGGGACAGCAGAAGATGTTGCCTGGTCCAAGTCCTAATCTGGCAGGCCGTGACAGGTGATTTATCATTTTCAAATTCTTCCATGACCATCAGCAAGTCTGCGGGCTGTGCCACCATCAACAAGTTTGCCGGCTGCACCATTTCCACTCCCGTGGTGGGCAATGGTAGCCGGCTGAGAGCATCCGCACAGTTCTCGGTGCCTGGCCTGTGACGGATGGTATAGTTATGCGCTGATAGCGCGAGTGCCCACCTTTGTATGCGGGCTGAGGCATTAGTATTTATTCCCTTGTTTTCAGCGAACAGGGATATGAGGGGCTTGTGATCGGTTTCCAGCTCAAATTTGAGGCCAAACAGGTACTGATGCATTTTCTTTACCCTGAACACACACACACTAATGCCTCTTTCTCAATAAGAACATAAGAACATAACATAAGAACATAAGAACATAAGAATTAGGAACAGGAGTAGACCATCTAGCCCCTCAAGCCTGATCCGCCATTCAAAAAGATCATGGCTGATCTGGCCGTGGACTCAGCTCCACTTACCCGACAACTCCCCATAACCCTTAATTCCCTTATTGGTTAAAAATCTATCTAACTGTGATTTGAATACATTCAATGAGCTAGCCTCAACTGCTTCCTTGGGCAGAGAATTCCACAGATTCACAACCTTCTGGGAGAAGAAATTCCTTCTCAACTCAGTTTTAAATTGGTTCCCCCGTATTTTGAGGATGTGCCCCCTAGTTCTACCGACCAGTGAAAACAACCTCTCTGCCTCTATCTTGTCTATCCCTTTCATTATTTTAAATGTTTCAATAAGATCACCCCTCATCCTTCTGAACTCTAACGAGTAAAGACCCAGTCTACTCAATCTATCATCATAAGGTAACCCCCTCCGGAATCAGCCTAGTGAATCGTCTCTGTACCCCATCCAAAGCTAGTATATCCTTCCTTAAATAAGGTGACCAAAACTGCATGCAGTACTCCAGGTGCGGCCTCACCAATACCCTGTACAGTTGCAACAGGACCTCCCTGCTTTTGTACTCCATCCCTCTCGCAATGAAGGCCAACATTCCATTCGCCTTCCTGATTACCTGCTGCACCTGCAAACTAACTTTTTGGGATTCATGCACAAGGACCCCCAGGTCCCTCTGCACCGCAGCATGTTGTAATTTCTCCCCATTCAAATAATATTCCCTTTTACTGTTTTTTTTCCCAAGGTGGATGACCTCACATTTTCCTACATTGTATTCCATCTGCCAAACCTTAGCCCATTCGCTTAACCTATCTAAATCTCTTTGCAGCCTCTCTGTGTCCTCTACACAACCCGCTTTCCCACTAATCTTTGTGTCATCTGCAAATTTTGTTGCACTACACTCTGTCCCCTCTTCCAGATCATCTATGTATATTGTAAACAGTTGTGGTCCCAGCACTGATCCCTGTGGCACACCACTAACCACTGATTTCCAACCCGAAAAGGACCCATTTATCCCGACTCTCTGCTTTCTGTTAGCCAGACAATTCTCGATCCATGCTAATACATTTCCTCTGACTCCGTGTACCTTTACCTTCTGCAGTAACCTTTTGTGTGGCACCTTATCCAATGCCTTTTGGAAATCTAAATACACCACATCCATTGGTATACCTCTATTCACCATGCTTGTTATATCCTCAAAGAATTCCAGTAAATTCCAGTAAACATGATTTCCCCTTCATGAATCCATGTTGTGTCTGCTTGATTGCACTATTCCTATCAAGATGTCCCTCTATTTCTTCCTTAATGATAGCTTCAAGCATTTTCCCCACTACAGATGATAAACTAACAGGCCTATAGATACCTGCCTTTTGTCTGCCCCCTTTTTTTAGCAGAAGCGTTACATTAGCTGCTTTCCAATCCGCTGGTATCTCCCCAGAGTCCAGAGAATTTTGGTAGATTATACCGAATGTATCTGCTAAAACTTCCGCCATCTCTTTTAATACCCTGGAATGAATTTCATCAGGACCAGGGGACTTGTCTACTTTGAATCCCATTAGCCTGTCCAGCACTACCCGCCTCGTGATAGTGATTATCTCAAGGTCCTCCCTTCCCACATTCCCGTGACCAGCAATCTTTGGCATGGTTTTTGTGTCTTCCACTGTGAAGACCGAAGCAAAATAATTGTTTAATGTCTCAGCCATTTCCACATTTCCCATTATTAAATCCCCCTTCTCATCTTCTAAGGGACCAACATTTACTTTAGTCACTCTTTTCCATTTTATACATCGGTAAAAGCTTTTAATGTCTGTTTTTATGTTTTGCGCAAGTTTACTTTTGTAATCTATCTTTCCTTTCTTTATTGCTTTCTTAGTCATTCTTTGTTGTCTTTTAAAATTTTCCTAATCTTCTAGTTTCTCGCTAACCTTGGCCACCTTATACGCATTGGTTTTTAATTTGATACTCTCCTTTATTTCCTTGGTTATCCACGGCTGGTTATCCCTTTCTTACCGCCCTTCTTTTTCACTGGAATATATTTTTGTTGAGCACTCTGAAAGAGCTCCTTAAAAGTCCTCCACTGTTCCTCAATTGTGCCACCGTTTAGTCTGCGTTTCCAGTCTACTTTAGCCAACTCTGCCCTCATCCCACTGTAGTCCTCTTTGTTTAAGCATAGTACTCTCGTTTGAGACACTACTTCCTCACCCTCAATCTGTATTATAAATTCAACCATACTGTGATCACTCATTCCGAGAGGATCTTTTATTCGGAGACCATTTATTATTCCTGTCTCATTACACAGGACCAGATCTAAGGTAGTTTGCTCCCTTGTAGGTTCTGTAACATATTGTTCTAAGAAACAATCCCGTATACATTCTATGAATTCCTCCTCCAGGCTACCCCGTGCGATTTGATTTGACCAATCGATATGTAGGTTAAAATCCCCCATGATTACTGCCATTCCTTTTTCACATGCCTCCATTATTCCCTTTATTATTGTCCGCCCTACCGTGTAGTTATTATTTGGGGGCCTATAAACTACGCCCACCAGTGACTTTTTCCCCTTACTATCTCTCATCTCTACCCACAATGATTCAACATTTTGTTCATTCGAGCCAATATCATCTCTCACAACTGCTCTGATATCATCCTTTATTAACAGAGCTACCCCACCTCCTTTCCCTTCTTGTCTATCTTTCCGAATGGTAAGATACCCCTGTATGTTTAATTTCCAATCTTGGCCACCCTGCAACCACGTTTCTGTCATGGCCACCACATCATACCCATTTGTAATGATTTGTGCCATCAACTCATTTACTTTATTTCGAATGCAGCGTGCGTTTAGGTAGAGTGTTTTAATACTAGTTTTTAAATCATGATTTTTAGTTTTGACCCCTCCTGCAGCCCCTTTATATTCATACATATTGTCCCTTCCTATCATCTTGTGGTTTTCACTCACCCCAATGCTACTCTGCTCTGTTGCCTCCTGCTTTTTGCATTCTTTCTTGGGGTCTGGTTCATCTGAGCTCTCACCCACTCTAACTAGCTCAGAACCCTCTCCTGGGTTCCGAATGCTCCTCGCATTGAGGCACCGAGCTTTCATGCTTGCCTTTTTATTACACTTTGACCCTTTAGAATTTTGCTGTACATTGGCCCTTTTTGTTTTTTGCCTTGGGTTTCTCTGCCCTCCACTTTTGCTCATCTCCTTTCTGTCTTTTGCTTCCTTCTCCATTTTGTTTCCCTCTGTCTCACTGCAATGGTTCCCACCCCCCTGCCATATTAGTTTAACTCCTCCCCAACAGCACTAGCAAATACTCCCCCGAGGGCATTGGTTCTGGTCCTGCCCAGGTACAGATCGTCCGGTTTGTACTGGTCCCACCTCCCCCAGAACCGGTTCCAATGCCCCAGGAATTTGAATCCCTCCCTGCTGCACCACTGCTCAAGCCACGTATTCATCTGAGCTATCCTACAATTCCTACTCTGACTAGCACGTGGCACTGGTAGCAATCCCGAGATTACTACTTTTGAGGTCCTACTTTTTAATTTAGCTCCTAGCTTCTTAAATTCTTCTCGTAGGACCTCATCCCTTTTTTTACCGATATCGTTGGTACCAATGTGCACCACGACAACTGGCTGTTCACCCTCCCTTTTCAGAATGTCCTGCACCCGCTCTGAGACATCCTTGACCCTTGCAGCAGGGAGGCAACATACCATTCTGGAGTCTCGGTTGTGGCCGCAGAAATGCCTATCTATTCCCCTTACAATAGAATCCCCTATCACTATCGCTCTCCCACTCTTTTTCCTGCCCTCCTGTGCAACAGATCTAGCCACAGTGCCATGAACTTGGCTGCTGCTGCCCTCCCCTGATGAGTCATCCTCGTCAACAGTACTCAAAACGGTGTATCTGTTTTGCAGGGGGATGACCGCAGGGGACCCCTGCACTACCTTACTTGCACTGCTCTTCCTGCTGGCCTTCCATTCCCTATCTGGCTGTGGACCCTTCACCTGCGGTAAGACCAACTCATTAAACGTGCTACTCACGTCATTCTCAGCATCGTGGATGTTCCAGAGTGAATCCATCCTCAGCTCCAATTCCGCAACGCGGACCGTCAGGAACTGGAGGCGGATACACTTCCCGCACACGTAATCGTCAGGGACACCGGAAGTGTCTCTGAGTTCCCACATGGTACAGGAGGAGCATATCACGTGACCGAGCTCTCCTGCCATGACTTAACCCTTAGATACACTTAATTTGGCAACAACAATGCTAAAGTTTACTCACTGTTATAGAAGAGAAGAAAGAAAAACTACTCACCTATCAACAGTCAATCACTTACCCCCTTGGCTGTGACGTCACCTTTCTATTTCTTTCTACTTCTTTTTTGCCTTCTCTCTGTAGCTGCACAAGCACGCCTCAGCGACACACCTCCCGACCTTTTATAGGCCTCACCAACGGACTCACGCTGCTCCCGGCTCAGCGATGCCTCTCCACACACCTCTCGACCTTTTATAGGCCTCACCAACAGACTCGCGCTGCTCCCGGCTCATGCTGCAGGCACTCTCGGCCTTAAACAAGCTCCTGGAAGCATACGCAGCAGGTCGCAACTTCCCCGCAACGTTAGCTTGTTGTAATACACACCCGACTCCGTATGACGCATCGCACAAGTCTTTGACACGGGTTATACAATACAAGCAGCTTGTTGGAGCATAAAATGTTTCTGGCTTTCTCAAAAGCAATTACTTGGTGTACGTTCTCAGTTTTGTGTGGATGGGGCTCAGGGCTGGTCTGAGTGCCTTGTTGCACCACAGTCTCTCAAACATCTTTTTACTCATGATGGATTGGCCTATGTCCAGTTCCATGGTTACAGGTAAGCCATTCACTTTTACATTTAGCCTTATACGTGGACATTTCTTTGAAAATGTGTGCACCCCGTGTACTTCAGCATCTGCCTCCTCTCTCTGAGGCTCGAAATTGCTTTGGTCCACCATGGACCGATCTTCCTCTGCCACTTGGTGGTTAGTAGGTTTTGCAGAGCTTGCAGCTTGTCTGCAAGCTTGTTGGAGGTGCCCTATTGTTCCACAGCTGTTGTAAACATACCCTTTGAAGTGGCTTGAATAGGCTGAATGGAAGCCTCCACAATGCCAACAAGGTGTGAATTGCCTTGCATTCATCCGTTGTTGCGGACTCTGAGTCATCTGGGTCACCTGAGGCCTGCTGGCAGTTGCAGACTCCTGGTTTCTGCCCTGTACATTTCTGCTCGCAAACACAGTTCCAGTTAATTTATGAACACTGCTAGCACTTGTGTGCTGAAAGATTTGTTTGGTGTTATCACTGGTGGACATAAACGCCTGTGCTATCGCAATGGCCTTATTGAGGGTCAGTGTCTCTACAGTCAAAAGTTTTTGTAGGATAGTCTCGTGGCCAATGCCCAGTACAAAAAAGTCTCTGAACATTTGCTCCAGGTAGCCATCAAACACACATTGTCCTGCAAGTCGCCTTAGCTCGGCAACGTAGCTCGCTACTTCCTGACCTTCAGATCGCTGGCACATGTAGAACCAATACCTCGCCATCAGCATGCTCTCCCTCGGGTTAAGATGCTCCCGAACCAGTGTACACAGCTCCTCATACGACTTATCTATGGGTTTCACTGGAGCCAGAAGATTCTTCATGAGGCTGTAGGTCGGTGCCCCGCAGACCGTGAGGAGGACTGCTCTCCTTTTTGCAGCGCTTCCTTCTCTGTCCAGCTCATTGGCTACAAAGTACTGGTCTAGCCGTTCGACATAGGCTGCCCAGTCCTCACTCTCCGAGAACTTCTCCAGGATGCCCACAGTTTGCTGCCTCTTTACTTTGGATTCGTATACTCGTCACCAATTATTGTGTTCCTAACACAGATGAGACTGCACACAGGGAAGTTAAAGTAACAGTGACCTCAGTCTTTATTAAGACACACCAGAGTGAGGAACCCGCCTCGGGGCCGGCTTATATACAGTGCTCCCAAGGAATGCTGGGATCCCTTGGGATTTCAGGGGATGTGCTCCCTGGTGGCGGAACATGGGAGTGCATGCTTTACAGATACACAACATTTACTACAGCGATTAAAGCTGTACAGCAATTTAGTTTAGACATTACAATTCAGAGCTGTACTAAAATTACTAAATCTGCATTTATCACTGTTAGTGTGACAACAACAGTGTATCCCATAAACAATTATGAGGTTAAACAAGTTAGTTTTAGACTCAGGAAAGATTAGACTTCAGAAATTCTGCAGTTACATGGCAGTGTGACAATGGTCGCAAGTTAAGACAGAGCTAAGCAAGATTTTATACAAGTGTAAGATTGGTGATAAGGACCATAAACAGTATAGAATCATTGGTCTGGATTTTCGGCTTTTGTGATTTCGGGGCGGTAATGGCGGCGGGGCAGTCGAGATACCACCTGGAAAAAGTTTGCGCCCTCATCTGCAAAATTCGGCAAAAAATAAGGTTCCATGATCGGAGACGCAAAATCAAGCATTGCACAAGGAAGTTTTTGTTCCCCAGCTGTAAATGCCGGCGTTAAAAAGTTCGACATTTCGCGCGTGTGCAGACCCATTTCAATTTTCCCGGGCGCAGAGCTGGTCCAGGGCATCCTCCTAGGCCATCTGCACTGTCTGCCCCACACACACAGCAGCCCTCAAGCAGCCTTGCTGTAGGCACTGAGGCCTCATTGAGGAGGAGCAGCAGGCGTGGGAGGCGGATAAAGGGTAGGGGTGGAAAAGCCCGGGGCAAGTCAGAATAATGTGCAGGGTAAGGTCGTGCAGATGCCCTGGTTTTTGTTCATTTTGCCTGAATATAGTTTTGTTGATTTAAGGAACTTCATTGATGTTCAGTGCCCTGCAACATAACATTGTATATTGTATGGTTCTCTTTTGGTGGGGGGAGACTTGTTTACTTTGTTACAGTAAAAGTTATGACTCATCCTTTGCCATTGGTGTCTTGTTTATCATTCCAACATTCACTGGAGATGTGCCTTTAAGGGGGCACATATCATGTCCATTATTAGCTCCATCCCTCAACTTCCTATATTTAGGAGAGCCGGTCTATTTTGTGCTGGCGACCTGCAACTCCGGCACATCTCCACGCTGCCTCCCCCATGGATGGTGTAGCTATCCAATCGGGGCCTCATCAGGTTCCTCTTCATCGTTCTTCTTCTCGTGAGGTGGGCCTGCAATCCCCACTGGCAATGCCTGGCCCCTTATGATGAACAAGTTGTGCAACATGCAGCACTCCACAATGAATTTGGAAACCTGATCAGGGGAGTATTGAAGGCTGCCTCCAGAGCAGTTCAGGCATCGGTCTGCCTGTAGGAGATGGCATATCTCGGTCAGCACTTACTTTCGGAAGCACAACCTTCTCACACACTGCTCCTCAGAGAGCTGGAGGTATCAGCGATGGTGCCTGTAAACCCGTGGTGGGTAAGCCCTCCCCCCCAGACGTCTTCGGCCTCTCCTCATCCATGGCCCGACATGGCCAAGATCTCTTGTTGTATCTTGACACTGCCTACTAATAGCATGGAGGATGAAACGCTGGCAAACGAATAATGCCCCCATTAAATTCTTTCAATGAAGATGTAAGGACACTATATTGGCAGATAAATGTGCCACTTTCAAGACAGAGCTTCACGCAGTGAGCTGTGCACAAACATTGCAGTCAATGTGGCCTGCAATGTAGGAGCCTCCTCCATTAAATTACATACGCCGCAAATACCGCCTACTGGACTGTGGGAACCTCTAGACTTTTAGGCGTTTCCTGGGGCAGGTGCATAATGCGTCGTGAGGGTCTAATTTTGCATCCAGGGTGCTAGCGGAGTGTTGCATGACGATTGACGTCATAATCTCAGTGAAACTAGAGGGCGGGGTGTTAAGTTTTTGTGCCGCAGCAAACCTTGAGCCGAATTTGCCGGCCGGGCAGTAAAAGTTGGATGCTTGTTACGCCTACAAATACCCTTTACCGCCCCTCCGGGGTGCTACCAGATGCGCAATGGAGCGGAAATTCCAGCCTATAGAATCATAGAAATTTACCGCATCGAAGGGAGCCATTTGGGCCCATCGTGTCCTCGCCGGCCGACAAAGAGCCAGGAAGTCTATTCCCACTTTCCAGCTCTAGATCCATAGCCTTGTAAGTTACAGCACTTCAAATGCACATCCAAGTACTTTTTAAATGTGATGAAAGTTTCTCCCTCTACCACCCTTTCAGGCAGTGAGTTCCAGACCCTCACCACCCTCTGGGTGAAGAAATTTCCTCTCAAATCCCCTCTAAACCTCCTACCAATTACTTTAAATCTATGCCCCCTGGTTGTTGATCCCTCTGCTCAGGTAAATAGGTCCTTCTAATCCACTCTACCCAGGCTCCTCATAACTTTATACACCTCAATAAGATCTCTCCTCAGCCTCCTCTGTTCCAAAGAAAACAACCCCAGCCTATCCAATCTTTTCTCATATCTAAAATTCTCCAATCCAGCTAACATCCTCATAAATCACTTCTGTACCCTGTCTAGTTCAATCACATCTTTCCTGTAATGTATTGACCAGAACTGCACGCAGTACTCTCGCTGTGGCTTGATTATAAGTATAAAGGAGGCTAAATGTTTTGTAATGAGCACCATGGTATGTTCTCTATTCTCCAAGTCGGCATCGTCTAATACATTAGCCACTATCTGCATGTGGCTAATTGGAAATCTAGATGTGGCTAATTACATTTCTGATTGGTAAATGAAAAATGAGTAACAGACTCATGTTGGGCATGTGATCTGAGAATAGTCGTACGGCATATGAATGTGTTCTTTAAACTTTTTGTTCATTTGTTGGTAAAATGGTAAGACAAAAAGCGGATTGTGTGAGTTGTTGTAAATACTTTACTTCTGTGGATATTGAATGGTGGCAGACGTTTGATATGTAAATATACATGTAAAGTGCATTTACCTCTATTCTTTGTGTGCATTTAAAGCGTTTTCTACTAATATGACTGCATGTGGCTAAAATGCTGTGACTAGTCAACAATTTCTATTGGACAACATTGCATTAAGTTAATAGACATATGTGGCTAAATTGGGCTCTGTAGCACCAGTGCTCTGTGGGCTCCTAATGCTCGAAAATGGCATCAGAGAAACGGGTACACATCTTGGTAAAAGGATTTTTGAGCACACACCTAACGACCACCGGCAGCATACAGAGCAGGGAAATTATGACGTTAATCAGTGTGCAATGCTGATTTGACGCCAGTCCTGCCACTTTTGAACACCACACTCCAGCCTATGCCATGTCGTAACTCGTACTGTTAAACATGACGTTAAATGGCATGAAGGATCCCCCACCAGTGCCACTTAAAGGGATTATGAAGTACATACAGGTTAGTTGCTGCATTATTTTTTCTGGCTGGTGGTGCAATTGTACATTTTTTGGAGCTTTTCCATACTAGCCTAAAGTTTTAATAATCTACAGGCAGTGGTCTGGCTAGTGCTGAAGTACTATTTGCTGACTTCAAGGCTTCTGAACAAATCAGTTTTTCCCAGACTTGGGTGCACTAGTAGGCCTTCCTCTTGGAATCGAGCATGACTGGGAGAATGAGCAGAGGCCATGCAGAGTAGGACAAGTTGCTAGAAGAGGGAGGAGGAGGAGGAGGAGGGGGAGAAAGGCTTTCAGCAGGAGGCCATATCCGCCCAGCGTGTCAGGGGGAAATTCTCCTACCTGAACGGCAATGATGACCAATGTGCGAGACGTCTGCGCTTCACTAAGGAGGTCCTTGCTGAAATCTGCCACCTGCTGCAGCCACAACTGCTGCCTCAGAAGAGGGCCACATTGCCAGTGGTTGAGAATGTGACCGTGGCTATGAACTTTTAGGCATCTGGCTCCTTCCAGGCTGGTGCTGGAGATAGTATCAATATCGAATTGGAAAGTGTGAAACTTTTATATAAAAATCAGTCAAAGCTAATTATAAATCATTTTTAAATCAAGGAATTTTGTCATAAAAATCAATTGAAACAATAAACAACTTTCAGGTCAAATTCTATTTTCATATTGTTATCGCTAGTAATTTAATTTGAGATTATAATAGATAGAAAAATATAAATCACTGTTTGCGATGTTATTGTACAGACACTCAATGGGTTCGTTTGTTACTGCGTTCACAATTTTAATGGACATGTGAACTTATTTCGAACGCATCACCATCCCCATTGGGTGGGAGAATGTCATTTTAAATGGATTAAAATCTTCATTCGACTGGAGAATGAAATACGAAGGCTCGTCTGGTAATATTGCAAACTGCAATTTCTCAGCTCTCCTCTCCTAAGTATTGTAAAGGGCTTTTAACCAAATGTTGAAGAGGCTGTCCTCAGCTAGGTCAACACTGATAGCACTTCTTTCTTCCTCTGTTAAACAGCCAAAGCGACTTTGTTACATCTTGTCTGCAAAATACAGACGTGCCGTTTTGGAATAAATATTTTCTCCATCATAACTGAATATACAAAGCCCAACAAAATTCACCAGATTTTAACTTTGGCTCGGTTTTAACTCATACTGTCTTTGTTATAATGTGTTTATTTAAAAAAAAACAATCCAAAAGAAGCATTGATCTCTCATGCAACCATTAGAGCCACTTTCATAAATGTCTGTGCCGTTGCAGTTGCTTCTAGCTACACCCCTTTCTTATTTAAAAAAAACATACAATGAAAGTGTCCAGAATGTACGAAATGAGCAACAGGCTTGACACACATTTTACTAGGAGCGTGAACAATCTGGTTAGTTTGTACTTAAAGGGATATCCCCATTGTAGTAGCAAAGCACCTTTATTTTACTGGAGGAACAGCCATTTTGTTTCTAATTCATTCTCAGGACATGGCATCGTTGGCATTTATTGCCCATTCCTAGTTGATCTGTGAAGATGGTGGTGGGTCTTGGACTGCTGGATAGCGATTTGATACAACTGAGTGGCTTGCTGGGCCATATTAGAAGGCAATTAAGAGTCAAGCATGGTGATGTGGGATTGAAGTCACATATAGGCCAAACCAGGTAAGGACGGCCCCTTCCTGCAGATAAAAGGGTGCCTTGAGGATATTCACTCAGATTAATAAGTAGGCCAATACTTAGATATTAGAAACCCTCCACTGAGTTTGCATTATTTCTCTGAATTTTTAAAACAAAGTAATTGGAAGTTGGCCAAAATTTCTGATTTAACAACTAGTTTTAGTTCATAAACTTAAGACAGTTTTCATCAACTCCTCTTATGTCATGTGGAACTAACGCAAAATACAGAAATAAAACATATAAATGCTTTGTCATCATCTTCCTGATAGCAGAATGAACACACACCTCACCTCATTGAACAATCATTCTACCAATTGGAGATGTGGAACTCCCACAACAGCTGCCTGCCTCTTTCTCTGAACCCCCTTCTGTCCATTTAGCAAGGGCTCAACTCGTACTTGTCATTTGGCAACTGGCCAGTTAGTGGTTGAGTTCTTTTGGCAGGGAGGTGGCTAAGTAGGCTCTCTTTGGAGCCAATTTGGTTCCAAGTTGAAATGTCTGGTGATGAAAATTGGAACCAAATCAAACCTTTACAGCAGACTTGACAATCTGACACATCATCCAAGTGCTTCATAGCAGTGCCGATAATTGATTGAGCAGCCTGGCTCATTGATTGGACCTGGCAGGGTGGAATGCAAGCCAAAGCGCTAAAGGGGTAGAGTTGTCATGTGTGGACAAGCAGCAGGAAGCTTGCCTGTTCTCTACAAGGCAAGCTGCATAGTTTCAGCAGGTTGACAGCCAGGAGTACCCCTTCACACATATGGAATCGCTAAGCCTTGGATCTTGCCAGCCGGCACTGGGAGAAATGTGTGTATTCTGTGGAGGCGATTTCCAACAGTTGCCCATACTGGGTCAGCGGTGGGTGGAGTTATCGCATTGCCCATCCGAGACTAGTAGCATGAGGCCCGAACCCTTTTCAGAAGAAAACTGTTAAAGGGGTGGGGGAGGTATTCTGGCCACAGGAAAATATATAGTTGCCGTTCTGTGAACAACCTCTTTTAGGACCATTGGTTAGGTTGCTCAAGGCCTAGTACCAATGAGTATGCAGTGCACTCTACCCATCAGGACTGAACATCGCAAACAAGGTCCTACCATTGGCGTCGGACCCCAATTTCCATATTGAAGTAGGCGCCCACCTGTTGAAGTTCGCTTTAGGGAGAGCCTTTGTGGATTTTAATTTTCAACTGTTGGTTGCCCTGTTTACCAGCATAAACTGGGCGGCTGGCATTTGGGATTCCACCCCCCTACCGCCCCCCCCCCCCCTCACCCCCACCCCCCCACTCCCGCGCCCCCATATCTCTACCTTGCGTATTTCTCAGTGGCATGGTTTGAAGACTTTAAGACACGATGATGGGTTTCCATTTGTGTCAGGCACCAGACTGACCAAAAACATGTCATTGCAGGAAGGGGCTTCCATTGAACTTTGTTGAATGGGCTCTCCTAACAAAATTTCCAGGAGGATGAGGGTTAAATTATAAAATGCTCTCTTTTTTATTCTGGCGCAGTGATTTTGGCGCACAAATGATCGTTGACAGAGTCGGGGCCAAATGCGTCATAATTCGACAGCAACAAACAAGAAGGCATGCATATATCAAGGGTTTTACCACATCATTGATCATTTTGGCATGACAAAATTGACGGCTACATTGCTTATGAGTTTATATGCATAAAATTGCAGGCAATGCGCAGGCAATTCCTCAACATGTACAGCCAACCAAAGAGGCTTCTCGCCGGTAGCGTGTATTTAGAATATCAGACCTCAGGAGCAGTCATAAAAAAATACAAATCACAGCACGCACTCATGCCAACTTCTTTTGGTGCAATTGACTAAATTGTATCATGTGAATTCTGATGTGGAGAATAACGTTGAGCCACATACATGACAAACAAGTAATTGTAAATTTCCATTGCAAACCACATTGTGTTCCCCATCTCAATCATTATCATACCCCATCACCGACCTCGAAGGCAAAACAGATTTTAATTAAAACATAGCAAATTACCTACATCACAACTGCAATGCTAATGGACATTTAAAATGATTACAAACGAGAGTGACAATTAGCCACACTGGTAATGAGAGAAGACTGGAAATTACATTACATATTTACTTAACATGTATTGTGAAATTAATTTGCCCATTATTATAACGAAGGCATTAACTCAAATGGGATAATGCCTCTGCCAAAACAGCAAAGGAATTTCATATAAATAGGTAAAGCTTTTGTACACTCTATTGCAACAACTCTTCCTGTGTAATCCTTCTGCCTTTTTGTGTGCATTGCACTATAGTTGCCGCACACACCATTCAATTCCTCACAAAAAAATTACCAAGCTATTTTTTTATGAAGGCAGTGTCCCGGAGCACACATGTGCTCATGACTTGTTGCAAACAAGCACACCTACATGACTTTCACAAGCTTTTTCTTAGGCCCATTTTTCCCCACAAGATCCCTGCTGCTGGTGGGGAACCATGTCCGCTGACAGCACACATCAGGAGGTCACGGCTATATTGCTCATGAGTTTATATGCATAAAATTGAAGGCAATGCATAGGCAATTCCTCAATGTGTACAGCCAACCAGAGAGGCTCCTCACCGGTAGCATGTATTTAGAATATCAGACCTCAGGAGCAGTCATAAAAAAATACAAATCACAGCAAGCACTCATGCCAACTTCTGTTAGTACAATTGACTAAACTGTAGCATGTGAATTCTGATGTGGAGAATAAAGTTGAGCTTTTTTTATGAGAAACAAGTAATTTTAGATTTCCACTGAATTGCCTGAAGCCAGACTGCTATTTAGGGAAAACTAGCCTAAATCTCAGTCTTTTAGTCAAAGAAGTCCGTAAATCATAATATTAGTGAATTATAACTTGATAAACCCTACAACAAAATCCGTTGAACAGTCAGTAGCTACACATCTCACTCCCATCTATGCTTCCTCAACTTGTACTTTGAAACTGAAAGGAGAGAAAGAACAATTAGATACCTCTTGACTGACTTTATCTGAACTCCACAGAAGGTTTCATACCTCACACTTCCCTGACTGTCAGACCTTGTACTGGATCTTTGTATAATCCTGACCACTATTCTGTTGTCTATTGTAAAATAAAATCCACAGGGATCAAATCTAGCATATAGATCTACCAAAATTCTCTGGACTCTGGGGAGGTACCAGCGGATTGGAAAGCAGCTAATGTAACGCCTCTGTTTAAAAAAGGGGGCAGACAAAAGGCAGGTAACTATAGGCCGGTTAGTTTAACATCTGTAGTGGGGAAAATGCTTGAAGCTATCATTAAGGAAGAAATAGCGGGACATCTAGATGGGAATAGTGCAATCAAGCAGACGCAGCATGGATTCATGAAGGGGAAATCATGTTTAATTAATTTACTGGAATTCTTTGAGGATATAACAAGCATGGTGGATAGAAGTGTACCGATGGATGTGGTGTATTTAGATTTCCAAAAGGCATTCGATAAGGTGCCACACAAAAGGTTACTGCAGAAGATAAAGGTACGTGGAGTCAGTGGAAATGTATTAGCATGGATAGAGAATTGACTGGCTAACAGAAAGCAGAGAGTCATGATAAATGGGTCCTTTTCGGGTTGGAAATCGGTGGTTAGTGGTGTGCCACAGGGATCGGTGCTGGGACCACAACTGTTTACAATATACATAGATGATCTGGAAGAGGGGACAGAGTGTAGTGCAACAAAATTTGCAGATGACACAAAGATTAGTGGGAAAGCGGGTTGCGTAGAGGACACAGAGAGGCTGAAAAGAGATTTAGATAGGTTAAGCGAATGGGCTAAGGTTTGGCAGATGGAATACAATGTCGGAAAGTGTGAGGTCATCCACCTTGGGAAAAAAAACAGTAAAAGGGAATATTATTTGAATGGGGAGAAATTACAACATGCTGCGGTGCAGAGAAACCTGGGGGTCCTTGTGCATGAATCCCAAAAGGTTAGTTTGCAGGTGCAGCAGGTAATCAGGAAGGCGAATGAAATGTTGGTCTTCATTGCGAGAGGGATGGAGTACAAAAGCAGGGAGGTCCTTCTGCAACTGTATAGGTTATTGATGAGGCCGCACCTGGAGTACTGCGTGCAGTTTTGGTCACCTTACTTAAGGAAGGATATACTAGCTTTGGAGGGAGTACAGAGACGATTCACTAGGCTGATTCCGGAGATGAGGGGGTTACCTTATGATGATAGATTGAATAGGCTGGGTCTTTACTCATTGGAGTTCAGAAGAATGAGGGGTGATCTTATAGAAACATTTAAAATAATGAAAGGGATAGACAAGATAGAGGCAGAGAGGTTGTTTCCACTGGTCGGGGAGACTAGAACTAGGGGGCACAGCCTCAAAATACGGGGGAGCCAATTTAAAACCGAGTTGAGAAGGAATTTCTTCTCCCAGAGGGTTGTGAATCTGTGGAATTCTCTGCCCAAGGAAGCAGTTGAGGCTAGCTCATTGAACGTATTCAAGTCACAGATAGATAGATTTTTAACCAATAAGGGAATTAAGGGTTATGGGGAGCGGGCGGGTAAGTGGAGCTGAGTCCACGGCCAGATCAGCCATGATCTTGTTGAATGGCGGAGCAGGCTCGAGGGTCTAGATGGCCTACTCCTGTTCCTAATTCTTCTGTTCTTATGTTCTCAAGAAGCCAGCTTTATCTCTTCTCATAAATTCTGTATTTTCCCTATTGGAGTTACAAAACCTAATTCTATTGGAACAAAGCATTAACTGCTGTCTTCCTGCCATTCCCACATGCATCTCTTCCAGTATTTTGCCAGAGTGGCCAGTCGAAACTTCTCTAAATTTTGATTTTCCATCTATTTTTTTTCCCCCTGATGGTTTGCTTGCTAATTCTTTAAAAGAGATTGTGGCCCTGAATTTCCTTTAGCGTTTCACTGGAGACAGGCAGGGATCCAGTTACGCTAGGCTCCTGCTGATTCTGAAACATCCTGATTGGCCTCATAAGGGGCAGAGACTCCAGGCCCATTCCAAGACCTGAGACATCACTGGGAGTTCTTGCTTCTTCAGTTCAGTAATAATACAAGGCTGGATTTTCAGCTTTGATGATTTTGGGGCCGTAATGATGGTGGAGCTGTAACGTTTGTGCCCGGGAACAATTTGCGCCTCAGTAAGTAAAATTAGGTAGCTGGGCCCTGAGTCAGGTGACGCAGCGCTAAGGGAAGCATTGTACACCTCTCTTGGACACTCGCATGGGAAAATCCCGAGCTAAAGAGCCTGGGGAGAAACATCCCCTTGAAAAAAAAACACAAAATGATTCGCAAAACATTGCCCACGCTGCCACAACATAAATTGCAAAAAGAATGAAAATATTAAACAATCACACCTACCTTAGGAGACCATTACTTACTTCTCTGCAGTTGGTATCGTTAGACGGTCTGATTTCCCAGGCATTCACTGTAGGGCGCACTTTGGGGCGTACAGGTCGGGCTGAAGTCAAAACTCGCGCCTGTGTCACAGCCAGGGGCATTGCACACCGGCGCAGCTCTTCCGGGCTCCATGCCATTGCAAAACCAGACCCGAGGATCCCTGCGGGGCGCTGGAGGCTGACCACCTGCCCAGAAGACCTCACCATCGCCATTGCCACCGCTCCAGGTGAAAAACGGAGCGCAGAAAACCCGAAAATTCATCCCACAGTGTACTACTGGAGACCAGTACAATAAGTGAATTGAGGAATACCAGACTCCAGATGGATGCAAGTGGGCCCCATCTGGGCAGGGAGATCCAGTTCAGGAATGCAGCCTGGACCCCTGAAGAAATGATACGTTAGAGTGGCAGGAAGACATCTATAAATTAGGTGGTCCTCCCACTGACCCCATAAACTTCAGTGGATTCAATGCTGGACGGACCAGCAAGCACAAGCTCAGTGCAACTCTCGGGATCACAGACAGTTCCACCAGAGAAAAGCAGTTATAGGTTTTTAGGGCAGTAGACTTTTTAGGGTCACTTTTCACCTCCAAGTATAATGTGCTTGTTTCTCCAATTTAACCCTGCCATGTCTGTTAGATGATGCATTTGGTCTGATGCTGTTCCTCCTTTTCCCCTCAAAATATGACCCCATGAACTTGCCCCCCTCAAAGATGCCTCTGCAGTCTCTTCTATTTAACTTTCCCACTTCTTGGGGATTTGCTTGTGTTCATTTTACCCCTCAACTACCATTTGATTGCATTTATATCTGTATTTTTAAAGTTAGCTGCTGTTAAGTTTCAAATTATTTATCACCTTGATACAAATTCATGATCATCATTATGGTTTTCAGCATGGTGTTAACAAATTGCAATTATATGGTTGTCCACCAAAATTATGTCTGTGGCCATTCAG
Organism: Pristiophorus japonicus; assembly: GCF_044704955.1. Taxonomy (NCBI): domain Eukaryota; kingdom Metazoa; phylum Chordata; class Chondrichthyes; family Pristiophoridae; genus Pristiophorus; species Pristiophorus japonicus. Next base: position 46,768,679 of record NC_091990.1, read on the forward strand.
ACTGCAGAGGCATCTCTGAGGGGAGCATGTTCATAGGGACACATTTTGAGGAGAAAAGGAGGAATAGCAGCAGACCAAAGGCATTATCCAGCAGACATGGCAATTATTGGTTCATCCTATGAATCTATTTCCATCAACTGGAAATTCTCTAGTCCTCTGATCTCACTCCAACTCTGTTCATTCTCCATATCTGAGACCTTGTCCACTCATCATCCAACTCTATCTACTCTTTTCGTCTGATAACATTTCGCTACATTTATTAACTTTCCTTGGGTTGGATACCTTTACTACATTCCACCTACATTCTGGTTTTGGTGAATTGCTGCAACCTCATCCCTACCATGTATTTGATACAAGATACAGACCTTGAAATTATGCAGTGGGAGAATAGCATATGAATGCTTAACGTATTTGTCTGAAGTTCCACTCTTTCGCATTTTTGTAGCCAAAACACTCAATTACAATCAATGTACTAAGATTAACTGAGTGTGGAAGAAAACTGCAAACAAAATTGGCAACAATTCTTCAGCATTGAATCACACTGTAAGGATTAAGGATTAAGGGTAGCTGTTCCAAACTGAGTGCTCTTTTTGACAGAATACCTTGAAGAGGTACAGAGGATGAAGACCTGCAAAAAATTCTCTTGCTAAAAAAAACGAATGCTAACAAAACTGAAGTATGCTTTTACCAGTGGCAAGGTAGTTACTCTTCATTTTCTTCCACAGACTGTGATTCAGTTAGAAACAGTAATGAATTTGAAGACTGGATGGCAGAATGGGCAACACAGTCTCTTCCCACCTCTGTGACCTGAGTGCTAATCCAACCCAATCTCATGGGGTGACAAGCTTCCTGCTCTTGTGACTGTAAAGCCCTTAGTGAACGGTGTATTAAACTTGTTCTTATTGGACATGTATACACTGCACCAAACTATCCACAATTCGGTGAAAATTAATGCTGAATTAGAATAGCATCATAGAATCATACAATAGTACAACACAGAAGGAGGCCATTCAGCAAGACTGCACTGGCTCTTTCAAAGACTAATCCTGTTAGTCCCACTCCCCTGACCTTTTCCCATATCCCTACAATTATTTCTCCTTCAAGTATGAAGGTACAGCAGGTAATCAGGAAGGCAAATGGAATGTTGGCCTTTATTGCAAGGGGGATGGAGTATAAAAGTTCTGCTACAACTGTACAGGGTATTGGTGAGGCCACACCTAGAGTACTGCATACAGTTTTGGTCTTCGTACTTAAGAAAGGATTGGAGACTGTTCAGAGAAGTTTCACTAGGTTGTTTCCGGAGATGAGGGGGTTGACTTATGAAGATAGGTTGAGTAGGTTGGGCCTATACACATTGGAGTTCAGAAGAATGAGAGGTGATATTGAAACTTATAAGATAATGAGGGAGCTCGACAAGGTGGATGCAGAGAGGATATTTCCACTCATAGGGGAAAATAAAACTAGGGGGCATAGTCTCAGAATAAGGGGCCACTCATTTAAAACTGAAATGAGGAGGAATTTCTTCTCTGAGGGTTGTAAATCTGTGGAATTCTCTGCCCCAGAGAGCTGTGGAGGCTGGGTCATTGAATATATTTAAGGTGGAGATAGACAGAACTTTGAGCGATAAGGGAATAAAGCATTATGGGGAGCAGGCAGGGAAGTAGAGCTGAGTCCATGATCAGATCAGCCATGATCTTATTGAATGGCGGAGCAGGCTCGAGGGGCCAATTTGTCTACTCCTGTTCCTCTTTCTTATGTTCTTATGTTCTTATGTTCTTAAGTATTTATCGAATTCCCTTTTGAAGGCTACAATTGAATCTGTAGCCAATTGTTTGGCTCTCCGCATAGCACTGGAAAATTCCTACAGTTAGCACCCAGTTACAATCCTGTGAGGAAGTGGAGTGCGTGATATTGCACTCCACTTCCTCTTGGGGGCATTACGCCCAATTTAGCTGCTGGGGCGGGACTTCCACGCCTGGCACAAGAAGTCCCACCACACAACTGGACTTGTCCCCAAATGTGCCGGTGGTGAGTTTCACGCACAGTATCTCTGTTCCCTAGACATCAATTCCATCCCCCTCCCTAGCCACTATTTAATAGTGAGCCAGACACTTTGCAGCCTCAGTGATCTCTTCGACCCTGACCTGTAACCTCTCCATCAGAAAGTGAGCCGACTTACCCCTCCGTAACATTGGCTGCCTCCATCCCACCTCAGCACATCTGCTGCTGAGATCCTGATCCATGCCTTTGTTACCTCTAGACTCGACCATTCCAATGCTCTCTTGGCTGGTTTTCCATTGTCCACAATCTATAAACTTCAGCTCATCCAAAACTCTGCTGCACGGAACCTATCCCACAACCAGTCCACTCACCTATCATCTTAGTCTTCACTGACCTACACTGGCTCTTGATCCCCCAATGCCTCAAGTTTAAAATTTAAACACGTTTAAATTCCTTCATGGCCTTGCCCTCCCTGTCTCTAACCTGTTCCTGTGATTCAACCCTGCCCTTAAACTCTCCGTTCTGTTAGAAATCAGGGGCTCAAAATATATAAAACTGACACGAAGAATGCTGCGTTTTGAACTGGAGATGAAATGTCTCCTCAGACTGGTATTAGATGTGATTAGAAATGCTAATGTTTTGGTACCCTGCTGAGATGTTATAACATTATGCACTATGACAACCATTATCTGTTGTTTTCAAGTTAAGAATTCAACTTTGTTTATGTATCTTTATCTTTAAGACAATGTGTTAAACATTTGCTATGTCATAAAGGACTTAACACTCTGAAGCAAACGGGTTTCTGGCTTGGGCCTCATGAGATCAAAGTGAGGATAGGAACAAAAGAGATAAGGCATGAATTTCAAAGGAAGAAACCCTGGGAAAGTATAAACAGAGAAAGACATGTGGCCAAAATCATGAGACATCTTTAGGGCAGGCTTTGACATGTGAATCAAGACAAAGAACTAGAACCCCATTGGGTATTGAGTTTTTAGGGAAATCTCTATGGGTCAAAATGTCTTGGCAATATTCCATGTCAGGCCCACCCCTAAAAAGAGAGTAAAAGTAGCCTGCTCAAGGTTATCCTCACAAACGGTGTCAGGAGAGGGCGAAACAGAAGTTGGGCTGGTCGAACGGTCTTTGAGTGATCCCATGCTTTACCGAAGGAAGCTCTAGACAAAGAGAAAGAGGCTGCAAGCTGGAGAACTGCTCATGTGTACCAGCCGTTTGTCCAATCGGATCAGTATCAGCAACTTGTCACGGTTGTATGTTTTTGCTGTATAACTAATGTATTATATTCCGTCTTAAACTCTGATTAAACACAATATACCCACCAGATTGGTTTACAGTCGATCTTAATTATTAAAGTGACGAGAGATAGCCTTAACTTGGCTATTTCTAACAGGTCCTCTGACACTGGCCCCTTCCATCACCCATTGGCAAGCTGTGCCATTCTGGAATTCTCTCACTAATCCCTTCCATCTCTACACCTTCAAAACCCTCCTTAAAATCCACCTTTGACCAAACGTTTGGCCAACCCTCCTAATATCTCCATCTTTGGCATGACATGTGTTCAAAGGGGGGCATTCTCAATAATTCTGGAGGGCAAAAGGAGCTTAAGCATTTTATTGCAAAGGTACATTAGATTTAAAATTTCAACCTGAAGATGTAACAGGTCACAAGCCTTTCGTATTATGTTTTAGCAGATTGCAGAAACCCTCATCATCTTGTACCTTGTAAAAGCAGCTATTGACGATATTGAAACAGGAAGTCAAATAAAACTGAATTCAATAAAATATGATCAGCCTCACGCGTTGGAAATAAAAACTCTATTTGTCACCCTCAATGTTGTGTGTAACTATAGCATTTGGGTATTTAGTAGTGAAACAGTTCGTTTGAGTATTTTTAGTGAGGACTATTACACTCATTGAGGTCACTTCGATATTTTCCATTTTGTCATCTGGATTTGCTCACCTTGCTTCTGAGATGGAGCTTACCAAAAACCACTGCTTACAAGTTTTGGAATGCAAAGCTGCAAACACCAACATAAAATGTTCACTTAAAAAAATGATCAAAATGCAGAGAAATTTGAGATGTTTTCCGTGACATTGTAAGAACAGCCCTAGTAAGACTTATCAGGAGCCCAGGTATCTGGGATATCTCAATCAGTAACTTTTGTCAGGCTCGCCATGGATATCATGCTGTGGCACTCTTCCCTCCGCCTGTTGTTTTTCTTGCATTCAGGTCTACCAGTGCCGAGTCCCACAACCTTAGCGTCTGTCTTCCACAATCTTTTCCAAGCTGAGACCAATTCAGGTATCTACTCAGGATGTTGCTGTTCAGCCATATGTTACACTTGTTCTGCCCATCACAATCTTCTTAGTGTACATATTCCATTGCATCATCGACACCGGTCCTTCTGATTACTTCAGTGTTGGTCACTTTGGCCTCCCAGTTACTGCCCAACATCTTCTGTGTACAACATGTCCCAAAAGCATCCAGAGTCTGCTCTGCACTTTGTTGAGGTTACAGCTCTCAGTAGCACACAGAGATATCAGTTTAACAGTTGCCACATCCACTCTCCTTTTCACATCCCCAAAGTTAATCCTCACAATATTGAAAACTCATTCAACGGGGATTACACATTAAGTACAAAGTAACCCATTGCCCACTCAATATTACCTGTTTCAATCGTGAGTCACAGAGGTTAAGACTACTTCAATTCTTGGATATCACATCAAAGTTTTGATCCATTCTATGCACCATGTTGTAAGTACACTGCTGCTGTTATAAAGCAGCTGAACACAATCTGACGAGCAATTTTGTTGGGTTCCACTTCAGGTAGTCTCACACTAAGCCTTGGTTTCCGGGTATCTGAGAAAGTTCTTAATTCTAAAGCATTTCGAATGCATGGACAAATCGACCCCCCGCCACCTCCCCAAAAAAAAACATACACAGGGTTTGAATTTTGGCCCATTTTGTATTGGTATGGGGCTGGTAATAATTATGCTGATTCTTCGGCAGCACATCCCAAACCCACAAGCTCCACCACGTAGAATGGCAGCAGGTGCATGGGAAAACCATCACTATCAAGTTCTCCAGCCTCCCGACTGGGACATATATCGGCGCTCCTTCATCGTTACTGGATCAAAATCCTGCAACTTGCTACTGAACAGTATCATGGGAGAACATTCACCACATGGACTGCAGCAGTTCAAGAAAAAGGCCCACCACCCCAGTCTCAAGGGCAACATAGTTGGGGAATAAATGCCGAGTGTGCCAGCGAGTTGACGTCCACATCCCCAAAAATTATAGAAAAAAACAACTGCGAGTGGAGGACAGCACATGGTCAGAAGGTTAAAGGGGTATTTGTGACTGTTTGTATAACCGAGCATACAGTCAAGCCCGCCCACCTTTTTCTTCAACCACTGTCTGTCCCACCTGTGTCAGAGACTGTGGTTCTCGTATTGGACTGTACAGTCACCTAAGGGCTCATGTTAAGAGTGGAAGCAAGTCTATGATGATGATGATAAAAACCGATAGAGTGACTATCCATAAAACATTAACTAATCTATTTGCTCCACAGATACTGACGGACCTGAGTTTTTCAGCATGTTTCTGTTTTTGTTGCACATATGAAAGCTTGCACAAGCATGTTTTATGTTCATTAATATTAGTGTAGGCAAGGTTTTTCTGAGCGTACAAAAATCTACATTTACTCGAGAATTTTTTGAGGATGCAACTAGCAGAGTGGACAAGGAAGAACCAGTGGATGTGGTGTATTTGGACTTTCAAAAGGCTTTTGACAAGGTCCCACACAAGAGATTGGTGTGCAAAATTAAAGCACATGGTATTGGGGATAATATATTGACGTGGATAGAGAACTGGTTGGCAGACAGGAAGCAGAGAGATGGGATAAACGGGTCCTTTTCAGAATGGCAGGCAGTGACTTGTGAGGTGCCGCAGGGCTCAGTGCTCGGAGCCCAGCTATTTACAATATACATCAACGATTTGGATGAAGGAATTGAGTGTAATATCTCCAAGTTTGCAGATGACACTAAGTTGGGTGGCAGTGTGAGCTGTGAGGAGGAAGCTAAGAGGCTGCAGGGTGACTTGGACTGGTTAGGTGAGTGGGCAAGTGCATGGCAGATGCAGTATAATGTGGATAAATGTGAGGTTATGCACTTTGGTGGCAAAAACATGAAGGCAGAATATTATCTGAATGGCGGCAGATGAGGAAAAGGGGAGATGCACGAGACCTGGGTGTCATGGTACATCAGTCATTGAAAGTTGACATGCAGGTACAGCAGGCGGTGAAGAAGGCAAAAGGCATGTTGGCCTTCATAGCTAGGGGAATAGAGTATAGGAGCAGGGACGTCTTACTGCAGTTGTACAGGGCCTTGGTGAGGCTTCACCTGGAATATTGTGTTCAGTTTTGGTCTCTAATCTGAGGAAGGACGTTCTTGCTATTGAGGGAGTGCAGCAAAGGTTCACCAGACTGATTCCTGGGATGGCAGGAGCGACATATGAGGAGAGATTGGATCGACTGGGCCTGTATTCACTGAAGTTTAGTAGAATGAGAGGGGATCTTATAGAAACATATAACATTCTGACGGGACTGGACAGGTGAGATGCAGGAAGATTGTTCCCGATATTGGGTAAGTCCAGAATCAGGGATCACAGTCTAAGACGAAAGGGTAAGCCATTTAGGACCGAGATGAGGAGAAACTTCTCCACTCTGAGAGTTGTTAACCTGTGGAATTCTCTACCGCAGAGAGTTGTTGATGCCAGTTCATTAGATATATTCAAGGGGGGAGTTAGATATGGCCCTTACGGCTAAAGGGATCAAGGGGTATGGAGAGAAAGAAGGAAAGGGGTACTGAGATGAATGATCAGCCATGATCTTATTGAATGGTGGTGCAGGCTCCAAGGGCCAAATGGCCTACTCCTGCACCTATTTTTTATGTTTCTATGTTTCTATAAAGCAAATTGTAAAATTTGCATACAGTCTCTACTCTTTTGTGTTTAACACCTTTTAAATAATTATTTCAAATGTATAAGTTAAATTTAGGTGTTTGATCATGTAAAGTGTATCAGATAAAAGTTAAATATGATAGGAATTCTCTATTTGAAGCATGAGGTTTAACAAGCTTTTACTTAGTCTCCAAGGATGCGGTATAGAGATGGAAAAGGCCAAGGCATTGGAGGATTTGAACACGAGAATGAGAATTTTAAAAGCTAGATGTTTGTGGAACAGGAGCCAATGTGGGTCAGTGACCACAGGGATGCGAGGGTCTATGGAGCGTCCACCTCCATTTCAGATGCCCCTAAATGTTCATCACCATCCTCCGCCTGCTCCACGACGACATGCAAGCCGTGATCCTTACCAACGGCTCCATCTCAGACCCAATACACATTCGGACTGGGGTCAAACAGGGCTACGACGTTGCCCCAACACTCTTCTCAATCTTTCTCGCTGCCATGCTCCATCTCACAGTCAACAAGCTCCCCGCTGGAGTGGAACTAAACTACAGAACCAGTGCGAACTTGTTTAACCTGCGCTGTCTCCAGGCCAGATCCAAGACCACCCCAACCACTGTCGTCGAGCTACAGTATGCGGACGACGCCTGCGTCTGCGCACATACAGAGGTTGCACTTCAGGACATAGTTGATGTATTTACTGAGGCGTACGAAAGCATGGGCCTTTTGCTAAACAGCCGTAATCAACCAGCCTGTCCTCGCAGCACAGCACTGCCCCCCAGTCATCAAGATCCATGGCGCGGCAGTGGACAACGTGGACCACTTCCCTTATCTCGGGAGACTCCTATCAACAAGAGCAGGCATCGATGACGAGATCCAACACCACCTCCAGTGCACCAGTGCAGCCTTCGGCCGTCTAAGGAAAAGAGCGTTTGAAGACCAGGTCCACAAAACTGCCACCAAGCTCATGGTCTACAGGGCTGTAGTAATACTTGCCCTCCTGTACGGCTCAGAGACATGGACCATGTACAGTAGACACCCCAAGTTGCTGGAGAAATATCACCAACGATGTCTACGCAAGATCCTACAAATCCCCTGGGAGGACAGGTGCACCAACATCAGCGTCCTCATTCAGGCCAACATCCCCAGCATTGAAGCACTGACCACACTCAATCAGCTCCGCTAGGCAGGCCACATAGTCCGTATGCCAGACACGAGACTCCCAAAGCAAGTGCTCTACGCGGAGCTCCTTCACGGCAAACAAGCCAAAGGTGGGCAGCGGAAACGTTACAGGGACACCCACAAAGCCTCCCTGATAAAGTGCAACATCCCCACTAACACCTGGGAGACCCTAGCCCAAGACCGCCCTAAGTGGAGAAAGTGCTTCCGAGAGGGTGCTGAGCACCTCGAGTCTCAACGGCGAGAGCATGCAGAAAGCAAGCGTAGACAGCAGAACGAGCGTGCGGCAAACCAGTCCCACCCACCCTTTTCCTCAACCACTATTTGTCCCACCTGTGACAGTGTATGCGGCTCTTGTATTGGACTGTTCAGCCACCAAAGAACTCACTTCAGGAGTGGAAGCAAGTCTTCCTCAATTCCGAGGGACTGCCTAAGATGATGATAATGGATAAGCAGGACTAGGATACGTGTAGTCGAATTTTAGATAAGCTCAAGCTTATGGAGGGTGAAAAATGATGGACGGCCAGGAGATATTGGAATAACAGACTCTGGAGGTAACAGTAGCATGGACTATGAATTCAGCAGCAGAAGGGCGGGAGCAGGGGCAGTGAGGAACAATGTTATGCAGGTAGATGTTGGCGGTCTTTGCGATGGAAAGGATACGGGGTTGGCAACTCAGCTCAGGTCTGGTCTGTCACACTGTGACAGTGCCAGGGAGGGAGATGAAATTGGTGTTGAGGGAACAGAGTTCGTGGCAGTGGGCTAAGTTAATGACTTCAGTCTTCCCAGTGCTTAGTTGGACAATCGGTTCAACAGCACAGAGACAGTAGAGGGGTCAAGAGAGGTGGTTGTGAGGTACACCTGACTTTCATCAGTATACATGTGAAACCTGACAACCTGTCTTCGGATGATGTCACCAAGGAGCAGCATGTAGATAAGAAATAGAAGGGGGGGCAAGGATAGATCCTTAGAGGATTCCAGAGTTAATGGGGCAGTAAGAGAAACCATTGCAGTAGATTCTCTGGCTACAACTCGATAGGTGAGAGTGGAACCAGGCAATCCTACTCAGTTGGACAACGGAAGAGAGGCATTGGAAAAGCATGATATGGTCAACCGTGCCAAAGGCTTCAGAAAGGTCAAGGCTGAATTTAAGGAATAATGCACCATGGCTCCAGTCACAGAGAATGTCATTTATGCAATTATACAAATGGACATAGACAGGCTAAGTGAGTGGGCAAAAACTTGGCAAATGGAGTATAATGTTGGAAAGTGTGAGGTCATGCACTTTGGCAGAAAAAAATCAAAGAGAAAGTTATTACTTAAATGGAAAAAGATTGCAAAGTGCCGCAGTACAGTGGGACCTGGGGGTACTTGTGCATGAAACACATTAGCTTGGATGATGTGGAATCTATATGGGTAGAGCTGCAGAACACCAAAGGGCAAAAAACGTTAGTGGGAGTTGTGTACAGACCTCCAAACAGTAGTAGTGATGTTGGGGAGGGCATCAAACAGGAAATTAGGGGTGCATGCAATAAAGGTGCAGCAGTTATAATGGGTGACTTTAATATGCATATAGATTGGGCTAACCAAACTGGAAGCAATACGGTGGAGGAGGATTTCCTGGAGTGCATAAGGGATGGTTTTCTACACCAATATGTCGAGGAACCAACTAGGGGGGAGGCCATCTTAGACTGGGTGTTGTGTAATGAGAGAGGATTAATTAGCAATCGCGTTGTGCGAGGCCCCTTGGGGAAGAGTGACCATAATATGGTGGAATTCTGCATTAGAATGGAGAATGAAACAGTTAATTCAGAGACCATGGTCCAGAACTTAAAGAAGGCTAACTTTGAAGGTATGAGGCGTGAATTGGCTAGGATAGATTGGCGAATGATACTGAAGGGGTTGACTGTGGATGGGCAATGGCAGACATTTAGAGACCGCATGGATGAACTACAACAATTGTACATTCCTGTCTGGCGTAAAAATAAAAACGGGAAGGTGGCTCAACCGTGGCTATCAAGGGAAATCAAGGATAGTATTAAAGCCAAGGAAGTGGCATACAAATTGGCCAGAAATAGCAGCGAACTCGGGGACTGGGAGAAATTTAGAACTCAGCAGAGGAGGACAAAGGGTTTGATTCGGGCAGGGAAAATGGGGTACGAGAAGAAGCTTGCAGGGAACATTAAGATGGATTGCAAAAGTTTCTATAGATATGTAAAGAGAAAAAGGTTAGTAAAGACAAACGTAGGTCCCCTGCAGTCAGAATCAGGGGATGTCATAACGGGGAACAAAGAAATGGCGGACCAATTGAACAAGTACTTTGGTTCGGTATTCACTAAGGAGGACACAAACAACCTTCCGGATATAAAAGGGGTCAGAGGGTCTAGTAAGGAGGAGGAACTGAGGGAAATCCCTATTAGTCGGGAAATTGTGTTGGGGAAATTGATGGGATTGAAGGCCGATAAATCCCCAGGGCCTGATGGACTGCATCCCAGAGTACTTAAGGAGGTGGCCTTGGAAATAGCGGATACATTGACAGTCATTTTCCAACATTCCATTGACTCTGGATCAGTTCCTATGGAGTGGAGGGTAGCCAATGTAACCCCACTTTAAAAAAAAGGAGGGATAGAGAAAACAGGGAATTATAGATCAGTCAGCTTGACATCGGTAGTGGGTAAAATGATGGAATCAATTGTTAAGGATGTCATGGCAGTGCATTTGGAAAGAGGTCGAAGTCAGCATGGATTTGTGAAAGTGTAATCATGCTTGACAAATCTTCTGGAATTTTTTGAGGATGTTTCCAGTAGAGTGGACAAGGGAGAACCAGTTGATGTGGTATATTTGGACTTTCAGAAGGCTTTCGACAAGTTCCCACACAAGAGATTAATGTGCAAAGTTAAAGCACATGGGATTGGGAATAGTGTGCTGATGTGGATTGAGAACTGGTTGTCAGACAGGAAGCAAAGAGTAGGAGTAAATGGGGACTTTTCAGAATGGCAGGCAGTGACTAGTGGGGTACCGCAAGGTTCTGTGCTGGGGCCCCAGCTGTTTACACTGTACATTAATGATTTAGACGAGGGGATTAAATGTAGTATCTCCAAATTTGCGGATGACACTAAGTTGGGTGGCAGTGTGAGCTGTGAGGAGGATGCTATGAGGCTGCAGAGCGACTTGGATAGGTTTGGTCAGTGGGCAAATGCATGGCAGATGAAGTATAATGTGGATAAATGTGAGGTTATCCACTTTGGTGGTTAAAAACAGAGAGGCAGACTATTATCTGAATGGTGACAGATTAGGAAAAGGGGAGGTGCAACGAGACCTGGATGTCATGGTACATCAGTCATTGAAGGTTGGCATGCAGGTACAGCAGGCGGTTAAGAAATCAAATGGCATGTTGGCCTTCATAGCGAGGGGATTTGAGTACAGGGGCAGGGAGGTGTTGCTACAGTTGTACAGGGCCTTGGTGAGGCCACACCTGGAGTATTGTGTACAGTTTTGGTCTCCTAACCTGAGGAAGGACATTCTTGCTATTGAGGGAGTGCAGCGAAGGTTCACCAGACTGATTCCCGGGATGGCGGGACTGACCTATCAAGAAAGACTGGATCAACTGGGCTTGTATTCACTGGAGTTCAGAAGAATGAGAGGGGACCTCATAGAAACGTTTAAAATTCTGACGGGGTTAGACAAGTTAGATGCAGGAAGAATGTTCCCAATGTTGGGGAAGTCCAGAACCAGGGGACACAGTCTAAGGATAAGGGGTAAGCCATTTAGGACCGAGATGAGGAGAAACTTCTTCACCCAGAGAGTGGTGAACCTGTGGAATTCTCTGCCACAGAAAGTTGTTGAGGCCAATTCACTAAATATATTCAAAAAGGAGTTAGATGAAGTCCTTACTACTAGGGGGATCAAGGGGTATGGCGAGAAAGCAGGAATGGGATACTGAAGTTGCATGTTCAGCCATGAACTCATTGAATGGCGGTGCAGGCTAGAAGGGCCGAATGGCCTACTCCTGCACCTATTTTCTATGTTTCTATGTTTCTATGTAAAAGGATAATATTCAGGTACAGCAAGTGATCAGGAAGGCCAATGGTATCTTGGCATTTATTGCAAAGGGGATGGAATATAAAAGCAGGGAAGTCTTGATACAGCTATATAAGGTATTGGTGAGGCCACACCTGGAATACTGTGTGCAGTTTTGGTTTCCATATTTACGAAAAGATATACTTGCTTTGGAGGAAGTTCAGAGAAGGTTCACTAGGTTGATTCCGGAGATGAGGGGGTTGACTTATGAGGAAAGGTTGAGTAGATTGGGCCTCTATTCTTTGGAATTCAGAAGAATGAGAGGTGATCTTATCGAAACGTATAAGATTATGAGGGGGCTTGACAAGGTGGATGCAGAGAGGATGTTTCCACTGATGGGGAGACTAGAACTAGAGGGCACGATCTTAGAATAAGGGGCTGCCCATTTAAAACTGAGATGAGGAGAAATTTCTTCTATCAGAGGGTTGTAAATCTGTGGAATTTGCTGCCTCAGAGAGCTGTGGAAGCTGGGACATTGAATAAATTTAAGACAGAAATAGACAGTTTCTTCAATGATAAGGGGATAAGAGGTTATGGGGAGCGGGCAGGGAAATGGAGCTGAGTCCATGATCAGATCAGCCATGATCTTATTGAATGGCGGAGCAGGCTCGAGGGCCCGTATGGCCTACTCCTGTTCCTATTTCTTATGTTCTTATGTTCTTATGACTTTCATTAGGGCCATTTCAGTGACAGGGGCGCTTGTTGTTAGAGATGAACATGGAGGGGGCAGGGGAGAGTGGTTTAATGAGACAGTTGGTAATGGAGAAAAAAAGACGGTGGTTATCTTTACAATCCAGACTGATCCTGGAGTAGTGAACAGTTTTGGCAGAGCATAGTAGAGCAGATAGTGCAATATGTAAGGATATAGTAGAATCATAGAATGGTTACAGCACAGAAGGAGGCCTTTCGGCCCATCGAGCACGTTCCGGCGCTCTGCAAGAGCACTTCAGCTTGTAGTATGTTCTAATATAATATTTCAAAATCTACTCCATAGATTAGCTTTGAGAGTATTACTACAGCCCTGAAAACTATGTTTGTAATTGCAAATCCAAAAGATTTGGAAATGTGAGATAATTTTACACCTTCAAGGTGTTCCATCGAGTGCATTTTGATACCAGAACTGTTTTTCTAGAATAAATTGTGAGGAGTTCTTACATTGGAAAACTAGCCTGTTTTAAAAATTGGCAAGTGCAATAGAAGTCGAGATAAGCTGATAAAGAAAATAAACAGATTCTATATGGTAAGAACTTTGCTGATAGCGCTGTAATAACCACCAAAAATTCATAACTAAAATGTCAGCACTGCACGATTTGCACAATCTGGAAATCTAGCAGCAACAGAAGTATTCCAGCTGTGAACACTTGAGTACATGGGTGACTGCAACATATTGGGTTAATGCCAGACAAGCACCTAAAAGCCAAGTTCTAATTCACTACAAAGGCATTAAGATAAGAAACTAACGTTCTCTGATGAGATTATTCTTATTATGAAACTGGATAAGAGTATAAAACCAATAAATTCAGCAACTACGAACAAAGGGGAGATACTCCGATTGAAACAATGAGAAGCTAAACTGCATCCGGTAACTAAGTAAGGATGGAATTTACACATAGCTTTCGAGAATGTTATCTATTGTACCATGCAGAGACAATGTTTCTTTGACATAGGAGGAAGACAGAGAGAAATAGATTGCAGAACCAAAGCATGAAAACTAAGAGGTTAGCATTCCAACACCGCTCCTAATGCAGTGTCACAACGGACAAACTGCATTTGGTTCTCTCTGCAAAACTGTGTTTCGTAACTATATGAAAACATGCGATAAATTTCCTGACCCTTGCCCCTCAAGAATGTCCATTTTCCTGGGCACAAAGGTCAGGAAAAAGAGGATGGGATCTGTTTTTCCAGGTCTTTGTCCCTTTCTCGATGCCCACGGGCTTCCCGGGGAGAGTAGGCGGGTGGGGGATGTGCATAACTTTCCCCAAATGTAATCAAACAGATTTCCAGAATATATTCCTACCTCCACTGTTCATTCCTGGCCTGCTGCTCCCAACAAACAACAATCTCTCCCTGGCTAACCATCAGGTCTGTTAAATATTTCATATCCTGAGTCTAAGTCTATCCCTGTAACCTTCAATCCCATCTCCAGATAAGTATCTCACTATTTTTTGAAGGAGGTAATGAAAGCAGCATTCACTTCTTAATATCCAATATTCTAAGGGGAAAAGAATTTCTTCTAATCCCCTGTCTTACTTGAAGCTCGTTAACTTTGAACCTGTGCCCTCCAGTTCTGCACTTGCAGTCCAAGGGAAATAGCTTGCTTTCAGCGATATCATCTACATTATATCTTTCGATATTTCAAAGGCTGAGAACATATCTTCTGCTCCCCGCAACGCCCGCGTCCGTTCCCCCCCCACTCCCAACATCACTGCCCGCACCCCCCCCATCCCCTCAACCCGGCAATCTTCCAATAAAAAGAATTTCAGCTTTGCGGATTCTCCTTACAGCTTAATAAGAACATAAGAAATAGGAGCAGGAGAAGGCCATACGGCCCCTCAAGCCTGCTCCGCCATTCAATAAGATCATGGCTGATCTGACCATGGACTCAGCTCCACTTCCCCGCCCGCTCCCCATAACCCATTATCCCCTTATCGTTTAAGAATAGCCCTGCGAATCTTCTCTGAGCCTCCCCCTATGCACCAATGTTGTTTTGAAGATATACAATAACCCAAATGTGGGTAGATGGTAAGTTGTGGCCCAACTTTTAACTTTCCTCCTTTAAGACGCTCGTTAAAACCTACCTCTTTAAACAAGCTTTTGATCATCTGCCTTAATTTCTTCTGTGGCTCGGTGTCAAATTTATCTGTTTGTCTGTAACACTGTTGTGACGTGCCTTGGGATGTGTTACTACGTTAAAGGTGCTATATAAATAAAAAAGTTATTATTATTATTAACTACACCGCCCTAACATCATGTCTTATTGCCAAACTAACAGCACAATAATATTTACATTTGCATTTCCCAGGCTCCTTTGCTGAGTGAAATGACCAATTTACAATTGCCTGGATTTGCGGTCAGCGGCGAAGGAATGGAATCCGGGCTCGGCACTCACCTCGCTGACAGCTGACCACAAAGTTTTCTCAGCTTTAGAGTGCAGACTTGCTCTAATCCTGCATCTGATCCAGCGTGGCGCCCTCTACAGAAGAGCAAGCAACAGCGAGGCTCTTCAACCAGTCAGATTGAAGAGTCCTCACTGAGACATGCAGAGCTCAAACCAGGAAGTATAAAACAGGAAGTATAAATTAGATTTAAATTGTGGACAGAAAGTGCACTAAAGATTGGGAAATGCAGATGGGATTAATAGAGAGAGATAAAAGTGATAGACAGAAAAAATAAAACAATATATTTTAATTTTGTTTTTCAAATCTCCAACACTAATTAACTTCTGAAGGAATGAGACTCCACACTTGTAAAATTAAACTTTCAGGGCCAGAGAGGGTGTTTGACAATAATTGTCAATTATCACGCCAATAAAAATTCACTTAGCCCTGAATGCACCAGCCTAACTTTTTATGGTGTCTTCAGTAGGGAAGTAGTGGCCAAGAACCCCAAGTTCAACCATTGCATGTCTTTCAATGTCGAGTCTATCGGCGAGGAGTGCTACAGCACATCCAAAAGAGGAGCAGAGTATCTCTGACAGAAAATTCTGGATTACCACATTTAAATGTGGAATATGGGGATGCCAGAAGTTGCTATCCGATTTACTCTGCAATAATGATGTGTGCTGTTATTATTAAAGTAAAATCCGGTCCAATGATTAACTTTGTTGCTTCCATCCTATGTGCACCATGATAGGAGTTACATGATAATATTTTATTTTCTTGTAATACCTTACTGTTAAAAGGTCCCTAAGTCCTTCAAAGTTAAAGGGAACATAAGTACAAAAGAACATAAGAAATAGGAGCAGGAGTAGGCCATACGGTCCCTCATGGCTGATCTGATCATGGACTCAGCTCCATTTCCCCGCCCACTCTCCATAACCCCTTATCCCCTTATTCCTGTCTTAAACTTATTCAATGTCCCAGCTTCCACAGCTCTCTGAGGCAGTGAATTCCACAGATTTACAACCCATCTGAGAGAAGAAATTTCTCCTCATCGCTGTTTTAAAGGGCGGCCCTTTATTCTAAGATCATGCCCACTAGTTTTAGTCTTCCCCATCAGTGGAAACATCCTCTCTGCGTCCACATTGTGAAGCCCCCTCATAATCTTATATGTTTCGATAAGATCACCTCTCATTCTTCTGAATTCCAATGAGTAGAGGCACAACCTACTCAACCTTTCCTCATAAGTCAAACCCCTCATCCCCGGAATCAACCTAGTGAATCTTTTCTGAACTGCCTCCAAAGCAAGTATATCCTTTCGTAAATATGGAAACCAAAACTGCACGCAGTATTCCAGGTGTGGCCTCACCAATAGCTTATATAGCTGTAGCAAGACTTCCCTGCATTTATACTCCATCCCCTTTGCAATAAAGGCCAAGATACCATTGGCCTTCCTGATCACCTGCTGTACCTGCATACTATCCTTTTGCGTTTCATGCACAAGTACCCCCAGCTCCCACTGTACTGCGGCACTTCGCAATGTTTCTCCATTTAAATAATAACTTGCTCTTTGATTTTTTTTCTGCCAAAGTGCATGACCTCACATTTCCCAACATTATAAGAACATAAGAACATAAGAACATAAGAATTAGGAACAGGAGTACGCCATTTAGCCCCTCGAGCCTGCTCCGCCATTCAAAAAGATCATGGCTGATCTGGCCGTGAACTCAGCTCCACTTACCCGCCCGCTCCCCATACTCCTTAATTCCCTTATTGGTTAAAAATTTATCGATCTGTCATTTGAATACATTCAATGAGCTAGCCTCAGCTGCTTCCCTGGGCAGAGAATTCCACAGATTCACAACGCTCTGGGAGAAGAAATTCCTTCTAAACTCGGTTTTAAATTGGCTCCCCCGTTTTTTGAGGCTGTGCCCCCTAGTTCTAGTCTCCCCGACTAGTGGAAACAACCTCTCTGCCTCTATCTTGTCTATCCCTTTCATTATTTTAAATGTTTGTATAAGATCACCCCTCATCCTTCTGAACTCCAACAAGTAAAGACCCAGTCTACTCAATCTATCATCATAAGGTAACCCCCTCATCTCCGGAATCAGCCTAGTGAATCGTCTCTGTACCCCCGCCAAAGCTAGTATATCCTTCCTTAAGTAAGGTGACCAAAACTGCACGCAGTACTCCAGGTGCGGCCTCACCAATAACCTGTACAGTTGCAGCAGGACCTCCCTGCTTTTGTACTCCATCCCTCTCGCAATGAAGGCCAACATTCCATTCGCCTTCCTGATTACCTGCTGTACCTGCAAACTAACTTTTTGGGATTCATGCACAAGGACCCCCAGGTCCCTCTGCACTGCAGGATGTTGTAATTTCTCCCCATTCAAATAATATTCCCTTTTACTGTTTTTTTTTCCAAGGTGGATGACCTCACATTTTCTTACATTGTATTCCATCTGCCAAACCTTAGCCCATTCGCTTAACCTATCTAAATCTCTTTGCAGCCTCTCTGTGTCCTCTACACAACCCGCTTCCTCACTAATCTTTGTGTCATCTGAAAATTTTGTTACACTACACTCTGTCCCCTCCTCCAGGTCATCTATGTATTTTGGAAACAGTTGTGGTCCCAGCACCGATCCCTGTGGCACACCACTAACCACCGATTTCCAACCTGAAAAGGACCCATTTATCCTAACTCTCTGCTTTCTGTTAGCCAGCCAATTATCTATCCATGTTAATAAATTTCCGCTGACTCCGCGTACATTTATCTTCTGCAGTAACCTTTTGTGTGGCACCTTATCGAATGCCTTTTGGAAATCTAAATACACCACATCCATTGGTACACCTCTATCCACCATGCTCGATATATCTTCAAAGAATTCCAGTAAATTAGTTAAACGTGATTTCCTCTTCATGAATCCATGTTGCGTCTGCTTGATTGCACTATTCCTATCTAGATGTCCCGCTATTTCTTCCTTAATGATAGCTTCAAGCATTTTCCCCACTACAGATGTTAAACTAACCAGCCTATAGTTACCTGCCTTTTGTCTGCCCCCTTTTTTAAACAGAGGCATTACATTAGCTGCTTTCCAATCCACTGGTACCTCCCCAGAGTCCAGAGAATTTTGGTAGATTATAACCAATGCATCTGCTATAACTTCTGCCATCTCTTTTAATACAATGGGATGCATTTAATCAGGACCAGGAGACTTGTCTACCTTGAGTCCCATTAGCCTGTCCAGCACTACCTCCCCAGTGATAGTGATTGTCTCCAGGTCCTCCCTTCCCACATTCCCGTGCCCAGCAATTTTTGGCATGGTTTTTGTGTCTTCCACTGTGAAGACGGAAGCAAAATAATTGTTTAAGGTCTCAGCCATTTCCACAATTCCCATTACTAAATCCCCCTTCTCATCTTCGAAAGGACCAACATTTACTTTAGTCACTCATTTCCTTTATACTCCATCTGCCAAATTTTTGTCCAATCACTTAGCCTGTCTATGTCCTTTTGCAGATGTTTTGTATCCTCCTCACACATTGCTTTTCCTCCTATCTTTGTATCATCAGCAAACTTGGCTACGTTACACTCTGTCCCTTCTTCCAAGTCATTTATATAGATTGTAAATAGTTGGGGTCCCAGCACTGATCCCTGCGGCATCCCACTAGTTACTGGTTGCCAACCAGAGAATGAACCATTTATCCTGACTCTCTGTTTTCTTTTAGTTAGCCAATCCTCTATCCATGCTAGTATATTACCCCCAACCCCGTGAACTTTTTTCTTGTGCAGTAACCTTTTATGTGTCACCTTGTCAAATACCTTCTGGAAGTCCAAATACACCACATCCACTGGTTCCCCTTTATCCACCCTGTTTGTTACATCCTCAAAGAACTCCAGCAAATTTGTCAAACATGACTTCCCCTTCAAAAATCCATGCTGACTCTGCCTGGACGAATTTTGCTTTTCCAAATGTCCTGCTACTGCTTCTTTAATAATGGATTCCAACATTTTCCCAACCACAGATATTAGGCTAACTGATCTATGGTTTCCTGCTTTTTGTCTGCCTCCTTTTTTAAATAGGGGCATTACATTTGCAGTTTTCCAATCTGCTGGGACCTCCCCAGAATCCAGGGAATTTTGGTAAATTATAACCAATGCATCCGCAATCCCTGCCATTACTTCTCTTAAGACCCTAGGATGCAAATCATCAGGTCCAGGGGATTATCTGCCTTTAGTCTTAATATCTTACTGAGTATCACATCCTTAGTGATTGTGATTGTGAAGTAAAAACAATAGCAATGTTGAACTTGAAGGTCAATAATATCAGATGACAAATATGAGATTTAATTGATGTATTCAAAATTATGAAGGATTTTGATTGAGTAGATTGGGAAAAACTGTTTCCACTGTCAAAAGGAAATTGATTTAAGATCAGTGACAAAAGAAGCAGGGGAGAAATAAACAAGATTTTTTGTTATGATCTGGAATGCACTGTCTGAAAGGATGGTGGAAGCAGATTCAATAACATCTTTCAAAAGGGAATTGGATATCTACTTGAAAAGGAAAATTTGCAGTGCTTGGGGAAAGAGTGCCTTGGGAAATGAGTTAGACAAACTGGGATAGCTCTTTCAAAGAGCCGGCACAGTTACGATGGGCCAAATGGCCTCCTTCCGTGCTGTATGGTTCTATGATTCTAAGAACTATAATTGACTATGTGACAGATAAGTCAAGTTGTAATCAGAATCAGAAAAGGTGAAGTGAATGTTATAATGCGCTGGAAGGTTTGTATATAAAGCATTCAAAAGACAAAGTTTATCTATTGTTGGTGAATTTGGCACCTTCACCAATAAAGAAGTCTATTTTGTGCCTTTCAGTTAATAGCTCTTCAAAGACAAGAACAATGGGGCAAGTCTATGTTGGGAACATGCTCATAAAGATTGGCTATTGATTGGTGAGCATTGCCATGGCAATTTCAACAGCAATGAAGAGAAAACCAAAGCCCAGAATTTGCTGAAGCGCCATGTGACGACAACATTTCTTGAGACTCTCATTTGTATATGCCAGAATGTAAAAAATAGCGTAACGTAAATGAAAGTTAACATATGCAATCAAATGCCTGAGCAAAGTGCCTTATTAAAGTCCCTCTTTGTGCATGAAAATAGAAGTTCTCAGCCATCAGACCATAATGTCTGCACATTAGACAAAGGAAAACAGGGAAGGTTGTGCTATTTTTAATTCAAATCATTCTGATGTCATAAAGATTAATTCAAAGATATCGAAAATTCAGTGTAGCTTTCAGTGAAGAGAATTTTTTTTTAAAGAAAAGGCCGTAAAACAGTGGGGGCCTGAAATTCATCGACATACCGCCCACTACCGCCTGCTTACCGCCCGCTTAGCGCCGAAAAATACAGATTTTGTCTACAAACAGGGACATATCACCGACATACCTCTCGGCAGAAGATTCATCATTGACATACCGCCGAGTGGTGTGCACACCATCTGCCATGCAGAACCGCCCGCATACCGCCCAAAAAGTGCACACTTCATGACAGACCGCCGACATACCGCCGGACCTGCATACTGTCTAGGAGAAGATGCTTTTACTCGATCTTAAATAGGCGAGAATGGGCGGTCGTGCTCGGTGCCGCCATTTTGAAATCGAGAACAGTCAAAAGCAGCACCTCAGTATTTCAGAGGTAAACAGTGACTTTATAGCGCGATATACAGTGGGAAAGGTATTTTTATTGGTACTGAATAGATTATTAAAATAGAAGGCATTTGAGTTAATTTTTTTTCATTGAAAAATCATTTGAGTTTATCTCACGATATTTGAGGAGATTCTGGAAATTTAAGAAGAATGGGGCCTGTACTATCTCAGCCTGCATTGCTGACTACCTGTCTAATGCAGGATCTAGATGGGAGAAGGTTTATTGAGCAGAGTTATCAGGGTAATGGAGGAGGCCGCAGGCTGATGAGGAGGAGGAGGCCTTATCCCCAAAGGATTTTCAGGGAGAAGCGTTCATACTTGGACCTGACCGATCGACAGTGTGTTCGAAGGCTGAGCTTCCAAAAAGAGGTGATCAATGAGATTTGCCAGCTCATTAAGGCAGACCTGCAGCCCAGTGCCACCAACATTACTGCACTCTCTGTCGCGGTGAATGTGACTGCGGCACTTTCCTTTTATGAATGCGGCTCTTTTCAGGCGTCAGCTGGGGACATATGCTGCATTTCTCAGCACGCTACTCATCGCTGCATTCGACAGGTAACCGCAGCACTGTATGCACGTCGGATGAAATTCATAAACTTCCCAATGATCAGGGAGGCAGAGTGAGAGGGTTTTGGATTTTGCATGCATTGCCTGATTCCCCAAAATGCAGGGTGCTGTTGACTGTACCCATATTGCCCTGCGAGCACCATTACAGGAGGCGGAGGTGCACCGAAACCACAAGGGATTCCACTCCCTCAATGTGCAGCTCGTCTGTGACCATACACAGCGCATAATGGCAGTGAATGCCTACTTTCCAGGGAGCATCCATGATGTGCACATCTTGCATGAGAGCACTGTCTCTGACCTGTTGAAGTTTGAGTCACAAGCTAAATGCTGGATGCTGGGGGACAAAGGGTACGGCCTCACCACCTGGCTCTTGACCCTCCTGCGGAACCCTCAGACAGAAGCCGAGCAACGATATAATAAGAGCCATCGAGCCACACGTAATATTATCGAAAAGACAATTGGAGTGCTGAAGCAGTGCTTTCAATGTTTGGACCACTTTGGAGGCAGGCTACAATACTACCCAGAGCAGGTTGCTCAGTTCACAGTGGTGTGCTGCATGTTGCATAATTTAGCAATCATGCGGGAATAGGAATTGCCACAGGGGACTGCGGGACCACCTAAGGTGAGAGTGCAGGAGACGGAGGAGGAAGAAGAGGAAACTGAGAGGGAGGAGGATGAGGACGAGCTTCCAGATGAACCCATGACACTAACCCTCCTCCCCCATCCCCTGCCCAACACCACAACGGAGGGCTCGCAGAGTGTATGCCACTGCAAAATTGTTACGTCAGCAGCTCAGAAATAAACATTTTGCTTGAATGTGGAGAGCTGCGTTTCATCTTTTCCTGCACAGAGTGTGCGACCCTGATGACTGTTACCTCAAAAGTTTGACACTGTACAAGAGTGCTTAAATTCAATTGAAACGTTTATTTAAAAATGTAAAAAATATAGAACAAATGTAAAACTTGGTAAAACTTATAACTATAACTTTGAAAAACTTTAACAATTTTAACAACTTGAAATAAACTTTTAAAAATTACACTTCAACTATTTTAAATGAACAATGAAGAATTGACTACAACAATGCACCCCTTACTGTCCTCGACCTCAACCGCGTACTCCCCCACCCTGCCGACTCACCCCCGCCTTTCTTACTCACGCCCTTCCCTTTCCCACTGCCCTTGAGTCTGGAGCTCCCCGTGGTGGTACCAAGCCGGCGTGCAATAGTGCACCCCAAGTGCTGTTGCTGTCGTTAGGGGTGAGACATTGCAGGCGCAATGAATGGGGCCTCAGGAGAAGCCTCGTGATCCAGATGGCATGGCTTCAGGGCTGGAAGCTGCTGGCAGCACCCCACCCTCAGCTGCTGTCGACCTGACTACTATGGCATGGGGGCATTCCACACCATGTCCCGATCCCATCGATTGCCACATGGCATTAACGGAGTCGGCGGTTCATTCCATCGCGGTGATCAGACGCAACATATCCTCCGACTGTCGTTCTGATAGCGCCGCGATGTTTCCGGCTGTCGTAGCCATGGCCTTGAGCAGATCTCGACCTGCGTCGCTGGCCTGTGACAGATGCACCGTGTCCTGGTACGTGCCTATCTGTCTTGCAGCAACAGACCTTTGCTGCACCAACCTCTGTCGCTGCAACAAAGGCGCTGCAACGCTGGGAGTGTCTTGCTGCACACCGTTTGGTCCCACAGAATCTGAGGAGGCATGGGGGTATCCCCTGACTATAGAGTCTGTAGTGGAGGATGTTCCAGCTGGCCCAGATGGAACTGGTGTATCCTCTTCTGTCTCCACCCCCACCTCCACCTCCACTAGCTCCAGGATCAGCAGCTCTTCCTCTTCCTCTTCATCATCTCTGACAGGGGTGAAGTCGGGAGAGGGCTGGGTGATGCCAGACATGGAGGCAGTGGGCCTGTCATCTGGTCTCTGTGTGTCTGGTCTGAATCCACTGAGTCTGGAAGTATAAAACAACATTTAAAAGTGCTTGGCACCAGGGGAGGGGTCAGGGTTACATGAGTACATGAGTACAGTGGCGTAGCACAGTCTTACTTAAATGCCCACCACTATTGCATTACTGCATTACAGGTCAGGTCCAGGACCAACCCAACCCCTGTCGTCAAGCTACAGTACGCGGACGACGCTTGCATCTGCGCACATACAGAGGCTGAACTCCAGGACAGAGTCGATGTATTTACTGAGGTATACAAAAGCATAGGCTTTATGCTAAACATCAGCAAGACAAACTGTTATGTTTGTAAGCCTGTAATTACCATGCCTGACCACCAGAGGGCTTATCCCCTGGAGCCCCAAGGGATCTCACAATCCCTTGGGAGCACCTGTATATAAGGAGGCCTCACAGGCTGGAGAGGCACTCTGAGATCTGTAATAAAGGACTATGCTCACACCTACTTTGAGCTTGCAGTATCTAGTCTGACTCCTTATCCAAGACATAACAACTGGCGACGAGATACCGATAACGAACCCCAATGCAACAATGCAGAGAACTGTGGGCATCCTGGAGAAATTTTCGGAGGGAGATGATTGGGAAACCTTCGTGGATCAACTTGACCAATACTTCGTGGCCAACAAGCTGGAAGGAGAAGCGAATGCTGCCAAATGAAGGGCAATCCTCCTCACCATTTGCGGGGCATCAATGTATGGCCTCATGAAAAACTTGCAGACAAGTCATACGATGAGTTGTGCACACTGGTCCAAGAGCATCTAAACCCAAAGGAAAGCATTCTGATGGTGAGGTATCGGTTCTACACCTACAAAAGGTCTGAAGGCCAGGAAGAGGCAAGCTATGATGCCGAGCTAAGGCGCCTTGCAGGACATTGCGAATTTGAAGGACACTTGGAGCACATGGTCAGGGACTTCTTTGTACTTGGCATTGGCCATGAAGTAATACTTCGCAAACTTTTGACTGTAGAGACCGCAATTTTGAGTAAAGCCATAGCGATAGCCCAGGCATTTATCTCCACCAGTGACAATACCAAACAAATTTCCCAGCACACTAGTGCTGCTGCAAATACTGTGAACAAAGTAACATTGTTTTCGAATCAAAATGTACATGGCAGGACTTACGCACCTGTAGCTGCACATCCGCAGATGACTCAGAGTCCTCCATCAAGGGTGGTGAATATAAGGCAATTAATACCTTGTTGGCGCTGTGAGGGTGATCATTGATTCCATTCATGCCGCTTCAAAGGATACGTTTGCAAGGGCTGTGGAACAATGGGACACCTCCAACGTATGTGCAGGTGAGCTGCAAACACTGCTAATCCTGCAAACCACCATGTTGCAGAGGAGTACAGATCCACGGTGGATCATGACGAACCAGAGCCTCAGACCGAGGAGGCAGAGGTATATGGGGTGCACACATTTACCACAAAGTGTCCCCCGATAATGCTGAAGGTTGAATTAAATGGACTCCCGGTGTCCATGGAGCTGGACACGGGCACAAGCCAGTTCATAATGAGTAAAAGGACTTTCGATAAGTTGTGGTGCAACAAGGCTTCAAAGCCAGTCCTGACTCCCATTCGTACCAAACTTAGAAAGTACACAAAGAAATTGACTCCCGTAATTGGCAGTGTTACCGTAAAGGTCTGCTACGATGGAGTGGTGCACGAGTTATCACTCTGGGTGGTACCAAACAATGGCACCACACTGTTCGGCAGGAGCTGGCTGAGAAAGATACACTGGAACTGGGATGACGTCCGAGTGCTTTCGTCCGTCGATGACACCTCATGGGCCCAAGTCCTAAACAAGTTCCCCTCGCTGTTTGAACCAGGCATCGGGAAGTTCCAAGGAGCAAAAGTGCAGATCCATTTGATTCCGGGGGCGCGACCCATCCATCACAAGATGAGAGTGGTACCTTACATGATGAGAGAGAGGGTGGAGATCGAGCTGGACAGGCTGCAACGAGAGGGCATCATTTCACTGATCGAATTCAATGAGTGGGCCAGTCCGATTGTTCCAGTCCTCAAGGAAGACGGCACCGTCAGAATCTGTGGCGATTACAAAGTAACTATCAATCGTTTCTCCCTGCAGGATCAATACCATTACCAAAGGCAGATGACCTATTTGCGACGCTGGCAGGAGGGAAAACATTCACGAAGCTGGACTTGACCTCGACATACATGACGCAGGAGCTGGAGGAATCTTCAAAAGGCCTCACCTGCATCAACACGCACAAAGATCTTTTCGTTTACAACAGATGCCCATTTGGGATTCGATCAGCCGTGGTGATATTCCAGAGGACCATGGAAAGCTTGCTGAAGTCGATCCCACATACCGTGGTCTTCCAGGACAACATCTTGGTCACAGGTCGGGACACCGTCAAGCACCTGCAGAACCTGGAGGAGATTCTTAGTCGGCTTAATCATGTGGGGCTCAAGCTAAAACGCTCGAACTGTGTTTTCCTGGCACCCAAAGTACAGTTCCTGGGGAGAAGAATCGTGGCGGACGGCATCAGGCCCACCGATTCGAAGACGGAGGCAATCAAGAATGCACTGAGAATACAGAATGTCATGGAGCTGCGGTCATTTCTTGG
This sequence comes from Pristiophorus japonicus, assembly GCF_044704955.1. NCBI lineage: Eukaryota > Metazoa > Chordata > Chondrichthyes > Pristiophoridae > Pristiophorus > Pristiophorus japonicus. The sequence goes on from NC_091990.1 coordinate 46,794,852, forward strand.
ACTCCTGAACTATTCTGGTAACTTCTTGTCGGGTCATAGCATATTGTTAGAACTCCTGCACTCTTTACTGCATAAGGGAGATGAATGGGTATGGGGTAAAAGCCAAGAAAATGCCTTTGAGAAAGCTAGAAAGTTGTTATGTTCAAACAAATTGCTTGTGTTGTACGATCCATGTAAACGTTTGGTACTAGCATGTGATGCGTCGTCGTATGGGGTTGGGTGTGTATTGCAACAAGCAAATGAATTTGGGAAATTGCAATCGGTTGCTTATGCATCCAGAAGTCTGTCTAAGGCCGAGAGGGCCTTCAGTATGATCAAAAAAGAAGTATTAGTGTGTGTTTATGGGGTAAAGAAAATGCATCAATATCTGTTCGGGCTCAAATTTGAATTGGAAACCTACCATAAGCCACTTATATCCCTCTTTTCTGAAAATAAGGGGATAACTACGAATGCATCGGCCCGCATCCAGAGATGGGCGCTCACGTTGTCCGCAAACAATTACGCCATCCGCCACAGGCCAGGCACAGAAAACTGTGCCGATGCTCTCAGTAGGCTACCATTGCCCACCACCGGGGTGGAGATGGCACAGCCTGCAGATTTAGTTATGGTAATGGAAGCATTCGAGAGTGAGCAATCACCTGTTACCACCTGACAGATTAGAACCTAGACGAGCCAAGACCCCTGACTGTCCTTAGTAAAAAAAACTGTGTGCTCCATGAGAGTTGGTCTAGTTTCCCGTGAGAGATGCAGGAAGAAATAAAGCCGTACCAGCGGCGCAAAGGTGAAATGTCTACACAGGCAGACTGCCTCCTATGGGGCAATTGGGTAGTTGTGCCAAGAAAGGGCAGGGACACTTTCATTAGTGATCTGCAAATTACCCACCCAGGCATTGTAATGATGAAAATGATAGCCAGATCCACGTGTGGTGGCCCGGTATCGATGCAGACTTAGAGTCCTGTGTGCACAAATGTAATACATGTTCCCAGTTAAGCAATGCACTAAGGGAGGCACCACTAAGTTTATGGTCTTGGCCCTCCAAACCATGGTCTAGGGTCCACGTCAACTATGCAGGCCCATTCTTGCGAAAAATGTTTTAGTGGTTGTAGATGCGTACTCCAAGTGGATTGAATGTGTGATAATGTCAGCAAGCACATCGGCTACCACCATTGAAAGCCTACGGGCCATGTTTGCCACGCACGGCCTGCCTGATGTCCTTATAAGTGACAATGGGCCGTGCTTTATCAGTGCCGAATTCAAGGAATTCAGAACCGCAATGGGGTCAAACATGTCACATCTGCCCCGTTTAAGCCAGCGTCCAACAGTCAGGCAGAACGAGCAGTTCAAACAATCAAGCAGAGCTTGAAAAGAATAACTGAAGGCTCACTGCAGACTCGCCTATCCTGAATCCTGCTTAGTTACCGCACAAGACCCCACTCGCTCACCGGGGTCCCTCCCGCTGAACTGCTCATGAAAAGGGTACTTAAGACAAGGCTCTCGTTTGTCCACCCTGATCTACACAAACAGGTAGAGAGCAGGCAGCTTCAACAGAATACATATCATGATTGCACAAATGTGTCACGCAAGATTGAAGTAAATGATCCTGTACTTGTGTTGAACTATGGACAAGGTCCCAAATGGATTGCTGGCACTGTTTTGGCCAAAGAGGGGAGTAGGGTGTTTGTGGTCAAAATCGCAAATGGATTCACCTGCAGAAAACACTTGGACCAAACCAAACTCAGATTTATGGATTATCCAGAACAACCCACAATAGACTCTACTTTTTTCGACCCTCCAACACACACACAAGTGGCAACCGACCCAGCGGTTGACCACGAAGCAGAACCCACACCCACAGCAGCCCAACAAGGCTCACCATCCCCAACAGTCCAGCAAGGCCAGCTGCGCAGCAGCCCAGCGAAGGCTCAACAAATGACTCATCAACACCAGCATTTGCACCAAGACGATCAACCAGGGAAAGGAAGGCCCAAGATCGACTCACATTATAAATAGTTACACTATTGACTTTGGAGGGGAGTGTTGTTATGTATGTAGACCTGTAATTACCATGTCTAACCACCAGAGGGCTTATCCCCTGGAGTCCCAAGGGATCCCATAATCCCTTGGGAGCACCTGTACATAAGGAGGCCTCACAGGCTGGAGAGGCACTCTGAGATCTGTAATAAAGGACTACGGTCACACCTACTTTGAGCTTGCAGTATCTAGTCTCACTCCTTATCCAAGACATAACATTAACGTCCTCCACCAGCCTGTCCTTACCGCACAGCACTTTCCCCCAGTCATCAAGATCCATGGCGCGGCCCTGGACAACGTGGACCACTTCACATATCTCGGGAGCCTCCTATCAACAAGGGCAGGCATTGATGACGAGAGCCAACACTGCCTCCAGTGCAGCCTTCAGCCACCTGAGGAAAGAGTGTTTGAAGACCAGGCCCTGAAAACTGCCACCAAGCTCATGGTCTACAGGGCTGTAGTAATACCCGCCCTCCTGTATGGCTCAGAAACATGGACCATGTAGAGTAGAAACCTCAAGTCGCTGGAGAAATACTACCAACGATGTCTCTGCAAGATCCTACAAATCCCCTGGGAGGACAGACGCACCAACATCCCCAGCATCGAAGCACTGACCACACTTGATCAGCTCTGCTGGGCAGGCCACATAGTTCGCATGCCAGACACGATACTCCCAAAGCAGGCGCTCTACTTGGAACTCCTTCACGGCAAACGAGCCAAAGGTGGGCAGTGTAAACATTACAAGGACACCCTCAAAGCCTCCCTGATAAAGTGCAACATCCCCACTGGGAGACCCTGGCCAAAGACCGCCCTAAGTGGAGGAAGTGCATCCGGGAGGGCGCTGAGCACCTCGAGTCTCGACGCCGAGAGCATGCAGAAATCAAGCGCAGGCAGCAGAAAGAGCGTGCGGCAAATCAGTCCCACCCATCCTTTCCCTCAATGACTATCTGTTCTACCTGTGACAGGGACTGTATTTCTCATATTGGACTGTTCAGCCACCTAAGAACTCATGTTAAGAGTGGAAGCAAGTCTTCCTCGATTCCGAGGGACTGCTTATGATGATGACTGCATTACATATCGCAGACAGGCAATACATATATATATATATATATACATATACATATGCATTGTGTTATGTGCCCCCAACATTGCAGTACCTCACAGGAGCCTAACATTTCAGTGCAATAAAATTACATTGCATTACATGAGGCCAACACTACAGTTACAGTTACATTACATGACATTACAGGACCGCAACACAGACCGGGGATTGTATTGAACTGAGTATCCTGTGTGGGTGGGTCAGTTCCAATGCCGGTGGTGGCACGGTTGCTATCTCCGACCAGCGACAGGGCACGGATCTCAATCTCCGTCAAGGGTTCTTGCGTTGTGAGTCCCCCCCCTATACGCCGCTGATTGGCTGCTCTTGCAGATATCGTCTACTGCAGAAAGTGAAGTAAATGAAAGTAAAAATCTTCAATCCATTTAACATCGCAGACACACAGGTTCACACACACACACACACTCCCATACATGCACACACAAACACATCAATCAAAATACAGGATCCTCTTGTCATTGCCTGAAGGCACAAATACATCGTCGTAACCTTGGGATAAATAACATCATCCGTGTGACACTGAACCTACAATTACATGGTACATGGCACATGGAGGGCGCATAAATAAAATCATTACTTACTCTTGCTACCCTCACCAGTTCGCTCCACCTCTTACGACATCTTTCTTCAGAGCGTATCATTGTACTTGTGGAGGAGACAGCCTCCCCGATCTCGTCCCATATTCTGTTGTACAGCTTTGATAGAGGTAGGGGGGCTTTCCACGACCACCCTTCGTTAAGTCGGAGTATCTCTCCGTGATGTTTGCCAGCAGGTAACTCCGTCTCGTCGCAGGCAAGCGCCCTCAACCTCCCGGCCTTCTCGATGTTCCGCTTACACTTCTTTTTCAGCATTTCCATTATATTTATATTTATTATATAATTTCTTATATAATTTTTTATTTATAAAATATGTATTATTATTGTTGATTTTGTATTATTATTATTTGTTATTAATATTATTTGACTCTGAAATCTCTGATGAAAACAACTGACCCTTGAATACTTTGCTGCTCCTTCTCACTCTCTTTCCCTCGACTTCAACTCTCTGTGCATGCGCAGGTGACCCCTGACCCCCTAAATCGTGGGGCAAAGCATCTGTATAAAATCAGCAACAAAAAAATGTTCACGCATGCGCAGTGCAGTGCTGCACCATCTAGCAAGAAGTAAGTTGATCTTGATCGACTAAAGTACTGCATACCGCGCGCTGCACATCGCTCACATACCGCTCGCATACCGCCGAAAACATTTTGATGAAACTAGCGCTCTTCGGTCTCAGCGGTATTCCGGTGGTTTTAAACCACGCACTGCCAGAATACCGCCGAGAAATGGGAGGACCTTACACCCTGATGAATTTCTGGCCCTGGGGGTAGAGTTTCTGCTTTGGACGCAATTGTCGATTTTGGTGTAAATTCCCCGCAAAATTACGCCCATTTTGAAAAATGTTTTTTCCTCCCATCGAATTTCGGCTCATTTGCATATCACCGAACACAAAATCTGCCATGAACCTGCATAATCGGACAGTGTTTTAAAACGTAATTTAAAAAAAAATTTTAATTCCTTCAAATATTTAAGATTGGTAACTTGGTGCAGTTTGATTAATGCAGCTGAAAATGGATTTATCGTAAAAAATAAGCATTTTGAATCAGTGTCAAACCACCACCATTGAGTGACCTGATTTTAAATGATTGAAAATGACAAAAAATATACAAAACTATTTTCTAGTTATATGGGTGTAAAGTAGACAGTTCCTTACTAAATTAAAAAAAAAATCATTCAAAACCTTTCAAAATATGCCTGTTGGTGTCCTTGTGCCTAAAATAGCCAGCTTAATCTTTGGAGCTTCCTCGAAGGCCCGCAAATGACGCAATTAGCAGAAACACCCAATGATGATTAATTCACCCTAGCGTGCTGTTTTATAAACTACCACAAAAGATTGCAGAAATTCAAGTTGCGCTGCACAATTTGCACTTAACATTCTGTGATCTTTTACACGAGTTACGCCGATATCGGGGGTATTGCACAAAAATCCCCATCGCAATTGAGCAGAAACTCCAGGCCCAGAAATATGACTTTAACATAAACTTAAGCTCATCCAAAACTCTGCTGTCTGTAACCTAACTCACACCAATTTCATTCACCCAATACTAATCACTGACCGACACTGGCTCCCAGTTGAGCAATGCCTCAATATAAAATTTCTCATCCTTGGTATAAATTCCCTCATGGCCTCCAACCCTGCAACACTCCAAGATATCTGTGCTCCTCCAATTCTGGCCTCTTGGGCATCCCCGATTTTAATTGCTCCATCATTGGAGGCCATTCCTTTGGCCATCTAAACCCTAAGCTCTGGAATTACATCCCTAAATCTCTCCATCACTCTACCTCTCTTTCCTCCTTTAAGATGCTCGTTAAAACCTATCTCTCATCTACCTTAATATCTCCGGTGACAAATTTAATTTGATAACGCTCCTGTGAAGCACCTTGTGACATTTTACTATGTTAAAGGCGGTATATAAATAGAAGGTTAATAAAAAAAATTATTCATTCAAGGGATGTGGGCATCATTGGCAAGACCAGTTTATATTGCCCATCCCTAATTACCATTGAGAAGGTGGTGGTGAGCTGCCTTCCTGAACCGCAGCAGTCCGTGTGGTGAAGGTACTTCCACAGTGATGTTAGGGAGGCAATCACAGGATATTGACCAAGCGAAGATGAAGGAAAGGTGATATACTTCCAAGTCAAGATGGTGTGTGACTTGGAGGGGAACTCGGAAATGGTGGTGTTCCCATGCTCCAGCTGCCTGGTGCTTCTAAGGTGTTAGAATTCACGGGTTCGGGAGGTGCTGTCAAAGAAACCTTGGCGAGTTGCTGCAGTGCATCATGTAGATTGTACACACTGCAGCCACGGTGCGCCAGTGATGGTGGGAGTGAATGTTTAAGATGATAGTTGTGGTGCCAATCAAACGGGCTGCTTTGTCCTGGATGGTGTTGAACATCTTGTTGGAGCTGGGGAACACCACTATGTACCTTCCTCCAGTCCGATAAACAACCGTTCACCACTACTCTGTTTACAGTCACTTAGCCAATTTTGTATCCATGCTGCCACTGTCCCTTTTATTCCATGGGCTTCAACTTCACTGGTAAGCTTATTATGTGGCACTTTATCTAATGCCTATTGTAAGTACTCAACACAGAACACCCAGTCTCTGATCTGCCCTTGTCGCCACAGTATTTATGTGGCTGGTCCAGTTAAGTTTCTAGTCAATGGTGACCCCCAAGGTGTTGATGGTGGGGGATTTGGTGATGGTAATGCCATTGAATGTAAAGGAGAGGTAGTTGGACTCTCTTTTATTGGAGATAGTCATTGCCTGCCACTTGTGTGGCACGAATGATACTTGTCACTTATCAGCTCAAGCCTGACTTTTATCCAGGTCTTGCTGCATGCAGACACGGACTGCTTCATTAGCTTAGGATTTGCAATGAACTGAACACTCTATAATCATCAGCAAGCATCTCCACTTCTGACCTTAAGATGGAGGGAATGTAATTCATGAAGTAGTTGAACATAGTTGAACCTAGGATACTGCCCTGAGGAACTCCTGCAGCGATGTCCTGGGTCAGAGAAAAGTGGCCTCCGACAAATGCAACCTTCTTCCTTTGTGCTAGGTATAAATCCAGCCAGTGGAAAGTTTCACACCTGATTCCCATTGACTTCAATTTACATAAGAACATAAGAACATAAGAAATAGGACCAGGAGTAGGTCATATGGCCCCTCGAGCTGGTCCACCATTCAATAAGATCATGGCTGATCTGATCATGGACTCAGCTCCACTTTCCCGCCCACTCCCCATAACCCCTTATCCCCTTATCATAGAAACATAGAAAATAGGTGCAGGACCATTCGGTCCTTCGAGTCTGCACCACCATGCATTATGATCATGGCTGATCATGCAACTTCAGTACCCCATTCCTGCTTTCTCTCTATACTCCTTGATCCCTTTAGCCATTGGGGCCACATCTAACTCCCTTTTGAATATATCTAACGAACTGCCTCAACAACTTTCTATGGTAGAGAATTCCACAGGTCCACAATTCTCTGAGTGTAGCAATCGGCGAGAGGCGGGAGCAGCGTGGTGAGGCCTATAAAAGGCCCAGCGGGTGTTCCACAGGCAGCGGCAGTCGGCGAGAGGCGGGAGCAGCGTGGTGAGGCCGAAAAAGGCCCAACTTGTGCAGCTCCAGCCGGGAGAAAAAGCAGAAAAGAAGTAGAAAGGAATCAAAAGATGATGTCACAGCCAAAGGGGTAAGTGATTGGCTGGTGATTGGTAAGTAGTTTTTCTTTTTCTTTTTTATATCAGTATGTAACCTGCTAACAGTGTTGTCACCAATTTAAGTGTATCTAAGGGTTAAGTCATGGCAGGAGAGCTCGGTCACGTGATATGCTCCTCCTGTACCATGTGGGAACTCAGGGACACTTCCGGTGTCCCTGACGACTACATCTGCGGGAAGTGTATCCGCCTCCAGCTCCTGACGGACCGCGTTGCAGAATTGGAACTGAGGGTGGATTCATTCTGGAGCATCCACGATGCTGAGAATGACGTGAGTAGCATGTGTAGCGAGTTGGTCTTACTGCAGGAGAAGGGTCCACAGCCAGCTAGGGAATGGAAGACCAGCAGGAAGAGTAGTGCAAGGAAGGTAGTGCAGGGGTCCCCTGTGGTAATCCCCCTGCAAAACAGATACACTGCTTTGAGTACTGTTGAGGGGGATGACTCATCAGGGGAGGGCAGCAGCAGCCAAGTTCATGGCACTGTGGCTAGCTCTGTTGCACAGGAGGGCAGGAAAAAGAGTGGGAGAGCGATAGTGATAGGGGATTCAATTGTGAGGGGAATAGATAGGCGTTCCTGCAGCCGCAACCGAGACTCCAGGATGGTATGTTGCCTCCCTGGTGCAAGGGTCAAGGATGTCTCGGAGCGGGTGCGGGACATTCTAAAAAGGGAGGGAGAACAGCCAGTTGTCGTGGTGCACATTGGTACCAACAACATAGGTAAAAAAAAGGGATGAGGTCCTAGGAAACGAATTTAAGGAGCTAGGAGCTAATTTAAAAAGTAGGACCTCAAAAGTAGTAATCTCGGGATTGCTACCAGTGCCACATGCTAGTCAGAGTAGGAATCGCAGGATAGCGCAGATGAATATGTGGCTTGAGCAGTAGTGCAGCAGGGAGGGATTCAAATTCCTGGGGCATTGGAACCGGTTCTGGGGGAGGTGGGACCAGTACAAACCGGACGGTCTGCACCTGGGCAGGACCGGAACCAATGTCCCAGGGGGAGTGTTTGCTAGTGTTGTTGGGGAGGAGTTAAACTAATATGGCAGGGGGATGGGAACCAATGCAGGGAGACAGAGGGAAACAAAAAGGAGACAAAAGCAAAAGTCAGAAAGGAGATGAGGAAAAGTGAGGGCAGAGAAACACAAGGCAAAGAACAAAAAGGGCCACTGTACAGCAAAATTATAAAATGACAAAGGGTGTTAAAAAAACAAGCCTGAAGGCTTTGTGTCTTAATGCAAGAAGTATCCGTAATAAGGTGGATGAATTAACTGTGCAAATAGATGTCAACAAATATGATGTGATTGGGATTACAGAGACTTGGCTCCAGGATGATCAGGGCTGGGAACTCATCATCCAGGGGTATTCAACATTCAGGAAGGATAGAATAAAAGGAAAAGGAGGTGGGGTAGCATTGCTGGTTAAAGAGGAGATTAATGCAATAGTTAGGAAAGACATTAGCTTGGATGATGTGGAATCTATATGGGTAGAGCTGCAGAACACCAAAGGGCAAAAAACATTAGTGGGAGTTGTGTACAGACCTCCAAACAGTAGTAGTGATGTTGGGAAGGGCATCAAACAGGAAATTAGGGGTGCATGCAATAAAGGTGCAGCAGTTATAATCGGTGACTTTAATATGCACATAGATTGAGCTAACCAAACTGGAAGCAATACAGTGGAGGAGGATTTCCTGGAGTGCATAAGGGATGGTTTTTTAGACCAATATGTTGAGGAACCAACTAGGGGGGAGGCCATCTTAGACTGGGTGTTGTGTAATGAGAGAGGATTAATTAGCAATCTCATTGTGCGAGGCCCCTTGGGGAAGAGTGACCATAATATGGTGGAATTCTGCATTAGGATGGAGAATGAAACAGTTAATTCAGAGACCATGGTCCAGAACATAAAGAAAGGTAACTTTGAAGGTATGAGGCGTGAATTGGCTAGGATAGATTGGCGAATGATACTTAAGGGGTTGACTGTGGATGGGCAATGGCAGACATTTAGAGACCGCATGGATGAACTACAACAATTGTACATTCCTGTCTGGCGTAAAAATGAAAAAGGGAAGGTGGCTCAACCGTGGCTATCAAGGGAAATCAGGGATAGTATTAAAGCCAAGGAAGTGGCATACAAATTGGCCAGAAATAGCAGCGAACCCGGGGATTGGGAGAAATTTAGAACTCAGCAGAGGAGGACAAAGGGTTTGATTAGGGCAGGGAAAATGGAGTACGAGAAGTAGCTTGCAGGGAACATTAAGACGGATTGCAAAAGTTTCTATAGACATGTAAAGAGAAAAAGGTTAGTAAAGACAAACGTAGGTCCCCTGCAGTCAGAATCAGGGGAAGTCATAACGGGGAACAAAGAAATGGCAGACCAATTGAACAAGTACTTTGGTTCGGTATTCACGAAGGAGGGCACAAACAACCTTCCGGATATAAAAGGGGTCAGAGGGTCTAGTAAGGAGGAGGAACTGAGGGAAATCCTTATTAGTCGGGAAATTGTGTTGGGGAAATTGATGGGATTGAAGGCCGATAAATCCCCAGGGCCTGATGGACTGCATCCCAGAGTACTTAAGGAGGTGGCCTTGGAAATAGCGGATGCATTGACAGTCATTTTCCAACATTCCATTGACTCTGGACCAGTTCCTATCGAGGGTAGCCAATCTAACCCCACTTTTTAAAAAAGGAGGGAGAGAGAAAACAGGGAATTATAGTCCGGTCAACCTGACCTCAGTAGTGGGTAAAATGATGGAATCAATTATTAAGGATGTCATAGCAGCGCATTTGGAAAGAGGTGACATGATAGGTCCAAGTAAGCATGGATTTGTGAAAGGGAAATCATGCTTGACAAATCTTCTGGAATTTTTTGAGGATGTTTCCAGTAGAGTGGACAAGGGAGAACCAGTTGTTGTGGTATTTTTGGACTTTCAGAAGGCTTTCGACAAGGTCCCACACAAGAGATTAATGTGCAAAGTTAAAGCACATGGGACTGGGGGTAGTGTGCTGACATGGATTGAGAACTGGTTGTCAGACAGGAAGCAAAGAGTAGGAGTAAATGGGTACTTTTCAGAATGGCAGGCAGTGACTAGTGGGGTACCGCAAGGTTCTGTGCTGGGGCCCCAGCTGTTTACACTGTAAATTTATGATTTAGACGAGGGGATTAAATGTAGTATCTCCAAATTTGCGGATGACACTAAGTTGGGCGGCAGTGTGAGCTGCGAGGAGGATGCTATGAGGCTGCAGAGTGACTTGGATAGGTTAGGTGAGAGGGCAAATGCATGGCAGATGAAGTATAATGTGGATAAATGTGAGGTTATCCACTTTGGTTGTAAAAACAGAGAGACAGACTATTATCTGAATGGTGACAGATTAAGAAAAGGGGAGGTGCAATGAGACCTGGGTGACATGGTACATCAGTCATTGAAGGTTGGCATGCAGGTACAGCAGGCGGTTAAGAAAGCAAATGGCATGTTGGCCTTCATAGCGAGGGGATTTGAGTACAGGGACAGGGAGGTGTTGCTACAGTTGTACAGAGCCTTGGTGAGGCCACACCTGGAGTATTGTGTCCAGTTTTTGTCTCCTAACTTGAGGAAGGACGTTCTTGCTATTGAGGGAGCGCAGCGAAGGTTCACCAGACTGATTCCCGGGATGGCGGGACTGACCTATCACGAAAGAGTGGATCAACTGGGCTTGTATTCACTGGAGTTCAGAAGAATAAGAGGGGACCTCATAGAAACGTTTAAAATTCTGATGGGTTCAGACAGGTTAGATGCAGGAAGAATGTTCCCAATGTTGGGGAAGTCCAGAACCAGGGGTCACAGTCTAAGGATAAGGGGTAAGCCATTTAGGACCGAGATGAGGAGAAACTTCTTCACCCAGAGAGTGGTGAACCTGTGGAATTCTCCACCACAGAAAGTTGTTGAGGCCAATTCACTAAATATATTCAAAAAGGAGTTCGATGAAGTCCTTACTACTAGGGGGATCAAGTGGTATGGCGAGAAAGCAGGAATGGGGTACTGAAGTTGCATGTTCAGCCATGAACTCATTGAATGGCTGTGCAGGCTAGAAGGGCCGAATGGCCTACTCCTGCACCTATTTTCTATGTTTCTATGTTTCTATGTTTTTCCTCATCTCGGTCCTAAATGGTTTACCTCTTATCCTTAGCCTGTGACCCCTGATTCTGGACTTCCCCAACCTTGGGAACATTCTTTCTGCATCTAACCTGTCCAATCCTGTCAGAATTTTATATGTTTCTATGAAATCCCCTCTCATTCTTCCAAATTCCAGTGAATATAAGCCGAGTTGATCCAGTTTTTCTTCATCTGTCAGTCCTGCCATCCCGGGAATCAGTCTGGTGAACCTTCGCTGCACTCCCTCAATAGCAAGAATGTCCTTCCTCAGATTAGGAGACCAAAACTGTACACAATATTCAAGGTGTGGCCTCACCAAGGCGCTGTTCAACTGCAGTAAGACTTCCCTGCTCCTTTACTAAATTACTCTCGCGATGAAGGCCAACATGCCATTTGCCTTCTTCACCGCCTGTTTACCTGCATGCCAACTTTCAATGACTGATGAACCATGACACCCAGGTCTCGTTGCACATCCCCCTTTCCTAATCTGCCGCCATTCAGATAATATTCTGCCTTCGTGTTTTTCCCCCCAAACTGGATAACCTCACATTTATCCACATTATACTGCATCTGCCATGCATTTGCCCACTCACTGAACCTGTCTAATTCAACCTGCAGCCTTTTAGTGTCCTCGTCACAGCTCACACCGCCACCCAGTTTAGTGTCATCTGCAAACTTGGAGATATTACACTCAATTCCTTCATGTAAATCATTAATGTATATTGTAAAGAGCTGGAGTCCCAGCACTGAGCCCTACGGCACCACACTCGTCACTGCCTGCCATTCTGAAAAGGACCCGTTTATCCCGACTCTCTGCTTCCTGTCTGCTGACCAGTTCTCTATCCATGTCAGTACATTACCCCAATACCATGTGCTTTGATTTTGCACACCAATCTCTTGTGTGGGACCTTGTCAAAAGCCTTTTCATAAATCCATGCTGACTTGGACCGATCCTGTCACTGCTTTCCAAATGCGCTGCTATTACATCTTTAATAATTAATAATTGATTCCAACATTTTCCACATGACCAATGTCAGGCTAACCGGTCTATAATTCCCCGTTTTCTCTCTCCCTCCTTTTTTAAAAAGTGGTGTTACATTAGCTACCCTCCAATCCATAGGAACTGATCCAGAGTCTATAGAATGTTGGAAAATGACCACCAATGCATCCAATATTTCTAGGGCTACTTCCTTAAGTACTCTGGGATGCAGACTATCAGGCCCTGGGGATTTATCGGCCTTCAGTCCCATCAATTTCCCTAACACAATTTCCTGACTAATAAGGATTTCCTTCAGTTCCTCCTTCTTGCTAGACCCTCGGTCCCCAAGTATTTCCGGAAGGTCATTTGTGTTTTCCTTAGTGAAGACAGAACCAAAGTATTTGTTCAATTGTTCTGCCCTTTCTTTGTTCCCCATTATAAATTCACCTGATTCTGACCGCAAGGGACCTACATTTGCCTTCACTAATCTTTTTCTCTTCACATATCTATAGAAGCTTTTGCAGTCAGTTTTTATGTTCCCTGCAAGCTTCCTCTCATATTCTATTTCCCCCTTCCTAATTAAACCCTTTGTCCTCCTCTGCTGAATTCTAAATTTCTCCCAGTCCTCGGGTTTGCTGCTTTTTCTGGCCAATTTATATGCCTCTTCCTTGGATTTAACACTATCGCTAATTTCCCTTGTTAGCCACGGTAGAACGACCTTCCCCGTTTTATTTTTCTGCCAGACAGGGATGTACAATTGTTGAAGTTCATCGATGTGATCTTTAAATGTCTGCCATTGCCTATCCACTGTCATCCCTTTTCGTATCATTTGCCAATCTATCCTCGCCAATTCACATCTCATACCATCGCAGTTACCTTCTTTAAGTTCACGACCCTCGTCTCTGACTTAACTGTGTCATTCTCCATCTTAATGAAGAATTCTACCATATTATGGTCACTCTTCCCCAAGTGTCCTCGCACAACAAGATTGCTAATTAATCATCTCTCATTACACAACACCCAGTCCAGGATGGCCGGCTCTCTAGTTGGTTCCTCGACATATTGGTCTAGAAAACCATCCCTTATACACTCCAGGAAATCCTCCTCCACCGCATTGCTACCGGTTAAGAAACTGTCTATTTCTGTCTGAAATGTATTCAATGTCCCAGCTTCCACAGTTCTCTGAGGCAGTGAATTCCACAGATTTACAACTCTCTGAGAGAAGACATTTCTCCTCATCTCTGCTTTAAGTGGCGGCCCCTTATTCAAAGATCGAGCCCTCTAGTTCTAGTCTCCCGCATCAGTGAAACATCCTCTCTGCATCCACATTGTGAAGCCCCCTCATAATCTTAAAGGTTTCGATAAGATCACCTCTCATTCTTCTGAATTGCAATGAGTAGAAGCCCAACCAACTCAACCTTTCCTCATAAGTCAACCCCCTCATCCCCGGAATCAACCTGGTGAACCTTCTCTGAACTGCCTCCAAAGCAAATATATCCTTTCATGAATATGGAAACCAAAACTGCACGCAGTATTCCAGGTGTGGCCTCACCAATACCTTATATAGCTGTCGCAAGACTTCCCTGCTTTTATACTCTATCCCTTTGTAATAAAGGCCAAGATTCCATTGGTCTTCCTGATGACTTGCTGTACCTGCATACTATCCTTTTGTGTTTCATGCACAAGTACCTCCAGGTCCCACTGTACTGCGGCACTTTGCAATCTTTCTCCATTTAAATAATAACTTGCTCTCTGATTTTTTTCTGCCAAAGTGCATGACCTCACACTTTCCAACATTATACTCCATCTGCCAAATTTTTGCCCACCCACTTAGCCTGTCTATGTCCTTTCACAGATTTTTTTGTCCTCCTCACACATTGCTTTTCCTCCCATCTTTGTATTGTCAGCAAACTTGGCTACGTTACACTCAGTCCCTTCTTCCAAGTCATTAATATAGATTGTAAATAGTTGGGGTCCCAGCATTGATCCCTGTGGCACTCCACTAGTTTCTGGTTGCCAACCAGAGAATGAACCATTTATCCCGACTCTCTGTTCTCTGTTAGTTAGCCAATCCTCTATCCATGCTAATATATATAGACTCCTTGATGCCAACACAGTCAAATGCTGACTGGCCGTCAAGATCAGTCACTCTCAACCCCCCTCTGCAATTCAGCTCTTTTGTCCCTGTTTAGACCAAGGCTGTAATGAGGTCTGGAGCCCAGTGGTCCTGGCAGAACCCAAACTGAGTATCTGTGAGCAGGTTATTGGTGAGTAAGTGCCGCTTAGTACTGTCGCCGACACCTTCTCTCACTTTGCTTGAGGGTTGACTGATCGGGCGGTAATTGGGCCAGATTGGAGTTGTCCTATTTTTTGTGGACAAGACATATCTGGGCAATTTTCCACATTGTCGGGTAGATGCCAGTGTTGTAGCTGTATTTGAACAGCTTGGCTAAAGGTATGGCTCGTTCTGGAGCACAAGTCTTTAGAACTGCAGCCATGGTATTTTCAGGGCCCATAGCCTTTGCAGTATCCAGTGCGGTCAGTTGTTTCTTGATACCACGTGGAGTGAATCGAATTGTCTGAAGACTGGCTTCTGTGATGCTGGGGTCCTCAGGAGGAGGCCGAAATGGATCATCCACTCGGCACTTCTGGCTGAAGATCGCTGCAAACAGTCTAGCCTAGCATTGTGCACTCACGTGCTATGTATTGTCATTATACAGCCTGGTCCTCCCTTTAGTTGTTTAATTGTCCACCATCATTCATGACTGGAGATGGCAGGACTGCAGTGCTTTGATCCGATCAGTTGGTTGTGGGATCACTTAGCCCTGTCTAAAGCGTTCTGCTTCTGCTATTCAACATGCATGTAGTGTTGTAGCTTCACCAGGTTGGATTTTTAGGTATGTTGTCGGCCGCCTGAGGAAGAGAGTGTTCGAGGATCAGGCCCTCAAATCTTGCACCAAGCTTATGGTCTATGGGCTGCAGTGATACCCGCCTTCCTGTATGGCTCAGAGACGTGGACCATATACAGTAGACAGCTCACATCACTGGAGAAATACCACCAACGATGTTTCCGCAAGATCCTGCAAATCCCCTGGGAGGACAGATGCACCAACGTTAGTGTTCTCGATCAGGTAAACATCCCCAGCATCGAAGGACTGACCACACTCGACCAGCTCTGTTTGGTGGGCCATATTGTTCGCATGCCTGACACAAGACTCCCAAAGCAAGCGCTCTACTCGGAACTCCTACACGGCAAGCGAGTCCCAGGTGGGCAGAGAAAGTGTTTCAAGGACACCCTCAAAGCCTCCTTGAAAAAATGCAACATCCCCACCGACACCTGGGAGTCCATGGCCAAAACCACCCTAAGTGGAGGAAGAGCATCTGGGAGGGCGCTGAGCACCTCGAGTCTCTTCGCCGCGAGTATGCAGAAAGCAAGCGCAGGCAGAGGAAGGAGCGTGCGGCAAACCAGACTCCCGACCCACCCTTTCCTTCAATGACTGTCTGTCCCACCTGTGACAGAGACTGTAATTCCCATATTGGACTGTTCAGTCACCTAAGAACTCACTTTTAGAGTGGAAGCAAGTCTTCCTCGGTTTCGCGGGACTGCCTATGATGGTGATGTTTAGGTACGATTGCGTCTCGGTGTAAATTTACAGCCCGTTCACGATCGGCATAAATTTAGGAAGTTCACAGCAGCTGTAATTTTGCAAGGAGACGGAACTATGTTAATGAATCATAGAATCATAGAAATTACAGTTGGAGGCCATTTAGCCCATTGTATCCGTGCTGGCTGACAAAGAGCTATCCAGCCTAATCCCACTTTCCAGCTCTTGATCAGTAGCCCTGTAGGTTAGGGCACTTCAAGTGCATCTCCAAGTACTTTTTAAATGTGGTTAGTGTTTCTGCCTCTACCACCCTTTCAGGCAGTGAGTTTCAGATCCCCACCACCCTCTGGGTGAAACAAATTCTCTTCAAACCCCTGACCAATTACTTTAAATCTCTGCCCCCTGGTTATTGACCCCTCTGCTAAGGTAAATAGGTCCTTCCTATCCATTCTATCGTGAGCTTAAAGTAATGTGTGCCCTTAGTCTTTTATTGCAGGTCTCTAGAGTACCTCTCCAACCTGTGAAGCACTCTTAAATACCTGTGCTCCCAAGGGATTATGAGATCCTTTGGGACTCCGGGGAATGAGCCCTCTGGTGGCTGTACAGAGTATATACAAGTCCAGATACATAACAACATTCCTCCCTAAAGTCAATAGTGTAACTATTTACAATGTGAGTCGATCTGGAGCCCTTCTTGCCCTGGTTGATCATCTCGGTGTGAAAGCTGGTGTTGTTGAATCATTTGTTGGGTCCTCGCTAGGCCGCTGCGCAGTTGGCCTTGCTGGGCTGCCTGGTGTGTTGGGCCCTGCAGGGCTGCTGTGGATGATGGGTTCTGCTTTGTGGTCAACCGTGGTGTCGGTTGCCACTGGTGTGTGTGTTGGGGATCAAAAAAGGTAGGATCCAAGGTGGGTTGCTCAGGGTAGCCTGTGAATCTGAGTTTGATTTGGTCCAAGTGTTTCCAGTGAATGAGTCCATTTGAAAGTTTGATCCAAAACACCTTGCTTCTCTCTTTGGCCACGACAGTGCCGGGAAGCCACTTGGGAACTTGCCCATAATTTAATACAAATACAGGATCATTGACATCAATCTCGCGTGTCACATTTGCGCTATCATGGTGTGCACTTTGTTGAAGCCGCCTGCTCTCTACTTGTTCATGTAGATCATGAACAGGGTGAACTAACGAGAGCCCTGTCTTCATAGCTCTTTTCATGAGTAGTTCAGCAGGTGGGATCCCAGTGAGTGAATGTGGTCTCGTGCGGTAGCTAAGCAGGACTCGGGATAGGCGAGTCTGCAGTGAGCTTTCAGTTACCCTCTTCAAGCCTTGCTTGATGGTTTGTGATACATCCTTGCTATACTGTATAAATGCAAACGAGGCCCATGCTTGAGAGAAGGTCAGTCTGTGACCTGTCCTTTATTCCTGAGCACTCAAGTGATGGAAGTGGGTGGAGCTTCCCCTTTTATATCTGAAGGTCCAGGTTAGGAGTGTCTCCCACAAGTTCACCACCTTGTGGTCATTGTTCTCACAGTGTACAACTTCGGTCAGATTATACATGGGTTACAATGCTGGTTGAATACATGACAGTTTACACTGCTCTCTCTGCCTGACCATTGGATGCTGGTTTAAAAGGGGCAGATGTGACATGTTTGATCCCGTTACGAGTCATAAATTCTTTGAACTCAGCACTGGTAAAACATGGCCCATTGTTGCTCACCAGGACATCGGGTAAGCCATGTGTGGCTAACATGGCCCGCAGGTTTTCAGTGGGCTGCGGACGTGCTAGCCGACATTATCTCACGTTCAATCCACTTGGAGTACGCGTCTACAACCACAAGGAAAATTTTACCCAAGAAAGGGCCTGCATAGTCGATGTGTAACCTTGACCACGGTTTGGAGGGCCAAGACCATAAACTTAGCGGCGCCTCCCTGGGTAAATTGCTTAACTGTATTACATCTGTGAACACAGGACTCTAAGTCCGCATCGATGCCGGGCCACCACACATGGGATCTGGCTATCGCTTTCATCATTACGATGCCTGGGTGGGTACTGTGGAAGTCATTGATGAAGGTGTCTTTGCCCTTTTTGGGGACCACTACTGGATTGCCCCACAGAAGGCAGTCTGCCTGTAGAGACATTTCATTTTTGCCCCGCTGGAACGGCTTTATCTTTTCCTGCATTTCCACTCGGACACTGGACCAACTCCCGTGTAACAAACTGCTTTTGACTAGAGATAATAAGGGGTCCTGGCTTGTCCAGGTTTTGATCTGCCGGGCAGTGACGGGTGATTGCTCACTCTCAAATGCTTCCATAACCATGGCTAGATCTGCGGGCTGCGCCATTTCCACCCCTGTGGTGGGCAATGGCAGCCTACTGAGAGCATTGGCGCAGTTTTCTGTGCCTGGCCTGTGGATGGCGTAGTTGTCGGCGGACAACGTGAGCTCCCATCCCTGGATGCGGGCCGATGCGTTGGTATTTATCCGTTTGTATTTTATCCCGTTGGTATTTATTTCTCGACCTTCGACAGACTCCTGGATGCAAAAGCAACTGGTTGCAGTTTCCCAAAATCATTGGCTGGTTGCAATACTAACCCGATGCCATATGACGACGCATCACATGCTAGTACCAAATGCTTACATGGATCATACAACACAAGCAATTTGTTTGAGCATAACAATTTTCTTACTTTTACAAAGGCATTTTCTTGGCTTTTGCCCCAAACTCATTCGCCTCCTTTTCATAGTAAGACATGTAGTGGTTCTAGCAGGGCGCTGAGACCCGGTAAGAAGTTATCAAAGTAGTTCAAAAGTCCCAGGAACGACTGCAGCTCCGTCATGTTCTGTGGCCTCGGTGCCTTCTCGATTGCCTCCGTCTTCGTGTTGGTGGGCCTGATGCCGTCCGCCGCAATCCTCCTTCCCAAGAACTCCACTTCAGGTGCCAGGAAAACGCACTTCGAGCATTTTAACCTGAGCCCCACGCGATTGAGTCAACTAACAACCTCCTCCAGGTTCTGCAGATGCTCGACTGTGTTCCGACTTGTGACCAAGATGTCGTCCTGGAAGACCATGGTGTGCGGGACCGACTTCAGTAAACTTTCCATGGTTCTCTGGAATATCGCTGCCGCTGATCGGATTCCAAACGGGCATCTGTTGTAAACAAAAAGACCTTTGTGCATGTTGATGCAGGTGAGAGCCTTCGATGATTCCTCCAGTTCCTGCGTCATGTAGTCTGAGGTCAGATCCAGCTTCGTGAACATCTTTCCTCCTGCCAGCGTTGCAAAGAGGTCGTTGGCTTTTGGAAGTGGGTATTGGCCCTGCACGGAGAAACGATTGATAGTTACTTTGTAATTGCCACAGATTCTGATGGTGCCGTCTCCCTTGAGGACTGGGTCAATAGGACTGGCCCACTCACTGAACTCGATTGGTGAGATGATGCCCTCTCTTTGTAGCCGGTTTCTACCCTTTCTCTCATCATGTACGGTACTGCTCTCGCCTTGTGATAGATGGGTCGCGCCCCTGGAATTTCCTGATGCCTGGTTTGAACAGCAAAGGAAATTTGTTTAAGACCTGTGCACACAAAGTGTCGTCAGCGGGTGATAGCGCTTGGATGTCCTGTAAGGCGTCTTAGCTCAGCGACATAACTCGCCACTTCCTGGCCTTCAGATCTTTTGTAGGTGTAGAACCGGTACCTCGCCATCAGAACACTTTCCCTCAGGTTCAAATGCTCTCGGACCAGTGTACACAAATCATTGTATGATTTCTCCATGTGTTTCGCTGGAGTGAGCAGAATCTTCATGTGGCCATACGTTGGTGCCCCACAGACGGTGAGGAGGATCGCTCTATGTTTGGCAGCGCTCTCTTCCCCATCTAGCTCGTTGGCCATGAAGTATTGGTCGTGTCGCTCCACAAAACTTTCCCAATCATCTCCCTCCGAGAATTTCTCCAGGATGCCCACTGTTCTCTGCATCTTTGGCTTCTCTATGTGTATCTCGTCGCCAGTTGTAGTATATGGAGAAAGAGTCAGACTGTGAGCTCAAAGTAATGTGTGACCTTAGTCTTTTATTGCAGGTCTCCAGAGTGCCTCTCCAACCTGTGAAGCACTCCTAAATACCTGTGCTCCCAAGGGATTATGAGATCCCTTGGGACTCCGGGGAATGAGCCCTCTGGTGGTTGTACAGAGTATATACAAGTCCAGATACATAACACATAGAAACACAGAAACATAGAAAATAGGTGCAGGAGTAGGCCATTCGGCCCTTCTAGCCTGCACCGCCATTCAATGAGTTCATGGCTGAACATGCAACTTCAGTACCCCATTCCTGCTTTCTAGCCATACCACTTGATCCCCCTAGTAGTAAGGACTTCATTTAACTCCTTTTTGAACATATTTAGTGAATTGGCCTCAACAACTTTCTGTGGTAGAGAATTCCACAGGTTCACCACTCTCTGGGTGAAAAAGTTTCTCCTCATCTCGGTCCTAAATGGCTTACCCCTTATCCTTAGACTGTGACCCCTGGTTCTGGACTTCCCCAACATTGGGAACATTCTTCCTGCATCTAACCTGTCTGAACCCATCAGAATTTTAAACGTTTCTATGAGGTCCCCTCTTATTCTTCTGAACTCCAGTGAATACAAGCCCAGTTGATCCAATCTTTCGTGATAGGTCAGTCCAGCCACCCCAGGAATCAGTCTGGTGAACCTTTGCTGCACTCCCTCAATAGCAAGAATGTCCTTCCTCAAGTTAGGAGACCAACACTGTACACAATACTCCAGGTATGGCCTCACCAAGGCCCTGTACAACTGTAGCAACACCTCCCTGCCCCTGTACTCAAATCCCCTCGCTATGAAGGCCAACATGCCATTTGCTTTCTTAACCGCCTGCTGTACCTGCATGCCAACCTTCAATGACTGATGTACCATGACACCCAGGTCTCGTTGCACCTCCTCTTTTCCTAATCTGTCACCATTCAGATAATAGTCTGTCTCTCTTTTTACCACCAAAGTGGATAACCTCACATTTATCCACATTATACTTCATCTGCTATGCATTTGCCCACTCACCTAACCTATCCAAGTCACTCTGCAGCTTCATAGCATCCTCCTCGCAGCTCACACTGCCGCCCAACTTAGTGTCATCC
Source organism: Pristiophorus japonicus (assembly GCF_044704955.1). NCBI lineage: Eukaryota > Metazoa > Chordata > Chondrichthyes > Pristiophoridae > Pristiophorus > Pristiophorus japonicus. The sequence continues at coordinate 46,816,166 of NC_091990.1, forward strand.
GCAAATTTGGAGATACTATATTTAATCCCCTCGTCTAAATCATTAATGTACAGTATAAACAGCTGGGGCCCCAGCACAGAACCTTGCGGTACCCCACTAGTCACTGCCTGCCATTCTGAAAAGTCCCCATTTACTCCTACTCTTTGCTTCCTGTCTGACAACCAGTTATCAATCCATGTCAGCACACTACCCCCAATCCCATGTGCTTTAACTTTGCACATTAATCTCTTGTGTGGGACCTTGTCGAAAGCCTACTGAAAGTCCAAATATACCACATCAACTGGTTCTCCCTTGTCCACTCAACTGGAAACATCCTCAAAAAATTCCAGAAGATTTGTCAAGCATGAATTCCTTTTCACAAATCCATGCTGACTTCGACCTATCATGACACCTCTTTCCAAATGCCCTGCTATGACATCCTTAATAATTGATTCCATCATTTTACCCACTACCGATGTCAGGCTGACCGGTCTATAATTCCCTGTTTTCTCTCTCCCTCCTTTTTTAAAAAGTGGAGTTACATTGGCTACCCTCCACTCCATAGGAACTGATCCAGAGTCAATGGAATGTTGGAAAATGACTGTGAATGCATCCGATACTTCCAAGACCACCTCCTTAAGTACTCTGGGATGCAGTCCATCAGGCCCTGGGGATTTATCGGCCTTCAATCCCATCAATTTCCCCAACACAATTTCCTGACTAATAAGGATTTCCCTCAGTTCCTCCTCCTTACTAGACCCTCTGACCCTTTTATATCCGGAAGGTTGTTTGTGTCCTCCTTAGTGAATACCGAACCAAAGTACTTGTTCAATTGGTCTGCCATTTCTTTGTTTCCCGTTATGACTTCCCCTGATTCTGACTACAGGGGACCTACGTTTGTCTTTACTAACCTTTTTCTCTTTACATATCTATAGAAACTTTTGCAATCCGTCTTAATGTTCCTTGCAAGCTTCTTCTCGTACTCCATTTTCCCTGCCCTAATCAAACCCTTTGTCCTCCTCTGTGTCGCTTATAATGTTATACACCTCAATTAAATCTCCCCTAAGCCTCCTCTGTTACAAAGAGAACAACCGAAGCCTATCCCATCTTTCCTCATAGCTAAAATTTTCCAGTCCTGGCAACATCCTCATAAATCTCGTCTGTACCCTCTCTAGTGTAATCATATATTTTCTGTAATGTGGTGACCAGAACTGCACGCAGTACTCAAACTGTGGCCTAACTAAGGTTGTATGCAATTCTAGCATAACTTCCCTGCTGTTATATTCTATAGGCTCAAATTTGGCCCTCTGTTTTTTTCCATGCACCTCCGAGCCCCCCGCTGACATTTTACCTCAGAAGCAACGCTGAAAAAACTTGCTGCGATCATGGCCGATTCTCGAGCCATCTGTGAAGCTGGTGCGGTGTACAATGAAGAGGGGGGGGGCGGAGCTAGGTCCGTGCTGGCCGCGCAGAGCCGGCAGGGGGGCGGGGCCTAATCTGAGTGACTGTGTGAGTGCCGGCAGCACACGCATGCACGTTGCAGCGTTCGCACATGCTCAGTGGGGCATTAACATTGGCAATCGGCCATTTTTAAAGGGAAAACCTCTCACTGAGTTTTGGATGCCAGCTTGATGTTTTGAAAGCTATAGGACTGCTGTTTGGAGTACTCTGCAAGAAATCAGCTGCTAAACCTCCACAAGGGGTGCTGCATAGGTGAGAATCATTCATTGCTGCAAGCAAAATAAGGACTTTGTGTTTTTAAAAATCACTGAGTGTCAATTCAATATAGTAATGCAATACCCTACACCAAGACCGAAGAATTTCACGCATCACGAAGTAGAGGTACCAGTGAATGTAATCGAGGAAAGATTGCAGGAGCTGGATACGAGCAACAGTGGTCACGCAAAATTTCCACCCAAAGAAATTAATGACGCTGGAACAAACTTGCAAAAGATTACTGCGCAGTGGTGAATACCACAAGAAATGGATGGCAGTGTAAAAAGAAATGGCAGGACCTTGGTCAAGCAGTTAGTTAAGTTGTAGGGGTTAAATTGTAAGAGTTGCAAATAGGTGGTCAGAATTATGCTGAAGATAGTGAACTTATCAGTATTAGGAGGGTCTGTATAATTACCTATGTGTGTGACACTTTCTTATGTAGGTATAGCACATTTATAACGCATTAAAATTTATGGTTAACCTTGGTAACACTTAAACAGCAAAGTCAGCAGTTGTTGATTAGAAGTCTCTGAGGAAGAGATAAGGAAGTCAGTACAGCCACCCAAGGCATCAGACAGACTGTGGCAAGTCATGGAATAACACAATGGGAGATGGACAATTGCATATACCACTCAGAGTCAGTCTGTTAAGAGTCGACAAATCAATGTAACTTCGCTGATGGAATTAGACCTATCGATGATTTTGTAGAAGGGTGCTCCTCTCCAAAACCTGTATAAGTTCTGCTTGAAAACTCTTGTATTACGGAGGTTCCACGACTGAACCTTCCCTTGCAATTGCTCATAATAAAAGCTGGTTGAACCTGGGATTTTGTGTGTTCACTTCCATGGTCGTTGTACAACAGGAGAAGGGCGAGGTGTCGATTAACTATACCAGTTAGTCCACCTTGAAGGAAAGAAGCCTCCTCTTTACCCCAAACAAAGTAATATTTTCATTTGTCAATGGAATTGCATCTATAAATGTGACCGTATGTATATGTCCCACCCAGCAGAAAGACACCCTCTCTAACAAATTATGTTTTCATCTTTGCAGAAGAAATTGGCCGACAACAAAAGGGAAAGAACTCGAACAGGAGGAGGCCCGGCAAATCTGCACCCACTGACACCCTTGGAACAGAGGGTCGCTGCTTTGATGGGTCCTACCTGGAAAAAAGCAATCAGTACTGTACAAGCTGGGCCCACATGCGAGGGAGAGGGTAAGTGCTGAAAATTACTTGTGGCCCTTCAAATCAACCTGCTGCCTGGCCTGCTACGTGTGAGCCTACTCATGCCACCCATCCTGCCCCCTCCTCTGCTGCTAACCATTTGACTGTTCTGTTCTAATTTGCAGAACCTGATGCCAATCCTGAAGATACAGAAGATTCAGATGCGGGCGAGCCAGACCAACTTTGTAGGGGGGAGGGGGTGGCCATGGAGAGGTACGAAGGGGAGAATCTTGAACTTGCATTGCCAAGCACTTCCATGATTTCTGATTCGTCATTTCGTGGTTTGAGCGTGGCCCAGTCCCTGCATAGTGGTTTAAGGTCTGGTTCGACATTCCGTGGATTCAGCTCATCTCAGTCCCTGCATAGTGGTTTAGGGTCTGGTTCAACATTCCGTGGTTTCAGCTCATCCCAGTCCCTGCATAGTGGTTTTAGGTTTGGTTCGACATTGGATGTTTTCGAAAGACCAGATGTTGTGGGCTCCAGTGCTGCTGGAATGCAGTATGTATCATTCAGTGCCCCAATATCCAAGCCTACGCCTTCCAGTGCTGCTGGAATGCAGTATGGAACACTCAATACCCCACCGTCCGAGGTTCTGGGTCCCACTCCTGCTGGAATGCAGTATGGAACACCCAGGGGTCCACTGTCCGAGGTTCTGGGTCCCACTCCTGCTGGAATGCAGTATGGAACACCCAGGGGCCCACTGTCCGAGGTTTTGGGTCCCACTCCTGCTGGAATGCAGCATGGAACACCCAGGGATCCACTGTCCGAGGTTCTGGGTCCCACTCCTGCTGGAATGCAGTATGGAACAGCCAGGGGCCCACTGTCCGAGGTTTTGGGTCCCACTCCTGCTGGAATGCAGTATGGAACACTCAATGCCCCACTGTCCGAGGTTCTGGGTCCCACTCCTGCTGGAATGCAGTATGGAACACCCAGGGGCCCACTGTCAGAAGTTCTGGGTCCCACTACTGCTTGAATGCAGCATGGAACACCCAGGGGCCCACTGTCAGAAGTTCTGGGTCCTACTACTGCTTGAATGCAGCATGGAACACCCAGGGCCCCACTGTCCCAGCCTGTGACTCCCAGTGCTGGTGGAATGCAGCCTGTAACATCCATGGCCAGACCTTCCCAGCCTGCGCCTCACACTGGAGGGATTCCGCGAGACAGACTCAGGGCGAGGCCAAGGAGAAATATACCACGCTGTCCTGAGCTGGAGGGTGCAACAGATGTGGCTCAGGTGACGGCATTGGGTATGGAGACCAATGATCTTACCCGATCACTCGTGAACACCGTCAGTGGGGTGGGTGATGAGATAATGACACTGATGGCAGAAATAGCAATAATGTCACGGGACATGATGGAGGACATTTCAGAAGCAGCGGGAACGACGGCACAGGCCATCAGCGAGGTAGCTGCTGCAATAAGGGTTCACAGCCAGGCCAATCCACTGCTACACCCACTGCAATCCCCGCACTAGTCTCTGTAGAGACCCAAGCTGTAATCCCCCCTCTACCACCATCACCACCACCACCCCCCATGAAGCAGTGCACATTCACCGAGATGTGGATTTGAGATGGGTGCAGCCTTTCTTTGTTGCTGTTGTTTTTGTTGTTGTTGTTGTTGATTTTACTCTTGTAACTGTTTTCAAATGTAAATTGTTTTGTAAGTGATGTAACTTTACAAGACTATAAGTGACCTTAAAGTTTTTAAGTGATCTTACAGTATATGTTTTTTCTAATGGAAATTGTTTTGTAAGTTTTGTAACTTTACAACTTAAGTGATCTTAGAGTTTAAATGTTCTCACATTTTGTAAGTTATTTAATTTCACACCTAAAAAGTGATCTTGAAGTTTGAAATTTTAGAGTGTAAGATTTTTCACATTGAAATTGTTTTGTAACTTTTGTAACATTACAAGTTTATAAGTGATCTTAAAGTTTTTAAGTGATCTTAAAGAGTCATATTAAAGTACAGTTTGATAAAAAAATTATTTTATTGCACTAAAGTGAAGTACATTCTAAAATGTTCAATAAAATATTTTTTACATTGAAACTGAATCATGTTCCATTAACACAACACAACATTTAGGAACAGCTGCAAAAAATAAACATGTCAAAGCAGAACAGTTGTCGCTGAGCCCTCAGGCATCAGTAAAGCGATCACGGATGATCTGCTGGCACAAGGCTCGAGCAATCATTAAAGGAGCACGATGGTCCGCCCTCCTCTGACGTCATGCTCCGGCCTCAGGCACTTGCATGGTCTCCTGATCCTCGTCATCCTCCTCCTCCAGCTCCTCCTCCTCCTGCTCGTCACCTGCATTTTCCACATGATTATCATCAGGCACTCTCACCACAGGCGAGTCGTCTTCTTCCACTATCAGCTGCTGCTGCCTCATGTTGGCTTAGTTACGCAGCACGCAGCACACAACAGTGAACTGACCGACAATCTCAGGGTAATATTGCAAGTTGCCTCCGGAATGATCCAGGCATTGGAAACGCTGTTTCAAGATGCCAATGGTCCTCTCTATGATGCTGTGCGACGCAATGTGCGACATGTTGTATTGATGGTCAGCTTCCGTCCGGGTTGCGCGTAGGGGCATCATGAGCCAGATGGCGAAGCCGTACCCTTTGTCCCCCAGTAGCCAGTTCTGCCCTTCTAGCTGCTGTTCAAACCTGTCAGATATAGTGCTGTCGCATAGGATGAACGCATCCTGGGTGCTGCCAGGGTATCTTGCATCGACTGACATGATGCGATACTTGTCATTACACACGAGCTGCACATTAATGGAGTGGAAGCCTTTTCTATTCCTGAACTGCTCGGCATCCTCCACAAGTGCTCGCAAGGCGATGTGGGTACAATCAATGTAGCCCTGTACCTTTGGGAAGCCAGCAATCCTGCAGAAGCCCACAGCCCTGTCATACATTGCTTGTGCAGTCATTGGGAACTTGATGAACTCATTCCTCCGCGTGACCTGCCGTATGGAGACCTGTATTGCACCTTGAGAGATGGCGCACAAATCTCCAGTTGTACCTTGAAACGATCCCGAGGCATAGAAGGAAAGTGCAGCTGTAACCTTCACTTCAACAGACAAGGCAGTCCACCTGCTACTTCTCGGCTGCAACTGTGGTCTCACCAACTCACAGATCTCACGGACAACTTCTCTGCGGAAACGCAGCCTTCTGACACAATCTGTCCAGGTCCAGGTAGGAACGCCTGACTCGAAATCGCCGAGGTGTGTAACGCCTCCTGTCCTGCAGCCTACGGGCTCTGATGTTCCTGATGTGATGAGCTCTAATCAATTCTCTCCTACGTAGCACAGTGACGCATAACCATTGAATAATCTGCGGCATTGAGATCGATGCACCCATCCTTAAAGTAAAATTAAAACTTTCAAAGGTTAAAGAAGGTGCAAAATGGCAGCACAGCCCAGCTCTTCTCACTCCCCAAACAAGGCATTAAATCCAAAGGTCTTTTGTTCTCTCCCCCTCCCCTTCAGTCGTGACTTCTCTATCCCTCCTCATCAGCAACCATCCCACCCCGCCAGCCCCACAGCCTGCAGAGTTCAGCCTTCTCCCTCCCTCCCTCCCACCCACCAGCGCCCCCCCCCCCCCGCGCCCCCCACAGCCTGCCGCGTTCTCCTGATTCTTGCCCTGGCCGAAGGGCTTGCCGGTGTCCCGCACCTTGCCCTGGCCGAACGGACTCCAGCACGGCCAGCCTTCAGTTTAAGGTAAGATTTAATGCAGTACTTTTATTTGTTACTTAGTTATTTATTTCACTTCTTTATTTTTTATTGAATTGTTATTACTGCTTGTGCTTTGTTTGGTGCTTGATGGTGTTTTAAATGTAGTTACTTGCGCCAATTCCTTAACTGTAAGTAAGGTCTTTCTGTGCGGACAAAAGTGGACACATACGCTGCCCTAAGTTAGTTTAGTACAACTTTTTTCTGGCCAAATTGGTATAAATGGTATAAGTGGCTGGGAACGCCCCCTTCTGAAAAAAAAACTGACCAAACACTGGCGCAAATTAAATGGCAATATTTGCAACTAAAAAGATACACCAGAAAAATCAAGTTACACCAAAAAAAACGGTGCAACTCATGGGGATATTTGGGCGCTATGCCTCGGCTAATAACAGGAACCCCTTCCACATGCCTTTTTAAGTACCTTATCGACCTGTCCTACTACCTTCAGGGATCTGTGGACATGCATTCCAAGGTCCCTCTGTTCCTCTACACTTCTCAGTGTCCTACCATTTATTGTGTATTCCCTTGCCTTGTTACCCCTCCCCAAATGCATTACAGTTGAACCTCTCTAATCCGGCACCCTCGGGACCTGGCTTGTGTCGGATTGGAGAATTTGCCGAACCACGGGAGGTCACGCCGACCCCAGACCCCAAACTTTAAAATCCCACTATAGCGAGGAAGAAGCCGAGTCCCAGGGAAAAGTGAAGAAACAGCACAGACCTTCGAATCACATTCTGCATTTTAACTACAAAAGGAAGGGATCAGGAGGAGTCGAGGATTGTAAATCTATGGAATTCTCTGCCCCAGAAAGCTGTGGAGGCCGGGTCATTGAATATATTTAAGGCAGAGATAGACAGATTTTTGAGCGATAAAGGAATAAAAGGCTATGGGAAGCGGGCAGGGAAGTGGAGCTGAGTCCATGATCGGCCATGATCTTATTAAATAGCGGAGCAGGCTCGAGGGGCTAGGTGGCCTACTGTGTATGTGTGTAAATGCACGGAGCGTGGTAAATTAGGTTAGTGAGCTGCAAGCACAAATTCTTATGTTCTTATGTTCTTATTCCATAAAACTAAGTCCAGACCTCTCTTGTTGAGCTTGCTACGTACTGACTAACGAAGTTCTCCTGAATGCATTTTTAGAATTCTGCTCCCTCTATACCTTTCACATTAATTCTATCCCAGTTAATATTAGGGGAGATGAAATCCCCTACATAGTTACTTTTCTTTCTCTCTCTGACTGTTTGGGGGTCTATAGTACACTCCCAGCATTGTGATTGCCTCTTTTTTGTTCTTCAGTTCAATTCATATAGCCTAATTTGATGATCCTTCTAACATATTATCCCTCCTCGCAGCTGTAATTGTTTCTTTAATCAATATAGCGAACCCCGCTCCTTTTTTATCCCCCTCTCTATCTCGTCTGAAAACCTTGTAAGCAGGAATATTGAGCTGCCATTCCTGCCCTTCTTTCAGCTATATCTCAGTAATAGCTATAATATCATACTCCTCCATGCCTATCTGTGCCCTCAGCTCATCTGCCTTATTCCCTAGACACCTTGCATTGAAGTATATACCATTTAGCATTGCCAAACTCCCTTGTTGTCTATTTTGTAGCTTTTGTTTCCTCTGCCTTCAAATTCGCTTACTAGTTTGCTGTCTTCAATTGCAGCTTTGCTTCCCTCCCTTCTGAATCTACTCTCAGGTTCCCATCCCCCTGCCATGCTAGTTTAAACCTTCCCTAACAGCACTAGCAAACCCCTCCCCCCCCGCACCCCGCCAACATCCCCGCAAGGATATTGGTCCCGACCCTCTTGAGGTGCAACCCTTCCAGCTTATACAGGTCCTACCTCCACCAGAAACAGTCCCAATGCCTCAGGAATCTAAAGCCCTCCCTCCTGCACCATCTCTCCTGCCACGCATTCATCTGGTCTATCTTCTTATTTCTGTACTGAAGCGGTGGAGGGCTTTAGCGGAGTTTTTGAGAAACAGTTTGAAACGTCTAGGAAATGTGATGAGGCATAAAAATGGCCTATGTCACTGATGCCCAAGTTTCTTTGATCTTGTACATCGAAAGTCGGCATTATGCCATACTTGCAGCTTTATTTCGGCATATTCGGCACTTCAGGAAGTTTCAGGGCCCAAATGTTACACAGTCACTTTGATAAGGTGCTTGTAACAGGGATCAATATAATTTAATGAAGGAGCATCCCAATGTGCATTTACTCAATTAGACAGGTAACACATTGGATTGATGAATATGGAGTAAGGTTATTTCTACATTAGGCACAGAAAACAGAAGTGATATTTTAAATCAGTTGATTTATATTTTAACACACATTCAGCAACATCAAATTTGCCCCTTTATCAATAATGGCTTTGGGATGTCTATGTCAGGCCCAAGCAGACGTCTATATCAGGCTCAGGCAGATGTCTATGGCAGGACCAGTCCACAGGCCTGCAGCAGAGAATCCGTTTCCTATCCTTTTTCACATTAATGGAGTGGTAATGGCTGCTCACTCTAGTTTTTTCTGCCATCAACAGCAGGCTCAAATGTAAACAGTGTGGCATCCAGCGCTTCAGTGGAGATCCACATTTTTGTGTGTCCCACAAGCTGTTATCATATTGGTGCAGAATTTGCTGGAGCGGGGCATCTCATGGAATGCCCCATTAGATTGTTTTTCCTCAGCCTTCAGCATATTGCTGCTAACAGCACAGCGAGGTCACTGGGGCATCTGGGACTTAGTGAACGGCGAGACCAACAGTGCATCTCCTTAACCAATGAGATTTAAAGATTGAGACGGAACAATTGAAAAGGAAATAGGATGAATTAGAGTCAAATTAAGAATAGAAACAGAAATAAGAAATAAAAAGGGAAGGACAGATTGGATTAAGAGAGAAAAAAGAGATGGTAAGGGAAAATAAGAATTTTTTTTTTAAATGCACGTTTTAATCAAAAAACCTCGAAGAACAATTTATAACCTGCAGGAATGAGACTCCACAGTTTCAATTGTTCCCTTCGGGGCTGGAGAGGCATTTCAGGAACATAAATCTCATCATTTATGTTGTTAAGTACCAGCCCTAACTTTCTGCGGCAAGTATAATTTGTTTTAACAGTGCAAATGCAGCAATTTCTTGAAAGTCAAGAGTGATGCAAATCGTCCAGCAATTTGTGGCAATTTGCAACTCATGGCATATCTCATCCTTACCACAAATCATTGGGTTATTTTTACACAGATAACAGCATGCGCATTATTCTCGCCATTGTTTTCCCAGATAATTCTGTGCCAAAGCTGCCCCGGTTCTATATCATTTTGCCAATTTCACACAGCTATGAGCATTAAGAACTGCACTGAAGTTTTCCACAGCTGCTGCCAAAGGGTGAATGGAATTTGATAGCATTTGATAAATATAATTTGATAAATATCAAGAAAGGAGAGAGGAAACAGGGAACGACAGGCCTTGAATCCATTATTACGGAACTCGTATCAGGCTTAGAAAATCATAATATGATTAGGCAGAGTCAACATGGTTTTATGAAAGGGAAATTGTGTTTGACAAGCTTTTTGAGGATTTTTCAGCAGAGTAGATGAAGGGGAACCAGTGGATGTAATACATTTGCATTTACAAAAGACATTTATCACATTAAAGGTTGCTAGGCAAGATAAGTTTCATGGAGTTGGGAGTAATATGTTAGAGGTTTGGTTAATGGAGAGAAAAACAGAGAGTATGGATAAATGGGTCATTTTCAGGGTGCCAGGCTGTAACTAGTGGGGTGCCGCAAGGATCAGTGTTAAGGCTTCAGCTATTTGCAAGCTATAATAATGACTTAGATGAAGGGACCGAGTGTACTGTATCCAAGTTTGCTGATGATACAAAGCTCGGCGAGAAAGTAAGCTGTGAGGAGGGCACAATGAGCATGCAAAGGGATATAGACAGGTTAAGTGAGTAGGCAAAAGGTAGCAGATGGAGTATAATGAAGGGAACTATGAGGTCATTCACTTTAGTAGGAAGAATAGGAAAACAGATGTTTTTTATTTGGTGAGGAACTATTAAATGTTAGTGTTCAGAGCGATTTAGGTGTCCTAGTACAGGAAACATGGAGGCCACAATTTTGTGAGGAGGGTGATGTCGGTGGCAGGATCCTAATCTGCTCTTGTCTCCATCCCAGCCTCCCATACGACTGTCCCCTGATTGGGCTTGTTAAGCTCACCCAGCAGGGTGCCTAGCCAAGGGGAACGGTAGCGTAGTGGTTCTATTACCAGACTAGTAATCGTGAGGCCTGGACTAATAATCTGGAGACATGAGTTCAAATCCCACCACGGCAGCTGGGGGAGTTTAAATTCAGTTAATATTAAAAAAGGTAGCATCAGTAATGATGACCATGGAATTGTTGTAAAAACCCATCTGATTCACTAATGTCCTTTAGGGAAGGAAATCTGTCATCCTTACCTGGTCTGGCCTATATGTGACTCCAGACCCACAGCAATGTGGTTGACTCTTAAGTGCCCTCTGAAATGGCTGAGCAAGGCACTCAGTTGTACCAAAATCAGCACTGTGGGAGTACCTTCACCACATGGACTGCAGTGGTTCAAAAAGGTGGCTCACCATCACTTTCTTGAGAGCAATTAGGGATGGGCAATAAATGCTGGCCTTGCCAACAATGCCCACATCCCATAAAAAAATTAAAAGGAAGCAGGTTATTTGATGATGCATCATCAGCCTTAAAGGGACCATGGCCACATTCATTTTGACAGTTGTGCTGTCAGTGTTCTACAGCATTGAGCTGCTGCAAACACTGACAAGTACTGCACAGAGGGGCAGGGCTTCTCCCATGACTCCCTCCATATGCTAATGGAGGGAGGTTCTCTTCCCTTCCAATGGGCGGAAGAGACCTCATGAGGAGACCAACGCAGCCTGGTTGCACATGTCTTCAGGAGGACCTGGCTATAGTGGTGCAAACCTTTCAATGATCTCAGTAGAGTACAAAACATTACTGCGAAGCCACGCTCAACCTCAGCCTGCTGTGCCACTCTTCACATCCCCAACACTCTGCCTTCCCTACCGTACTCCTGTACATCCTCACTCACACCAACTTACCTTGCACCTCCACCCATTCCTCTCTTTTTATCGACATTATCACATCCCCATCTCACTAGCCATCTCACACTCACCCTCATCTTAGTGCAAGCATGCTAACTAACAACACACAAGGACAGGCACTTGGGTGTTTTCGTCAATGTTCATGTAAAGTTTCTGTTAATGTGTTTTCAAACATTGAAATCTTTATTTTCACTACTTTGCCTTCTTAGACAGATTTTTGTGCACCTTTGGAAGTGGCTTAGCGAGTTGCAGTGATTGGCAAAACATAATAGTACCCCCCCACAATGCTGATAAGTGTGAAAGAAATGGCTTGGACATTGCAGGAATGCTTTATGGTGTTGGTGTGGGATGGTGCCAAGCTGGCGCAGCATGCGGCAGCCAAGGTGTACAGCATCAAGTGAAATAAATGTGGCCATGTGTTCTGGGCTGCAATGTGGGTCGGGTGCTGATGCCCTGTGTCCTGTGCAGTATCAGTTGATTGCAGAGAAGGTTTGTGTTGTTGGTGCTAATGCTGGTGTGCCCGGTGTTGCTTGTGTTGGGGCTGAACGTGGTGAGATTCTGAGGACCAAGGTGAGAGAGTATAAAGGGGCAGGTGAACTGGAGATGACAGAAGCGATCTGTCAATGGTGAGAGAGGTGACACTGGATAGAAAGATTGCTCCAAAGACATGCAACCTCCATAAAGCCCAATGTGCCTTCCAAATGCAGTAAGCAAGAGCTCTTGATTTTGGAACGTGAACAGCTGTGGGATGGGAGCTTTTATAGCACATTTACAGCTATCAGGTAAAGAAATTAATTCATGCTGACACAACTCCCAATATTCTTACCTGATGTACTCCCCATGCAGCGGGAACCTTTTGGAAAACTTGGAAAAATGGTAATTTGAGCTCAAAATTGACTGTAATAGCATTTTAACAAGGTCCTAATCACTTAAATAGTCTCCCCACCGCTGTGTGTCAGGTCTGTTCAGCGTTGACAGCGGGGTCCCGACCCGTTGTCAATCATTTCAAATTTCACAGCTGACCCGCCTCCGATCTTGTTCTTTGAGCATGGCAAAATCCTGGCCAGAGAAATAGCATGCAGGTACAGCAAGCAATTAGGAAGGAAAATAGTATTTTGGCAATTATTGCAAGGAGGTTGGAGTACAAGAGTAAGGAAGTCTAGCTACAATTGTACAGGGCTTTGGTGAGACCATAGTTGGAGTACTGTGCATAGTTTTCGTCTCCTTAACTAAGGAAGGCTATATGATTGGCTTAGAGGCAGTGCAATGGAGATTCACTAGATTGATTACTGGGATGGGAAGGTTGCCTATGAGGAGAGATTGAGTAGATTGGGCCTATACTCTCTCGGGTTTAGAAGAATGAGAGGTGATCTCATTGAAACGTATAAGATTCTGAGGAGGATTGAACGAACAGATGCTGAGAGATTGGTTCCCCTGGCTGGAGAGCCTAGAACTTGGGGTCATGGGGCTAGATTTTACACTTTTGTGCAGATCGCCCAAAAATGGGCGTTATTTCTGGTGAAGGCGGTAAAAATGGGTTTTCAGATTGCCGGCTTGTCACCCATTTTCAAAGCCCCTAGTCTCCATTTTAAAAATTGGGTGTTACCACAAGCGATCTGAAATGGGCGTTAGCGTTAAATCTCTCTGACCTTCTGCCGTAAAGTGTCACCGTCCTTAGCAACGGCATGGCAACGCTCGATTCCCGCGATTCAGGAGGTCAAGGGTCATCATGACATGCGCATAAGAGGAGACAGAGAGAGGGAGCTGATAGGGAGTGACGGCATATGTGGGTGCTTGTTTGACTGCTTTGGGAGGAAGGATGGAGAATTTTGAGCTTTATAGCAAATTGCGCAAAAAAACTTAGGTGATACCAGCCAGCTATTTTCCTGAATTTGGTGCCTATAATGGAGGGAGTGGAGGAGGTGACACCGTGCGCTGTGGAGACTAATGCTGGCGAGAGCAGTGAGATGGGAGAGGAGCACATTGGAGGGCGCAAAAGAGCGAGGAGGTTCTCGAATGAGGTTAATGCCTCCCTCATACAGGAGGTCCAGTCATGCTGAGGTGATTTCACACAGGGAGGGCGTGGGAAGCCAACCCAAAGGCCTACCAAAAGATACGGGCTGAGATAGCAGAGGTGGTCTCATCGGCGACCAACGAGGTAGGTGAGGGCAACCAATGCCACAAGCGATGGAACGACCTTGTCGGATCCACAAGAGTAAGTCTTACATTTATTTACATGTTTTTATATAATTTGATTTGTAAGAGTCATGAGTGACTATCATTAGATGTGAGGTCTTTCACTTTTACCGGGAATGTTGCACTCAAAGCCTACGGTCACGATGCACGTCTTTAGGTAAAGAATGATAATTATCATAATAATCATGATTACATCTGTCGGTTATGTGCTGTATCAGTCTCTGTGACAGTACCTAGCAATGATATCATGCAATGATCTCATGCCATGTCACCCTGTTACCTTTTACAGAAGAAGCTCTCGATGAATAGGTCCGAGCAGAGGCAAACGGGTTGGGGAGCCACCAGTCACCAGCGACATCACTGACATTGAGGAGCGTACACTCATGTGGAGCAACCCCTGGATGGCCACGCAGGCAGCTGCAGACCCTGAAGTGATGCCAAGTGAGTAAAGTATACACTATTGCGTGATGTAAAATCAATAGATGCCACTCCCACTCATATCCGAACAATAATATATGAACGATGATTTTTAAAGTTGCCCTATAAATAATGCTGGTTTCATGAGAATCATTGCAATGCAGAATGTGGTGATGGTCATGAAATGTGATGTCTGTGATGATTTTGATAGCGGTGGTGCTTTTGTCGTGCATATGCTGTGTGTAGTGCTGGACTCACCTTGTGACCCTTCTCCTCTAATAACCTCATTTGTGTTTTGCAGCTCAGCCAGCTGTGCATCCCAAGGCAAGATCACAGAGACCAGAAGGTGGGGCCAGACTCGGCGGACGATCCTACATCTGGTGCTGAGGAGGTCCGATTCTCGCCCGTCAATCAGCTGAGTCTGTTCTCCACGGATGAGACTGGGAATGTGAGGAGTCTACATCGCCAGGCTCCAGAAGGCATTCCACCCCAAGGCCATCTAGTGCTCCTCCGGCCATTCCCAACTCTACTCTGGAGGTACCGGGCCCAAGCACCTCACCACAGGGCACCCCAGGTGTCGCGAGGTTGGTGCCAACCACACGGAGGTTCCGTGGAATCAACAGGTGTGGTCCATGAGTGCCAGATGAGAGTGGAGAGATGGTACAGTTGTCCAGGAGGACTGCAGACGTAGGGAACCAGATCCTAAATGCACTGGAGGGCATATCCCGACAGCTGGCCAGCATCTCCGGCACCATGACAGACTATGGATGGCACAGGCCCTGGAGGTGATAGCCAGGAACATTCGTGGCACAGGCTTCCCAGTGGTCCCGGAGCGCGGCACTCCACCCCTAGGTTCCGCATCCCAGTGCCAACAACACATGCGAGGCAGGAGCAAGATCCTGTTTCTGGATCCGAGAATGTTCCCACCTCGGTAGCCCCCGCTCCTGTATCCATACAACCACCAGCTCTGCCTTCATCCCCCCCAATGAGGCACTGCCTGAGGAACTCCTCGGCCAGGCGGCGTGGAGCGAGGAAGGGAAGGGGTAGAGGTGGGGCGAAGAAGGGGAGGGGGGAAGGAAAGTGAGGTGCATGTTCACAGATGATGGCTTTGTTATATCTCCATCTCAGTGTATGCAATTTGTTGTAATGTATGGAGGGAGGGGGCCACTCTGTTGGTTTGCATTTGAGTTCTGTGTTGCTGAACATATTGACCATTTGATTGATGTCAATGTTCGAAAAAGTGGGGTGAGGTTTTTGCCCATGATACTTATGATTTCAGACCAATGGTCGATAAAATGTTTTTTATTCAACATAACTTTGTTGCGCATTGTCTCAGATAGCTGGACCGTTACACACTGGTGATTCCTTAACATGAAAGGGTATAATTACACATAACTTGAATCAACTTAAACTTTAGCTGGCACCAAGGTGATGCCCACCATTGATGTCTAAGCTGCACACACACAGCAGTGTGTCAGCTTTGTCAATAACAGCAATGTTCTTTCAGGCAAAGCGCTCAATTATGAGCTCCTGACGTAAGAGTCTTGCAGCTATGTAGCCACCACGGGTCCTTTTCTGCGGTCTGGAGGGGGGAGTGGGCATGGTTGCATAGTCAGCCCAAGGTCAGTGTCCAGCCCCTCGGCCTCCTCTTCCTCTCTCTCCTGAGGTGGACCATCAGTCCCTTCTGGCAATTCTTGTCCCCTCCTTATAGCCAGGTTGTGCAGCATGGAGCACACAACCACGAATTGAGCTACCTGATCAGGGTTTTATTATAGCTCCCCTCTTAATTGCTCCAAGCATCTTAAAGCACTGCTCAAGCACACTAATTGTTTTCTGGACCACATTGCATGTGGCTCTGTGGCTCTCATTGTATCGCTTCTCGGCCTCGGTGTGGGTGTCACGCAGGGGTGTCACCATCCAGGTAGTTAGGCCATATCGTTTGTCACCAAACATTCAGCATTGTCCTTGTGGCTGACTGGTAAACATGCCAGAGACAACGCTCTCATGCAGGATGTGAGCCTCATCGAAGCTGCCCGGATATTTGGCATTCACTGCCATAATTATCTGGGTGTGGTCGACAACTAGTTGGACCTTCAGGGAGTGAAATCGTTTTCTGTTGTGAAAAACCTCTGGGTCCTGAGAAAGTGCCTGCATGGCGATGTGAGTACACTGTATTGCTCTCTGCACCTTGGGGAACTTAGTAATGTGATAGTATGTGCCAGCCGTGTCAGGCTGAGCCTCTGTGGTCATAGTGAAGCAGATAAAGTCCATCCTATGCGCGTACAGGGTCTCCGTGACCTGTCTAATGCAGCAATGTGTGGCATGCTGCGACAGAGGGGAAATGTCGACCTGAAAGGAACCAGACGCATAGAACGATAGTGCCGCGGTGACCTTGACCTTGACAGACAGTGATGTCCTGAAGGTGCTGGCAGGCTGCAGATCTGCCCTGATGAGCTGGCATATTTCACTGGTAACCACTTTGTGGAAGTGCAGGCTCTGAAGGCACGTGTTCTCGGATAATTCGAGGTAAGTCCTGTAAGTGCGGGCTGTGTATAGTCTGGACCTCCTCCTCAGTCTGGCATGTCTTAGATTGGGCACATAATGCTGTGGATTAGACGTTGTTCCATTTGTAACCTGCAGCAGCTGCGTCATAATCAATGCAGGTTGAGAAATGGCTGGCCCCATTCCAATAAAAGCATAATGCCAATTGTTCACAAGTAATACATTTCCCCACTAAAAGACACCTACAGTAAAACCCAATCGTCCACAGTATGAAAGGATGTCTGTTCAGATGGTCACTTCACCTGAGAAGAACTCCAGAGTCAGTCCAAACGCCCCCAAGTTTGAAGCAGCATTTTCAATGAAGCGACCTGCGATTTGCAAAATGGTGTCCACACCGCTGTGATTAGTTCAGAACAGTTCAACTTTTTCAGAGCGGTGTTTTGGGCGAGCAATGTTGTGGGCGAGATGTGTGCGAGGTACTGAAAGTGAAGCTGGGCGATATACTGGCGCTAGCTTTGGCAAATGTGATCTTTACAACAGAAAAAAGTGGGCGGTCGGTATTATTGAATCTCAGCTTTAATTACGTGCCAAAAGTAACGGTGGGCGATATTATGGGCGCTGGTTTCACCCATTCTGATAATACCGCTGGCGGTATTATTTTTTTCCGGCGTTAAGTACATGGCGAAAGTAACGCTCGCCGATAAGTGTCCGAAAAATGGGTGTCAGTTTCCATTTTGTGGCTAAATGGGCGATATATGGGCGTTACACCTCATTTCAGCGTTAAAACGGGCGTTAAGTGGGCGTTATGCATGCAAAAATAATGGAAAATCTAGCCCTATCCAGATAAGGGTTCGGCCTTTTAAGACTGAGATGAGGAGGAATTTTTTTGCTCAGGTATTTGTGAATCTTTGGAATTCCCTCCCCTAAAGGCCAGTGGTTTCTGAGTCGTTGAGTATATTCAAGGCTGAGACATTTTTGAACTCTAGGGGATCAAGGGATATGGGAATCGGGCAGGAAAGTGGAGTTGAGGTCGAAAATGAGGCATGATCGTATTGAATGGTGTAGCAGGCTCAAGGGGTTGTATGGCCTACCTCTGCTCCTAATTCTTACGTATTTATGTTATATAAATCTGGTGAAGCCCAGCTCAACAATCATTATCGTGCTGCTAGCCCCAAAATCGGATGCTAAACGTGAAAGAGGTATTAATTGTTTACTGGCAGGAGGAGATGGGACAAATCCAGGTGTTCTTCCTGAAGCAATTGCCATTGGAAGCCATTTCACACAGTCTCATATGATTGAAGTAATTTATTAAAACTGACGTGATCAACAATGTGCACTTTTCTTGTCAATTTTGATTAAATTTGCTCAAAATTCGAATGAGTCCTGGTGTGATCGATGGAGAGGAAATACTGCTTCTTTGGAATGAGGCTTGCAGATTGTAGAGATGAACAATTGCCAGCAAAATTGGAGTTGATTAATCTTCGAGTATAAAACCAGGTATCAGCAGCCAATAGCACTCCATCAGGATAAAAAGGGTATGCAGTCAGAGAGATAGTTATTTATTAAACAAGTGTTTTGATGCTCTTAATTGAATGTGCAGATGCACACATACATGAGGTACATAGAAAACTATTTTATTCCACCATTGTAATGCATGATTTAATGAATATATGGTCACAATTTTTACATTTGTAGGGCTCAATTTTCCCCAGTTATCTGCGCTGTTTTTTTGGCGTGTGCACTTTTTTTGGCCTCAATTAAAATATCCAAGTTCCCCAAAGTTACTGCACCAGCGTAACTCAGCGTCATAGGGGGCGTAACCTGATGCCTGCACCAGTTTTTCACATTTATGCAAGTTTGGCCAACTTACATTTTTCCGAGTGCGGCGTATGTGACCACTCCCAAGAAACCTTCTCGGCACTTAAGAAAAAGCAGCGCGCATTAAAAAATCAGCACAGAAAGACACCATTGTTTTTGTGCAAAGTTTTGGAGGGAGTCAAGAACACATCATGAAGCTTAATTTTTTTCAAACTTAAAATGCACAAAATAGAAATTGAATGCAATTCTTTAATTCTGGATTTTTTTCAAAGTACCACGCCACCACCAAACGTCTCCAAACCGGGCTCAAGGATCGAAGCGTCTGCCAGCAGAATCCGACCCTCGCCCAGACACAGGCGCTCAGCTTCAAAAGAAGCCCGGAGGGGTGGTGGGAGGTGGGGGGGGGTGGCGGAAGGTGGTGGACGCCAAGCCCCTGTGTCCGGGCGAGGGGGCGATTCTGCCGGCCGACCCTCGGGCCCGGTGAGGAGACATTTGGTCGGTGGTGAGGTGGTACTTTGAATAAAATCTAAAATTAAAGAATTACATTAGACTTCGTTGCCCCAAATGTCATCATTTGAATGTCTAGCTTCCAATTCTAAGCAAGCCTATTGTGCATGTGCAGACCTGGGTGTGGTCCATACTAGGGCATAGACCTTGGGGAGAGAGACAACAAAGAAGCTTGTCCTGCTGTTTTGAGCTTTTCGCAAAGGTACAATTTAGTCATGGGGGCAATACTGACAATGCCATACCTCGTGCAAGCCTTCTGCATGATGGTGCTACGGAGGAGACAAATGATCCGGCATCATCGCATGAGGAACCACAGAACACGTAAGATGATGGGCAGGAGGCCTTACCCACATTGGGTATATCAAGGCAAGCATTCATACCTGCACCTGAGTGATGCAGACTGTGTGAGAAGGCTGCGTTTTTGCAAATAAGTTGTAACCGAGATCTGTGAGTTATTAAAAGCAGACCTGCACCCAAGAAACATCAGGAGGACTGCTTTGTCAGTTGAAGTGAAGGTTACAGCTGCACTTTCATTCTATACATCTGGATCATTCCAGGCCACAACTGTGGATGTGTGCGCCATTTCTCAACATGCAACACATGTCTGCATTCAACAGGTGACTGCTGCACTATATGCCCGGAGGAATGACTACATAAAGTTCCCCATGACCGTCCAGGCAATGCGTGAAAGGGCTGTAGGCTTCTCCAGGATTGTTGGCTTCCCAAAGGTACAGGGCTGCATTGATTGTACCCACATCGTCTTGCAAGTATCTTTGGAGGATTCCGAGATGTAAAGGAACAGAAAAGGCTTCCACTCCATTAATGTGCAGCTCGTGTGTGACGACATGCATCGCATCATGTCAGTTAATGCGAGATACACTGGGAGCACCCATGATGCATTCATCCTACGTGAGAGCGTTTTATCTGCCATGTTTCAGCAGCAGCCAGAAGGGCAGAAGCTGACCGGGAATACAATATGTCGCACATTGCGACGCACAGAATAATAGAGAGGACCATTGGCATCTTGAAACAGCATTTCCAATGCCTGGACCATTCCGGAAGCAGCAACGGCTGGTAGTAGAAGATCCCCCTGAAGTGATAGTGGCTGATGATGAGGAGGAAGGTGCAAAATGACAAGGAGGATGAGGAAGCCATGCAACTACCTGAACCCGGAGCAAGATGGCGGAGGAGGTTAGGCCGTCGTGCGCCTTTAACGATTGCTCGAGCCTTGCGCCAGCAGTTCATCCATGAATGCTTTGCTGCCTGAAGTCTCAGCGGCAACTATTCCACATGGACCATGTTTACTGTTTGGACCTGTTCTGTAATGTTGTGTTGCGTTAATGGAACAAATAATGGAAATGATTCAGTTATAATTTAAAATATATTTTATTCAAAAGTTTAACAAACACTTGTTTGTACTTAACTTAACTTTAATTAAAAAAAATTTGTATCAAACTTTAAAGTTTTCATTAAGATCACTTGCAAATTTTAAGATCACTTACAAACTTTAAGATCACTTAAAAACTTTAAGATCACTTACAAACTTTTAAACTTGTAATTTTACATAACTTACAAAAAACTTTTAATTTGAGAACAGTTACAGCAGTAACAACAATAATAATAACAACAACAACAGCAGCAAAGAAAGGCTTTACCCATTTCTCCTCCACCTTATTCGAAGACCGCCCGCTGCGTTTGGTCTTGTTGACTCCACCCATGCCCGCAGGCGGTGGCGCAGAGTTTCTCGGGTTGGTACCAAGCTTATTCTTTCGAACATCTCGAGTAATGTGCACTTCTTGATTGGTGGGGGTGGGGGGCGAAGGTGGTAATGTGGAAGGCCCAACTTGGCTGGTCTTCAGAGGCTGGTCTGGGGATTGGAGTGTGAATGGGTGCGGTGTCTGGGCCTGTTCTCTTATTGCAGCAGCTAACTCTGCGATTCCATCCCTCATGTGTCTCAACTACCTGCAACATTCCCTCCCTCATGTGCACTGACGTTGTATCAGCTGCCTGCGACATTCCCTCCGGACAGTGTTCCCATTTCTCATGAGAGTGTTGTAACTTCTCCCGACTGTCCCAATACCTCATTACCCACTCCACTGATGGAATTCTCTACCCCAGAGGGCTGTGGCTACACAGTCATTGAATATATTCAAGACAGAGATCGATAGATTTTTGGATACTAAGGGAATCAAGGGATATGGGGATAGTACGGTAAGGTGGAGATGCGGTAGAAGATCAGCCATGATCATATTGAATGGCGGAACAGGCTCGAGGAGCCGAATGGCCTAATCCTGCTCCTATTTCTTATGTTCTTATGTTACTCAGTCCGCTCACTTGTTACCTGTAAAATAAAGCAGCTGAATGATTTACATCTGGCATCATCTAACCAATCAGTGAGTAGAGAAGTGCACGTGAGGATACATGTGAAAGACATGCCATTCAATTCAGATGACTAGGGGGTAATATTCGTATGCTGCGGGTCACTGTATAATATGATTAGATTAGATTAGACGGGCGCAGTCCTCAACATAAGACACTTGCAGGAGAGGCCAGCGCTGCTGAACCCGAGAGAATATCTAAGGTCGACTGAAACTTGTAACAGACCCTCGTGGTGTTCATTTTTGCAATGTGGCTATTACCACATCACTGTTCGTGTCAGCAGTCAACACTCCGTGACAACTTTTGGACAAACCATTTGAGACTCAGTTGCAGTTTGGCTGTGTATATATTTTTGCTGTAAGATGAACCTGTTCTGTGTTTTTTCCAAGTTCCACAACAATATAACCTGCAGCATCAGTTTCTGCGCTTGTCATACAGCCTACAAAATATTAATAACAGCACCTGCAGACTGAAACTAAATATTGTGGAATCTTATGCAATTCCATCACAGGTAATAATAACTCAAATCAATTAGACAGTTCTAAAGCTGCCAAATATTAATTTTTGACTCTCAGGTATAGCATGTTCTTCAGCTTGACATGAACCAGATATTCTTGGCATAATACAAATATGCAGAGCTGCACCTGAAAATGTGTATGTATATTAATAAAGAGTTAGATCATGACCTAGAAATAAAGGGGAGGAAAATAATCATTGTTGGCACTAAAAGATTAGCCCAAAACATGAAGAGCGTAAAAACTGCACGAGTGATTGCACTCCAAAAGTACTGTTTTTTCTCTTTCCCAATGTAGCTGGTGATGACTCCGCCATTCACACTCCATCTAAACTCATCCTTTGTTTCTTAACTAGTGCCATTATCATCTCATTTTTCCCATCATCCCTTTTGTCTCTTAAATCTCTCCTGCCTTCCACCCTATCACAGACATTCTCTTTTGTTCTCACCTCCCCTCTCCCTTTCACTGCCCCTGCACTTACTTAAGAATCTGTTACATCTCTAATTTTGCCAGTTCTGATGAAGGGTCACAGACCCAAAACGTTAGCTCTGTTTCTCTCCACTGATACTGCCTGACCTGCTGAGATTTCCAGCATTTTCTTTATTTATTTCAGATTCCAGTATCCGCAGTATTTTGCTTTTGTGCTCCAAAAGTACTTAATTGGCTATAAAGCGCTTTGACACATCTAGTGGTCGTGAAAGGCACTATATAAATGCAAGTCTTTCTTTTTTTCTAACTATTTAAACTGGAAAATAAGACAGAAATAAAGGAGCACAATTTATGATCACAGATTTCTCACAGAAGAAATAGGTTCCTAAGCTAAGCAAGGATCCACTGTTAGCGAATGGAAGGAATAAGCTTGAGAAGAGAATCACTGGGAAAATAAACTATTTTACAGGCAAATAAGAATGTAAGGACATAAGAAATCGGAGCAGGAGTCCATTTTGTCCCTCGAGCCTGCTGCGCCATTTAATAAGATCATGGCTGATCTGATCATGGGCTCAGCTCCACTTCCCTACTCGCTCCCCATAATCCTTTACTCCCTTATCGCTCAAAAATCTATCTCCACTTTAAATATATTCAATGACCCAGTCTCCACAGCTCTCTGGAGCAGAGAATTCCACAGATTTACAACCCTCTGAGAGAAGAAATTCCTCCTCATCTCAGTTTTAAATGGGTGGCTCCTTATTCTGAGACTATGTCCCCTAGTTTTAATTTCCCCTATGAGTAGAAATATCCTCTGCATCCACCTTGTCGAGCCCTCTCATTATCTTATATGTTTCGTTAAGATCACCTCTCATTCTTCTGAACTCCAATGAGTATAGGTCCAACCTACTTAATCTTTCCTCATAAGTCAACCCCCTCATCTCCAGAATCAACCTAGTGAACCTTCTCTGAGCAACCTCCAATGCAAGTATATCCTTCCTTAAATACGGAGACCAAACCTGTACTCAGTACTCTAGGTGTGGCCTCACCAATACCCTGTTCAGTTGTAGCAGGACGTCTCTGCTTTTATACTCCATCCCCCTTGCAATAAAGGCCTTTTGCCTTCCTGATTACTTGCTGTACCTGCATACTAACTTATTCTGTTTCATGCACAAGGACCTCCAGATCCCTCTGGACTGCAGCACTTTGCAATTTTTCTGCATTTAAATAATAATTTGCTTTTCTATAACCTCACATTTTCACACATGATACTCCATCTGCCAATGAACAGAGCCAAGAGTATTACATTGAGTGAAAGTGGTATAAATCAGGAAACGAAGAAACAACAGGGAAACATTCCTGTCAGCATTGGCACTGAAGGATCGAGAAATTGGGTGTAGATTGACCTCCAGCCACCTGTGCTGAAGACAAACTTACATTTGGGCCTTAAGACCATTGATAACACTCATGCTATGAGCCCCTGAACATAATTCTATGACCTTGTTACCTCAAAATTTCTACTCCATAAAGCTGCAGATCACTTGTGACCATCAAAATAGGATTATGCAAGTGAATACAATCATGGCACTTTCAATTTAAGGCAGTCTACTGTGCCAAAAGGCAGACAGCAAGAATGGCTTCCTGAAGAAAAATGCTACATGAGACAGCAGCTATGCATAGATACTGCAAGGCACATGCAGCAATCAGGATCATTATTAAACATACCATTGGCATCTTGAAGTAGTGTTTCAGATACCTGGACAGATCAGGGACATCTTAGTTTACAGTCTCACCAGAATCTCCAAGTTCATCATGATCTACTGCATGCCCCATATTTTTCCATCAAAAAAGCATAAACACGGAGCAACTGGAAGAGGAGGATACTTACTCGCAGCTCAGAGCTGAGCAAGACAAAGATGAGAACAGAAGAAATTCCTATTGAAATGCTTTTTCAGGCAGAAAAACCTTACTGAAGGCTCTTATTGGCATGATCCTCATCCAATATATGAACCCATCTGCCAATACATGAATAGTCCTCTCTGAATAAGCACAGTGCATTGGCCAAATACATCTCAATTGCAGTAACTGAATTACCATGGATAGCTTCCCTTTCATCTACTATTAAGAAATCTGCCATGCACAGATCACATAAAGTGCCTTTAAATGTAACACTATGCAATTGATTTGTGTCCTTGGCCAGTGTTTTCCTTTGGTGATTTTGTTTTGGGAGCCCTGGACCGTGACCTAGTGACAGGTGTAACTGAGGTAGGTGGCGACAGAGTACCAATTGGGATTGAGATGGCCCTGAAATCTGTTTTGCCACATTCACTGCTAGGTGGCTCCCTGGTATGCACGCTTTCTGGCACGTGTCTTATCACTGGAGTGAGGTGCTGCAGGAGCATTGCCATGAGAGGCAACAGTCTCATCAGTAGAACTCTAGCCGCATCCCTATTGCTGGCAACTGCCTCATAATGACCAGTGATCTGTGTGGGACTAAATTCCTGGGTAGCAATGAGGTAATTAAGCCTTCCATGATGGCTCCGTTCATCTAATCCCATGGCCTCTGTAGCGATATTATGAGTATTCACAAGAGATACTCCAGCTTGGCTTGAGACATCGATCACCAGCTGGTCAAAGGGTTGCCATGCACTTCATAGTGGACTACAATTCCAATAAATCCTCATTTATTCAACTGGTTCATTCACATATATAATGGGTGCTTGAGCAGGGCAGAGGCCGGGTATTCTGGGCGAGTGTCTCACCTCCTGACTCCCCAAAGTCTTTCCACCATTTACAAGGCACAAGTCAGGAGTGTGATGGAATACTCTCTACTTGCTTGGATGGGTGCAGCTCCAACAACACTCAAGAAGCTCACCACCATCCAGGTCAAAGCAACCCACTTGATCGGCACCCAATCCAACACCTTAAATATCCAATCCTTCCACCACAGGTGCACCATGGCTGCAGTGTGTACTTTCCACAGGATACACTGCAGCTTCATTAACAACATCCCCCAAACTTTGGCCTCTACCACCTAGAAGGCCTCGGGCAGCAGGTGAACATAAGAACATAAGAACATAAGAATTAGGAACAGGAGTAGGCCATCTAGACCCTCGAACCAGCTCCGCCATTTAACAAGATCATGGCTGATCTGGCCGTGGACTCAGCTCCACTTACCCGCCCGCTCCCCGTAACCCTTAATTCCCTTATTGGTTAAAAATCTATCTATTTGTGACTTGAATACATTCAATGAGCTAGCCTCAACTGCTTCCTTGGGCAGAGAATTCAACAGATTCACAACCCTCTTGCTATTGAGGGAGTGCAGTGAAGGTTCACCAGACTGATTCCCGGGATGGCGGGACTGACCTATCAAGAAAGACTGGATCAACTGGGCTTGTATTCACTGGAGTTCAGAAGAATGAGAGGGGACCTCATAGAAACGTTTAAAATTCTGATGGGTTTAGACAGGCTAGATGCAGGAAGAATGTTCCCAATGTTGGGGAAGTCCAGAACCAGGGGTCACAGTTTAAGGATAAGGGGTAAGCCATTTAGGACCGAGATGAGGAGAAACTTCTTCACCCAGAGAACCTGTGGAATTCTCTACCACAGAAAGTTGTTGAGGCCAATTCACTAAATATATTCAAAAAGGAGTTAGATGAAGTCCTTACTACTAGAGGGATCAAGGGGTAAGGCGAGAAAGCAGGAATGGGGTACTGAACCTGCATGTTCAGCCATGAACTCATTGAATGGCGGTGCAGGTTCGAAGGGCCGAATGGCCTACTCCTGCACCTATTTTCTATGTTTCTATGTAGAAGAGATTCCTTCTCAACTCGGTTTTAAATTGGCTCCCCCGTATTTTGAGGCTGTGCCCCCTAGTTCTAGTCTCCCCGACCAGTGGAAACAACCTCTCTGCCTCTATCTTGTCTATCTCTTTCATTATTTTAAATGTTTCTATAAGATCACCCCTCAACCTTCTGAACTCCAACGAGTAAAGACCCAGTCTACTCAATCTATCATCATAAGGTAACCCCTTCATTTCCGGAATCAACCTCGTGAATAGTCTCTGTACCCCCTCCAAAGCTAGTATATCCTTCCTTAAGTAAGGTGGCCAAAACTGCACGCAGTGCTCCAGGTGCGGCCTCACCTATACCCTATACAGTTGCAGCAGGACCTCCCTCTCGCAATGAAGGCCAACATTCCATTCGCCTTCCTGATTACCTGCTGCACCTGCAAAATAACTTTTTGGGATTCATGCACAAGGACCCCCAGGTTCCTCTGCATGTTGTAATTTCTCCCCATTCAAATAATATTCCCTTTTACTGTTTTTTTTCCCAAGGTGGATGACCTCACATTTTCCGACATTGTATTCCATCTGCCAAACCTTAGCCCATTCGCTTAACCTATCTAAATTTTTTTGCAGCCTTTCTGTGTCCTCGACACAACCCGCTTTCCCACTAATCTTTGTGTCATCTGCAAATTTTGTTACACTACACTCTGTCCCCTCTTCCAGGTCATCTATGTATATTGTAAACAGTTGTTGTCCCAGCATCGATCCCTGTGGCACACCACTAACCACCGATTTCCAACCCGAAAAGGACCCATTTATCCCGACTCTCTGCTTTCTGTTTGCCAGACAATTCTCTATCCATGCTAATACATTTCCTCTGACTCCGCGTACCTTTATCTTCTGCAGTAATCTTTTGTGTGGCACCTTATCGAATGCCTTTTG
Source organism: Pristiophorus japonicus (assembly GCF_044704955.1). NCBI lineage: Eukaryota > Metazoa > Chordata > Chondrichthyes > Pristiophoridae > Pristiophorus > Pristiophorus japonicus. The sequence goes on from NC_091990.1 coordinate 46,843,404, forward strand.
AAAATCTAAATACACCACATCCATCGGTACACCTCTATCCACCATGCTCGTTATATCCTCAAAGAATTCCAGTAAATTAGTTAAACATGATTTCCCCTTCATGAATCCATGCTGCATCTGCTTGATTGCACTATTCCTATCTAGATGTCCCGCTATTTCTTCCTTAATGATAGTTTCAAGCATTTTCCCCATTACAGATGTTAAACTAACCGGCCTATAGTTACCTGCCTTTTGTCTGCCCCCTTTTTTCAACAGAGGCGTTACATTAGCTGCTTTCCAATCCGCTGGTACCTCCCCAGAGTCCAGAGAATTTTGGTAGCACCACCACTTCCAAGTTCCCCTCCAAGTCAAAGACCACCCTGATTTGGAGATATATTGCCTGTAATGTATTTGCTTCATGGGTTCTTTGCTTAAGAATTCATAGCAACACATTGCTATTAACAACTGGTTGGTTTATTAGCAAAGATTTAACAATCACACTACACATTACCAATTCATCCACCAGACTCACAACCACCTGCCTCATCGTGGACACTCTGAACCCAACTGGCTGGGGTTTGATTGATTCTTGTGAATATCACGCGACTGACTAAGCCACTCACAACTCAACGGCTCTACCAGCCTGAGAGCATACTCATAGGGTGCATACATTACATCGCCGTTCCTTCATCCGTGCTGAGTCAAAAGCCTGGAACTCCCTACCGACAGCACTGAGCGAGTACCTTCACCACATGGACTGCAGCAGTTCATGACAAAAGTTCACTACCATCTTTTCAAGGGCAATCAGGGATGGATAATAAATCATTATCAAAGGCAGTCCCTCGGAATTGAGGAAGACTTGCTTCCACTCCCAAAGTGAGTTCTTTGATAGCTGAACAGTCCGATACAAGAGCCACAGATCCTGTTACAGGTGGGACAGACATTCGTCGAGGGAAGGGGTCGGTGGGGCTGGTTTGCCGTGCGCTCCTTCCACAACCTGCGCTTGGCCTTTTCATGCTCTTTGAGACTCGAAGAGCTCAACGCCCTCCCAGCCTGTCTTCGGCCGGGGTCTCCCAAGTGTCAGTGGTAATGTCGCACTTTACCAGGGAGGCTTTGAGGGTGTCTTTATAATGTTTCCGCTGTCCTCCTTTGGCTCGTTTACCATGAAGGAGCTCCGCATAAAGCATTTGCTTAGGGAGTCTTGTATCTGGCATGCGAACTATGTGGCCTGCCCAGCGAAGCTGATCGAGTGTGGTCAGTGCTTCAATACTGGGGATGTTAGCCTGGTCGAGGATACTAATGTTGGTGCGCCTGTCCTCCCAGGGGAATTGCAGGATCTTGCAGAATCATCGTTGGTGATAGATCTCCAGCAACTTGAGGTGTCTTCTATACATCGTCCATGCCTCAGATCCATACAGGAGGGTGGGTATTACTACAGCCCTGTAGACCATGAGCTTGGTTGTAGATTTGAGGGCCTGGTCTTCAAACACTCTTTTCCTCAGACGGCCGAAGGCTGCACTGGCGCACTGGAGGCAATGTTGAATCTCCGCATGAATGTCTACCTTTGTTGATAAGAGGCTCCCGAGATATAGGAAATGGTCAACGTTGTCGAGGGCCACGCCATGAATCTTGATGATTGGAGGGCAGTGCTGTGCGGCGGTGACAGGCTGGTGGAGGACCTTTATCTTACGGATGTTAAGTGTAAGGTCCATGCTTTCATATGCCTCAGTGAATACATTGACTATATCCTGGAGTTCAGCCTCTGAATGTGTGCAGACGCAGGCGTCATCTGCATACTGCAGCTCAACGACAGAGGTTGGGGTGATCTTGGACCTGGCCTGGAGGTGGCGTAGGATAAACAGCTTCCCATTGGTTCTCTAGTTTAGTTCCAACTAGCGGGGAGCTTGTTGATTGTGAGGTGGAGCATGGCGGCGAGGAAGATTGAGAAGAGGGTTGGAGCGATGACTGTATTGTGTAGGGTTAATCACATAGGGTTAATTATGATATTCCGACGTTTATAGTGTGTTTTCTGCTTCATGCCTCGTGGAATGTTGTTGATGCAGAGAGAGAGAGAGAGAGAGAGAGACCTTGATGCACACACACCATCTTGTTTATAGGACGATCGGCGCCTCGAGGTCTCATGCTTTGTGGAAGAACAGCTGGGGCCTTACAGATTGGGAGTTGGCCATAAGCCACAGGCACCCATGTTTGTTCAACAGTATAAAGGACGGAACTGTCCAGTAGCTCTTTGAGCTTTACCTTGGACCATGATTCGCGAGCGGTGCCGGGATCCCCAAGGCTCCTGACCAGCCGTCGTTGTGGAGTTTCCGACGGGCCGAAGGCTCTGAACTTTGTTGCATCTTATCACACTTCTCTTTTCTTTGCAAACTGTATTATGTTTCTTTCCTCTCAGTAAACGGTGTTTTATCTTTATTTCATTTGTCTTGTCTCTTATTTAACATTCATCCAGATCCAAAACCTGGATCTATTATTACCGATCCAAAACATTTTGGGCTAGTTGGCAGGATCTGGTAAAATGTTTAAGAGAAAAGACAAGAAGCAGTCTCCTCCTGCGGGAGAGAAGTTTAGAACACCTGGGTGGAGCACGAGGGATGAGGGTGTTGGCTCTCTTGCCAATGTGCTAGCCCAGTTTGGACCCCCGCAACATTGGGATATGCAGTTATTGGAACAGAGCAAAGCTAGAACCGTACCCCACGCGGTACTGTCTCTCCTGGAGGAAGCGGGCTTTCCACAGGAGAAAAGTAGTCCCCCACAAATGCAATGGATTTTGTTGACAGCATTAGGGGCAATGTGTAAACAACTTAAGGAAAGTGAGGCAGAAAACCTACAATTAAAAACAGCTGTTAAGGTTTTGGAAAATCAAAATTCGATTCTGACTGAAGCGGTCCGCACTGCACAAGAACGGGTGGATAAAGTCAATGAACAATCAGAAACTTTAATATGCCGTCTGGTGACAGTACAAAATAAAAAGAAAGCCAGATGACGGAAATTACAGATAGATCGGTCAAAGGTACGTGCACTGGTAGCTGGTCCCACTTGGGATCCGGCTCGTTGGGACGGAGACATCTGGTACTCCTCTGATTCAGAATATGAGTGGATAGATGGAGAGGAGGGGTAACGGGAGGAAACTAAAGACCCTCTCCCATACATTCCGAGCATGGAAGCTAGACCCCTTATGACAAATAAGACGGAACTGTAAGGTGGGGAACATCCGGTAACCACGAGGGGGGTGCGTGACTTCACCACTAGTGAGTTACAAGAAATAGGGTCTCGATTTCGCCAAAAACCCGAGGAATCATTGTCAGAATGGCTAACCCGGATTTGGGACGAGGGAGCATCAGGCATAATACTTAACCCCGAAGAGTTAACAAAAATGGGGACTATGACTACGGACCACCATATCACAGCAGTGCTACGGAATGTCCAGGGCACAGGTTCGCTATGGGACATGGTTACTATAGGGGTCCGGCAAAAATATCCCTCTGCCGTTGATTGGGAAGGGGAGGTAAAACCTTGGAATACTATGTAGAGGGTGCGATACAGTTGCGCAACATGGCAACACAGGGAGGATTATATCACCAACCATATGGGGGGTGCCAGATCAGGAGCTCTTTACGGCAGGAATGCAGAGCAGGCTGATGAAGAGTGGCCCTCCTATGATGAGGGGTGCGTTACTCGCATTATTGGGACCAGCCCAAGGAAAGCGGGTGGGGTACGCTTGCCTATTGTTAGGACAGTTAGAGGATGTAGAAGATAGTGTGTGAGAGTCGAGAATGGCTAATGTAGAGGGGGATCGGGACCAGTGACAAGGCTCGACCTCTGGGAAAGGTACAGGGTCAGAAAGACAAAAAAAAGAATTACGCGGAGGGACATGTTCGCGGCTTTACTGAAGGCAGGGGTCCCCAAGGAAAAAATTGATGGAATCCCAACAGGAGCGATGTATTCTATGTGGAAGCAACACTGAATCCCGGGAACAGGGAAGGGTGAAAGGAGGGAGGTAAGGGATACTAAGTCAGATAGCGATAAGTCTGCGGATGCAGAGAAACCACCTCCTGCTATCGTATACCCCAACGTAGAAGAGCTGTGGAAGGCTAGTAATTCCCTCGACTAGGGGTGCGGCTGGGATCCGGGAGTACTCCCCGTTAAAACCACATCAACCCAAGCTCCCGGGGACCTGAGGTCACACATTCCGATTACGATACATTGGCGGGGGGGGGGGCATATTCAAAGAGATGTTGCTTTACTAGACACAGGGGCAGAAGTTACTAATATCCATGGAAATCCTAGGAAACACACAGGGACCCGTATGATGGGTTCGGAGGGGCAGAAACACCCACTGTCCGAACAACTATCAGAATGGCATTGGGAAATGGGCTTCCGCACTGGGTAACGGTCTTAATATCGGCAGTAAAGGAACATATTATTGGGATGGACCTTTTAAAGGGAACCACACACAATATCTCGTTCGGGCGATTCTCATTTGGGATACGGGCGATCACTGTGATTGCAGGGAAAGCAAAGTGGGAACCAGTGGTAATACCACAGCCATCGCGTATAGTGACTATGAAACAGTTCCGAATACCTGGGGGACACAAAGAAACAGGGGAAATCATACAAGGGCTCTTGGAGGCGGTGTCCCCCTACAATAGCCCTGTTTGGCCTGTGCAGAAACCCGACAAAAGTTGGAGGATGACTGTGGACTACCGACAACTGAACAAATTTTCCCCTCCCCTGGCAACCGCTGTCCCAGATGTAGTAACTATAATAGAGCGGCTGTCTGAAGAAGGTGCGGAGTGGTATGCGGTAATCGATCTGGCCAATGCCTTTTTCTCCATTCCAATAACGGAAGAATCCCAGGACCAGTTTGCATTCACTTGGGAAGGGAGGCAATACACGTTTAAATGCCTACCTCAAGGTTACCTACATACCCCTACCCTATGCCACGGATTGGTGGCCTGGGACCTGGACATGTGCTCCTAATGTCTCACTGGCACACTACATCGATGATGTACTAATAAGGGGTCCCACCAAGGCAGTGGTGTCAGAAGCCCTAGCGACTTTAGTCCAACACATGCGAGACAGGGGCTGGGAGATAAATCCGAAGAAGGTGCAGGGCCCTAGTCAGACCGTCCAGTTTCTGGGGATCCAATGGTCTCGGGGTGAGCGCGTCATACCCGAGCCTGTGAAAATAAAATTCAAGAAGTGGCCACCCCCACGAATAAAACTGAGACACAACGGTTTGTGGGACTACTGGGTTACTGGAGGAGACACATACCTCACCTCACGATGTTATTAAAACCGCTTGTATGCTGTAACACGAAAAAAGGCCCACTTCGAGTGGGGAAAGGAACAGCAGGTGGCTTTTGATGCAGCCAAAGAAGCCGTAGCTCAAGCTTTACCCCTAGCCCCGTGAGTGCCTGGGCAGCCTTTTGAGCTACAGGTATCCGTTACCAATGATATGCAATGTGCACTCCAATGTGTCGTTATTGCACAACATCACATGGTTAAGGAGTTGGGCCCGCAACATTACGTCAAGCAATGGATCATTTGCAACGACTGCACTCCACATGTACACCTGTGCTTACATCCCCACCCATATTAAATCTCACACTACAAGTCCGGTATGCCATCAAGCCGTCTGACACTTGTAATATAACAACAATTAAAGCAAATCTGAAAACGTCAGTGAGACAAAGGCGTGATATATTAGCCACAATATTATGAGGCGTTGGAACAGGAATAGGAGCATTAAACTCTATGGATATCGAGACCTTACAAAACAAAATCTTCAAAAGACATCAAGAAGATTCTTGACAGTGTTGGTATTGAAGCCGATGATGAGCGACTGAATAAGGTTATCAGTGAGCTGAAAGGCAAGAATGTGGATGATGTCATCACTGCTGGCAATGCCAAGCTTGCAAATGTCCCAGCTGGAGGTGTTGTAACTGCTGGTGCTTTAGGAGGTGCTGCTCCAGCTGCTGCCACTGTTGCTGAAGAAAAGAAAGAGGAGAAGAAAGAAGAGTCCGAAGAATCGGATGATTCTTTGGTCTCTTTGACTAAATACAAAACTGTCTTTAAAATAAACTGTGCTGTGTTCTAATATAGCCCGGGTAAGGGCTGTTAAAGAGGCGGAAGAGGAAGAATATGGCATAGGCAAGTGGGCCCACCACAAATCTAGACATCTGGGCATTCAGGGTACGATACAATGGGCACGAAATAGGGGGTTACATTTGACTATGGACGGTGTTAAACAGATCATAAACACCTGTGAAATTTGTCAAAAGGTGAAGCATTCTCCCCTATAATGACAACCCGGTGCCCATATTAAGAGAGGGACTCAACCAGCACAAATATGGCAAGTTGATTATGTAGGACCTTGACCATTGCAACAACGGTTCCAATATTTGCTCACTGCTTTGATACCTATTCTGGAATTTTGATAGCTTATCCAGTGACTAAAGCGATTCAACAATGTACAATTAAAGGACTGGAGAATTTGATCACATACTACAGTGAGCCAGCAGAAGTACAGTCCGATAATGGGTCGCACTTCACAGGTCAAACAGTGTAACAGTGGGCGGTAGACAACGGGATCTATTGGATGTTTCACATACCTTACTACGCATGAATGGACTACTTAAGCAACAGATTAAAATATTAACTCCCACTAACACATTGCAAGGGTGGTTAAAGGTCTTACCACAAGCAGTGCGCAATCTGAATCACCGACCATTGCGGGGGGAACTCCCATAAACCACATGTTAGGCAAAGTTAGTGTCCCTACTATTGAAAAAGAAAATCAGACTTAGGATACAGTTTGTGAAGGAGGAAAAGTGTGGGTGCAGTACCCCCAGAAACCCTTACAAGCAGGGGAACTCTTAGCGAAAGGAGAAGGAAACACTTATTGGGTGCTCCTGACTGGTCAAGATATTCCTCTCTGTGTTGACAAGGGTAAATTGACTAAACGGGGCTGAATTAATATACTTATGTTTCCTCCCACAGGAATTCTGCCCAAAATGGTAACTTACCAACTCGTGCTGGCAAGTCTCTGTGTCTCGTTATCTGTGACTGTGCTACTTCCATCCTCAAACACAGCATGGGATGGCCGTATAGGGTGGCGGTTAGCTAACACTGATCGTACGCAAAACAATTTTACCTGTCCTTCCGGGCAAGCCTGCACTATAGGACACTGGAGCGTCACTTGTGACGCATGCGGGTACCGGGGAGGCCCAGGACAGGTGCGATTAACAGTAAGCACGGGGGCCAACATCACATTATCAATCAAATGGCAAAAAGATATGACAATGATATGCATGTTTGAAGAAGTAACCGGGCAACTATTAAGGGCCGAGTTAGAATGTATTGCCATGTCAGGGCATGCAAATAGTTGGAGCAATAGTGTAGATTGCGGACGTTGCTTGCGCATACTCAACGCGTAACTGATGCATTACGCCTTCAACTCGATTATATTACTTAGAATGTCTAAATATCAAGGGTGGATTGTATTGTATAGGGTTAATCACATAGGGTTAATTATGATATTGCGACATTTACAGTGTGTTTTCTGCTTCATGCCTTGTGGAATGTTGTTGATGCAGAGAGAGAGAGAGACCTTGATGCGCACACCATCTTGTTTATGGGACGGTTGGCGCCTCGAGATCTCATGCTTTGTGGAAGAACAGCTGGGGCCTTACAGATTAGGAGTTGGCCATAAGCCACATGCACCCATGTTTGTTCAATAATATAAAGGAACGGAACTGTCCAGTAGCTCTTTGAACTTTACCTTGGACTATGATTCGCGAGCGGTGCCGGGACCCCCAAGGCTCCTGACCAGCCGTCGTTGCGGAGTTCCCGACGGGCCGAAGGCTGTGAGCTTTGTTACATCTTATCATACTTCTCTTTTCTTCGTAAACTGGATTATGTTTCTTTTCTCTCAGTAAATGGTGTTTTATCTTGACTTCATTTGTCTTGTCTCTTATTTAACATTCATCCAGATCCCGAACCTGGATCTATTATTATCGATCCAAAACAATGACGCAGCCCTGTTTGACCCTGGTCCAGACGTGAATTGGGTCTGTAATGGATCCGTTGGTAAGGATCACGGTCTGCATGTCATCGTGGAGCAGGTGAAGGATGTTGACAAACTTTTGGGGGCATCCAAAACGGAGGAGGATGCTCCATAGACCCTCACGGTTGACAGTGTCAAAGGCCTTTGTAAGATCTTAGACTCTTTAACAACTCTTAGAAACTTTTTTAAACAAATTGGGAATCCTTATCAACTTTTAACTTTTAAAATAACTTTGGAAGTCACCTTCCTAATGCCTGCCCCTTCCAACCAAGCCTCGGGCCAACTACCATCAATGGCGCTACTTGGCACCGAGCTTGCGGCCAACACTTCGCTGGGTAATAAATACTGGTTTGACAATGCCAATATCCCAAGAATTAATATAAAAATTGACTGCACAGATGCTGTGGGCCAAAATTTGCCCAGGAGTTGCTCCATTGATTTTTCTGGAGTATCTTACAAATCCCCATTCTTGACATTTAATTTGCGCCAGTGTAAGTGAGTTGGTTAGGATTTTTTTAGTTTAGTTTTTTTTTCAAAATGGGGTTTTACCAGCCGTTTTGGCCATTTAAGCCAGTTTTACAGCTAATAGTTGCTCCAAACTAACTTAGGCCAGAGTATGTGGCCACTTGTGGCCACACAGAAAATCCTTGCGGAGGGGTTAAGAAATCAGCGCAGATTAGTACATTCTAAAGCAACAAGACTTACAAACTTTTGAAGAAAGATTAAAAGAAAATAAAGGTACTCTGCGGACACACAATCACAGTAGTTTAAACAACACAAGCAGCTACTTACATGTACAGGGCTTTTTTCATGTCATTCATTACTTTGCACATTTTTACAGGTCTCCTTCACGTTCATTTTTTTACCTGTACGGGGATCTCCCTGAAACAAATTAAGCCGAGCGATGTTTCCATTCTCTGTAAGTAATTGGCTCCAAAGGCTGTATGCCGAGATACTCCCAAAAGATGTGTAAAATAGAAACAACTTCCCCATATTTTTGCCAGAAACAAGTTAGCACAGCAGGTTTCCATCTGTTTAATAGCTCGCGGGCTGGTGCGGGAGAGCATTCGGCCAGGGATAGGGGAGGTGAGCATCGGGTCCTGCTCACAGCCTGCAGGATGCGCTGGGAGGGCGAGGAGCTACTGCGCATGCGTGCAGACTCCAATGCGCATGCCGACAGCTGCCGGCACTGTTTTCGGCGTAGGGCTGTAGCTCCGCCCCACTCCACTATCTATGCCATTCCAGGACTTGGGACACTCAGCAGAGCGGCCAGAATCGTGAGTAAGTTTTTTGGCGCCATTTTGAGCGCACAAAGTCGGCGCATCTCGGGTGAGTGCTCCGGAAAAAGGGTTTGGGGAAATTTGGGCCCAATGAGTGGACTCCTTACACTTGCTTTCAGATGTTGCAGAGTGCTTGCCACTTCCTTTCATGACCGCTGACAATATTAGTGCTCAGGTAGCATTCCTATTTTAAAGGTAAGGTCCGCCAGATCCCAAAGCTCTGGAGCTGAGGAAGGGCATGTAGTGGTCCTCCAGCCAGCAAGTTCCAGCTCCTCCTTTGCCTCTACTTGTTGCATCCACTCCAAACCGTAACTATATTCCCCGCGACGGTGTTGGTGACAGGTTGAGTGATTATTGCTGTGCATTGTGAGGTCCTCGCTTTGTGGGGGGAGGGGGGGGTTGCTAGATTGTACCTTTTTTTTTCTTCTTTGGGATACAATGGAAACAGAAAGACACAAGATGCAATGGTGACAGAAAAGCATCCCTTGAAACAGATCTTACTGAGTGTGTGGCACAGTGGTTTCATTATCATACACATGTGAGTGAGTAAGTGAAAGAAGATTATGAAGAAAAGATACTACTATCCCTGAGCTATTGGTCCTAAGTCCTTCGGCAACACTATTTCCAGCCTGGCCTGTAAATACTGAATGAGGGTTCTTAATTGAGCAAGACTTCCTCCAGGGTGGGTCTGCTTCTTCCTGTGATACTCTGCTTTCTGCAGCAAACAGGGATGTAGTATTCAAATGCTGGAAAAATCAAAGAACACACTGCCTATACTCCAATCGTGTGTGAGCAAATGAACACGCCTCATGCAAGTTCGTTTTGTGGTCGCACCTTTCCAAATTGTTCCACTGCAACGGTGTGGTTTGAAATGGTAGTGCCCTGCTACAGTGTAGTCAGGCATGTGTGTTATGTATGTAAACACTACCAAAGTATGAGACTTGCCACCAGGGGGTGCACCTGTGGGAGACCCAAGGGTCATCTATACACCCTGGGCAAGCAGGTATAAAAGGCAGACTACCATGCTGCCTCCTCACTCTGGAGTTACAATAAAGAGACCACGGTCACAATAGTTTGAGCTTAAGATATACAGTCTTGTGGCGTTATTCTAAACGTAACAATGTGAAACTCAAAAGGAGTTGCTTTGTGAAGGTTTAGCATGCAGCCTTGTTAAAGTGAGAGGAAATAGTTTGGGCTCTACATATTATGACCATCTGCTTGTGTGGTGTGATGTTGGCTCGTGTTAGTTTGGCAGATTTCTTGAGGCCCTTCAACCTTTTTCCGCATCTGTCTCTAGGTCCTCTGGATATTAGCTACTTCCCGTCAAGCAGCGAACATTTGTTGAGCAGGTTGGGCCTATACTCATTGGAGTTTAGAAGAATGAGAGGTGATCTTATTGAAAGGTATAAGATTCTGAGGGGGCTTGACAGGATGTTGCCCCTTGTGGGGGAACCTGGAACTAGGGGGCATCGTTTCAGAATAAGGGGTCGCCCAGTTAAAACTGAGATGAGTAGGAATTTCTTCTCTCAGAGGGTCATGAATCTTTGGAACTCTCTATTCCAGAGAGCTGTGGAGGCTGGGTCATTGAATATATTTAAGGTGGAGATAGACAGATTTTTGAACCATAATGGAGTCAAGGGTTATGGGGAGTGGGCAGAGAAGTGGAGTTGAGGCCAAGATCAGATCAGCCATGATCTTATTGAATGGCGGAGCAAGATCGAGGGGTCAAATGGCCTACTCCTGCTCCTAGTTCTCATGTTCTTATGTTCCTTGAGAGGCAGATGCCCTGGAATGCCATAGAAGACTCTCCTCCTTTCCCTCAATTCTTCTAAGAACACCCCCAAAAACACATTAAGAATATAGGAAATATTCTCTATCCTGCAGCCATTTCTCTTTTTCTGTGAACAAACGATGTGTGTGCACCTTTAAATGGGAACTGCACCTTTAAATGGGAACTGCACCTTTAAATGGGAACTGCCATCTTCGAGCACTGCAGCTGCACATGTTGTCACATCTCCTGCTGTGACTCTTGCTCCTGCATGCAGGCCCAAGCCACAACAGGAGTCACTGCGTCAAAACCATCACAGCATCGGTTACCCTCCCAGAACAGAGACTTCCCCTGAGGGATTGAGAGGAAAAGCAGGAGCCCAATTATAACATTAAAATCAAAATGAACAGAAGTTTTACTCCAATAGGAAATGTATCAGAAATAATAGAATTTGTCTCACGTCCATTTGCCGGCGCAAAATTTACCGCACCACCTGGGACACCGCCCCAACTGAGGCACAACCGATTTCTCCCCCAAAGTGTTTCAGTGAATAAAGAATTTTGGAAAAGGATAATATTCAATATAAGTGATTTTAATATCTAGAAGTAAGCTGGTTAGAGATGGGAGATAAGTTAGGTAAGCATGTTCAAGGATGTTTTTGATGCATTATGTGAATTAAAGCTTCAGGTACCATCTGGTGTTCAAAAAGAAAGACAGACTTGCATTTATATAGCACCTTTTCGCGATCTCTGGATGTCCCAAAGTGTTTTACAGTCAATGAGGTACTTTTGGAGTGTGGTCACTGCTGTAATGTAGAAAACGCGACAGCCAGTTGCGCACAACAAGCTCCCACAAACAGCAATGTGATAATGAGCAGATAATCTGTTTTTGTTATGTTGATTGAAAGATAAGTAGTGGCCAGGAAACCGGGGATAACTTCCCTGCTCTTCTTTAAAATAATGCCATGGGATACTTTACGTCCACCTGATAGAGCAGATGGAGCCTTAGTTTAATGTCTCATCCGAAAGAAGGCACCTCCGACAGTGCAGCACTCCCTCAGCACTGCACTGGAGTGTCAGCCTAGATTTTTGAGCTTAATTCCCTGGAGTGGGGCAGAACCCACACCTTCTGACTCAGAGGCGAGTGTGCTAGCCACTGAGCCACAGCTGAGAATAATTCAGCAACAGATGTTCCTGCAACAGCGAGATGTGCAACTTAGATTGTGTGCCGATCTAGCCGTTGAGAACTTATTCCATATTTTCCTGCATTTCTAATTGGAATATGCCACAGCAGACATAGCAGCGAATCAGACTCGGTGCAACCATTGACCATTGTACTTTCTGTCACTCCATAGACGATTCATTTAAAAGTGTCCTGCCGATCCTTGGTTTTGACTGCTATGGATTAAGCATTTCTACAATTGCTGAATTGCCTTTTTTAGGCATTTACAGTACCCACCGCATATGGCAAGCACGTTTAATGCAAAGGATTGTACAACCCAAAGGTAAGTAAACAACATATTTTTTAAAACCATGAAACCTCATTTAGTAACCACAATGCCTAATCGTTAAAGTTGCATCAGAATCTCAGCAAGAAGGCAATCGTACTTTAACGAGGTGCGAACGGCTGATTGGAACTGCTTGAAGAGCCTATTTTCCCCGAATTCAGCAAAGCCTTTCAAATTGGTAAAAACTTATTGAGCTGCCCGGAAACATCAGCGCATTTAATGTATAATAAGGGGCCCCTTTGTAACTTACACCTATGGTAATGGCAACTGGTTTAGCACCACTTGCCCGAAATAGGCAACTGCACATGGTAAGCATGGATGGTGTAAGTGGACAGAACTATCGAGGAACCTTTCAGCTAAACAAACTTGTGAAGTAGCAGATTACAATAATAAATGTTTAAAAAGAAAACATAGTTAAAAAAAACTTAAAAGACAAGAATCATTATGTTGACATGGGAATGCAATGTTTAAGAAATTCTCTTTCAACAAATGGGAACATCATTTAAATGCAACCAGGGAATGCATTTAATGTTAGTCATACTGTTGACAGGTCTACAGTACCATTGTTCTTCAGTCTAAGTGACAGCGACGTAAAATCTGGCTTAAGTTCAGGAAAATCGCAATCGCCATAGATTTAATGATGGGCGGGGCTATGATAATTACCGTTTAACTGTTTTCGGTGAGGGCAATGGCAGCTTGAATCAAAGGGCCAGGAAAATATGGAGTGGTATAATTAATGGCGTAAGTCATTTTCTTCATAATTTCCTCTTTATTTTGTGTCGTTTTAAGGTCCCGATGCCATAGAATGGCCCAAGTTCCCAGGAAAATCTGGGCCTCTGCAATTGATCAATTACTGAGAAATAAAGAAACAATGGAGAAGTGGTAACATTTTTTAAATAAATTTGATATTAAGATATTTGAGATGAAATCAAGAGATTTACTATGACACAGCACTGACACGATGGGCTGAAATGGCCTCCTCCCATGCCATAAATTTCTATGATTCTATGATGACACTAAAAAGCAAAATGATAATAACTATGCCTGACGTACATTAGGTAAACATGGAGAATTAAAAAAAATACAAACAAACCATATAAGAAATCTGAAAGGAAAAATGATGCAATTCAGTGTTAAAGATTATTGAAAATAAAAATTAAGAAACAAGAGGAAATTTGGATTGGAATGCAGGTCGGAACCATACATTGTAACCATACATGGAATAAGAAAAGGCCGTTGGGGCCAGTAAGTCTGTTCCTGTCATGAACCATGTTTATCCTATCATGAACTCTGCCACCTATTTAATCTCCATAAAGAGGTTCTGCATGAATATTCCCCCATTCCCAAAGATAGTTACGCATAACTCTAGAGTATCAATCCACACCCTCATCTCAACTGTCGAACCCTGGATAGTTGTCCCACATAGGCCTAATTACAATCCCCATCCCCACAGCACCGCAAACATCACATACCAAGGGTGCATTCATTTAACTCAGTCTATACTCGTGCTAGTGAGCATAGAAACAGGAAGATTTAAAGCAGGTTAATGCATGGCTGAAGAAATGGTGCAAGAGAAGGGCTGCAGATTCCTGGGGCATCGGGACCAGTTCTAGGGCAGCAGGCACCTGTACAAGATGGGCAGGTTGTACCTCAACAGGACAGAGATCAATGTCCTTGCAGCGAGGTTATCTAGTCCTACGGGGGAGGGTTTAAACTAATTTGGCAAGGGGAGGAGCACCAGGATAAAGCATTAGAGAGGAGAAACAAGATGCACAGAGGGCTGTGTCAGACAAACAGCATTAGAACAAAGAGTAGATCAGAAATAGGAGGAATCAGACAGTGGGATGGGGGGGCACACAAAGTTAGTATGCAGGTACAGCAAGTAATCAGGAAGGCAAGTGGAATGTTGGCCTTTATTGCAAGGGGGATAGAGTATAAAAGCAGAGAAGTCCTGCTACAGCTGTACAGGATATTGGTGAGGCCACATCTAAAGTACCGTGTACAGTTTTGGTCTCCGTATTTAAGGAAGGATATGCTTGCATTGGAGGCTGTTCAGCGAAGGTTCATGAGGTTGATTCCGGAGGTGAGGGGGTTGACTTACGAAGATAGGTTGAGTAGATTGTGCTTATACTCATTGGAGTTCAGAAGAATGAGAGGTGACCTTATCGAAGCATATAGGATAGTGAGGGGGATCAACATGGTGGTTTGCAGAGAGGATATTTCCACTCATAGGGGAAACTAAAACTAGGGGACATAGTCTCAGAGTAAGGGCCTGAGATGAGGATGAATTTCTTCTCTCAGAGAGTTGTAAATCCGTGGAATTCTCTGCCCCAGAGAGTTGCGGAGGCTGGGTCATTGAATATGTTTAAGGTGGAGATAGACAGATTTTTGAGCGATAAGGGAATAAAGGGTTATGGGGAGTGGGCAGGGAAGTGGAGCTGAGTCCATGATCAGATCAGCCATGATCTTATTAAATGGCGGAACAGGCTCGAGGGGGCAGTGTCCTATTCCTGCTCCTATTTCTTATGTTCTTATGTTCTTAAATGCAAGGCAGATGAGAATGGGTTTGGAGTGCATGTGTGTAAATGCACAGAGCGTGGTAAATTAGGTTAGTGAGCTGCAGGCACAAATTGTCACATGGTATTTAGATATAGTGACAATAATGGAAACTAAGCTCAAAGAATGGAACGATTGGGAATTTAATATTCTGGGCTACAATGTATTCAAGAAATATAGGGAAGGAAAAAAAGAAGCGGTGGTCACAGTATTGACCAAATATACTGTTACAGCACTGGAAAGGAATAATGTACTTGAGGGTTCAGGGACAGAATCTATTTGGATCGAAATAAGGAACAATAGAGGAGCTATTATGCTGCTGGGTGTATACTATAGGCCACCAAATAGTGGGAGGGAGATAAAGAAGTAAATGTGCAGGCAAATTTCAGAAAGATGCAAGTACTATAGAATAGTGATGCTGGACGACTTCAATTATCCTATTATCGGCAAAGAGGGGAGGAATTCCTGAAATGTGTAAAGAGAACTTTCTTGATTGGTATGTTTCCAGCCCAGCAAGGAAGGAAGCAGTTCTGGTTCCAAGAAATGAAGTGGGACAAGTGAAGCATGTTTCTGTGGGGGAGCATTTGGGAAACAGTGATCACAATATCATTAGGTTTAGAGTAGTC
Organism: Pristiophorus japonicus; assembly: GCF_044704955.1. Lineage (NCBI taxonomy): Eukaryota > Metazoa > Chordata > Chondrichthyes > Pristiophoridae > Pristiophorus > Pristiophorus japonicus. The sequence goes on from NC_091990.1 coordinate 46,859,209, forward strand.
ATGGAAAAGGACAAGGAACAATCAGACATGAAAATATTAAACTGGAGGAGGGCTAATTTAAGTGAGTTGAAATGGGATCTAGCCCAGGTCGATTGGAATCAAAGATTGGCAGGTAAAACAGTAAATGAGCAATGGGAGGCCTTCAAAGAGGCGATAGTTCAGATACAGACTAAACACATTCCCACGAGGGGGAAAGGAAGAAAACCCAAAACTAGAGCGCCCTGGATGACTAAAGATATAGGAGGCAAAATTCAGTAGCTGCGTGTTTGGGGCGCTAAGATTGATCTTTTTGAACATTTAGCGCCCGGCGAGGTGGGCTGCAGCATTGTGGGAAATTGGACACTTTCGCCTCAGGAAGGAAGGGGTGCTGTATCTGAGGCACGAATGGCCTCAGTGGGGTGCTGCAGAGGTACTATTACCAGAGCTGCCCCCAAGTTCAGGTGACTTTCATTCAGTGATAATCAGCCTCTTGCTCATTCCAGTTCTTAAAGGGTATGTTGTTTCAGGCAGCACCTCATCATTTTCATCATTGCTGGACTTCACGCAGAGCTGGAAGGAAGGAAGGTCGACGATCGACTGCTACAATTCCTCTTAGAAGTCCCACTCGGTTCAATGACCCGGCATTGGAGGCATTGGTGGGAACATTGGAGAGAAGGAGGTATGCACTGTTCCCACCATCTGGGAGAAGCTCAACACTGCAGGTTTTTAGGGCCATATGGGGAGGTGTTGGCCAGCACCATGGTTGACAGAAGCCCAACACAGTGCCGGAGGAAATTCAACACTCTCAGTCAAGCGGTCAAAGTGAGTACATGTTTTCACAACTCTTCCATACCAGCCTCTGAGCCTCTGTCTGTACACACTCTGCAAGCTAGCATTTAACCCAACACGCAACCACCAACCATCTGTGTCCACAGTCAGAGCCTCATTTCACGCCTTGCCTATTTTCACAGCTATTTAACCACAGATCTTCTACATACATAACTGAACTCTTACACACACAGGTTCCTTTCTTTTACAGGCCAGGATGGCACTCAACAGAAAGGAGCAGCAGCGGACTGGAGGAGGGAAGCTGAACTGCGCCAGCTATCTGACTTGAAGGAGCGAGTGCTGTGGCTCCTTGGCCCACAGGTGGTGGGTGCCGTGGCCGGCAGAGACGTTGAGCCCACTGGGGGTAACAATGGTATCTTTATCCTCTCTTCTCATCCCACTTCCTCATTAAACCAGAAGGCCTTATCAGTTTCCAGTTCCTGGTACTGTTTGCCTTCCTTGCTCCATTCCTGTTCCACTGCCATCATCTTAATGTGACTGTTGTGCCATTGATGCTTTCAGATAACCATGCAGCAGATGACCAGCTTGTGCCTGAGCTCCCTCAACTGAGTCATGGGGGAGACAAAGAGGAGGACGAGGATGAGAAGGGGGAGGAGGAGGAGAAGCCAAGCACTGGGTCACTGCTTCTCTCACCCGCAGGCACCAGCTCAAAAACTGGCACTACGCAGTCCTTAGAGGTTAGGTTAGTAGAAGGGTCTGTACTGGGTGATACACAGGGGCCTAGCGGGCTGCAGCACGGTCAAGGTGTAAGGGAATCTCGGAGACATCTCCCCAGAGGGCGAGTCCTGCTATGCAGGACTCAGATGAGGACCTCAATGGGGAGACGTTCACACAAAGGGTGATGGCCATGCACTCTGACATGATAGGTGCAATGGCAAGGGTGCCATATCGGAAGTCATAGGAAAGTGGATGAGTCCACCTCCTGCATTGTACACAGCTCTGCGCACACCATGGAGCCTATCATTGCCAGTGTGCAGACGATGGTGGACTCCCAGACAGACTGTGCGGATCTAGAACTCATGACGCGTGTCATGGGTGAGGTGGCAGCTTCCGTTGTGGCACAGGCGGAAGCAACACAATGTCTTGGTGCTGCAATGGAGGCAGTGGTTGCTCACATGGAAGCTCAGACTGCTCTCATGCAGTCTCAGCTTGATGCCACGCAAGGTCTTGTTGCTCTCATGCAGTCTCAGCTGGATGCCACGCAAGCTCTTTCTGCTGCCATTGCCGCTGTGTCCACTACAGTCCACCAGGGATCGCACGGTGTTGCAGCAGACCACCAATCTGTCCTGCAGCAGATTGATGGGCATACTGAGGTGCTGCCCTGGGGGAGTAGCAGTGGGTCAGTGGAGCAGGAACCTGCTGTCCTCTCAGGATGATGGCATTCCTGAGCCCACCACTGCCACTCTGCCATTGCACTTGTCTATGCCTGTCACCCAGCCAGCTGACTGCTGCCGCCCAGCCTGAGGTGGTGCAGTCTGCAGCTGGGCCTTCCAGACCCAGAGCTGGTCGAGGGCATCCTGCAAGGCCATCTGTAGTCTCTGGTCCTGACACAAAGCAGTCTTCCACCAGCCGTGCTGCAGCCACAGGGGACACACTGTGGAGGAATACTGGAATAGGTCAACGAAAGCGGGGATATAAGGAAATGCACAAGAGTGATTCATAGATACATAGTTATACATTTTATTGTTGTTTGATAAATGTTGATCGGAATGTTTAATGTTTGCTGTTGTCTCTCATTTCAGTCTTGTAGCTTTGTTTTGGAAGGGCAAATTGATGTGGTGATGGGGACGTCCAGAGGAAGCGGGAAGTGGAATGGAAATCAGAGGAAACGTGCTCTGATGAGATGGTCGCGGACCTCCCTTGCAGGATCGCACTGGAGTCGCTGCCACCTCCATCGCTGGTGTTGCTGCACCTGCTCCTCCTCATTCTGCCGTTGCTCCTCCTCCTGCTCCTCCTCCTTCTGCCCCTCCTGCTCCTCCTCATCCTCCTGCTGTTGCTCTTCCTCCTGAGGAGATGGAGCTATGTCTGGTGGCAATGGCTGAGCCCTCACGATGGCCAGGTTGTGCAGCCAGCAGCAGATGACGACAAATAGGGACACTCGCTCAGGCATAGACTGGAGGACTCCTCCTGAGCGGTCAAGGCAGCTGAACCATTGCTTGTGCTCTCCGATGATCTGCTCAATGATGTTCCTGGTGGCAGCATGGCTCTCATTGTACGAGTGGTGGGCAGGAGTGGTGGGATTGTGGAGGGGAATCATGAGCCAGGTGGCTAGAGGATAGCCCTTGTCTTCGAACAGTCAGCTGTGAACTTCACTTGGGGGCTGGAACAGAGGGCACACCAGTCTGGCACATGATGAAGGCATTTTGGCTGCTGCCAGGATACCGGCATTGACGGTGAGTATTCTGCGTGTGTGATCGCACACCAACTGAACATTCAGTGTATGGAAGCCTTGGCAGTTATGGAAGATCTCACGATTGTGATGCGGTGCCCTCAAGGCGACGTGGGTGTAGTCAATAGCGCCCTATACCATGGGGAAGCTGGCTATCCTGGCAAAGGCCACATGCACACTCCAGCTGCTTCTCTCTGCTCATGGGGAAGGAGATGTAGTCCCTTCTGCTTCTGTACAGAGCATCTGTGAACTCACAGATAGAACAATGGACAGCAACCTGGGAGATGTTGGAGATGTCTCCTGTTGCTCCCTGGAAAGATCCATTGGTATAGAGATTGAGCGTGATGGCAACCTTGACTGCCACTGACAGAGCTGTCCTTGCCCTGGTATGAGACTCAACATCTGGTTACAGCCAATGGCAGAGCTCTGTGACCACATCCTTACTGAAACGCAGCCTTCGCATGCACAGCTCCTCAGTGAAACTGATGTAGAGAACTGCTGCCGGAATACCCAGGGAGGGTAAGGCCTCCTGTTGCCAGCCCTGTGGTGCCTTCTTCCTCTGGCAACATGTTGCTGTGGTTCTCATTGTCCTGCTGCCTGTCTTTGTCTGTGCCTCTCCCTGCCCCTCTCCCTGCCCCTCTCCCTGCCCCTCTCCCTGCCCCTCTCCCTGTGTCTCTCCCTGTGTCTCTCCCTGTGTCTCTCCCTGTCCCTCTCCCTGTCCCTCTCCCTGTCTCTCCCTGTGTCTCTCCCTGTGTCTCTCCTTGTCCCTCTCCCTGTCTCTCCCTGTCCCTCTCCCTGTGTCTCTCCCTCTCCCTCTCCCTCTCTCTCTCCCTGTCCCTCTCCCTGTCCCTCTCCCTCTCTCCCTGTCCCTCTCCCTGTGTCTCTCCCTGTCCCTCTCCCTGTGTCTCTCCCTCTCCCTCTCTCTGTCCCTCTCCCTGTGTCTCTCCCTGTCATGTATTCAATTGTCATTGTAACCCATGTATAAGCTGACCTAAGTTGTACGCCTTGAGAACACTGACCACAGGGGGCGAACTTGTGGGAGACACTCCTTACCTGGACTTTCCGATATAAAAGGGGAAGCTCCGCCCACCGTCTGTCTCTTGAGGTCTTGGTAATAAAGGTAACTGGTCACAGAGTGACCTTCTCTCAAGTATGGGCCTCGTGTGCATTTATACTGTATAGTAAGGACATATTATTGGCGACGAGAAACTGGGATTTAAACCATGCGAGCATGGCCACTAGCAGCACAGAAGAGAGGTACTGTGTTGGTGATGATTGGGACGACTTTATTGAGAGACTACAGCAAAGTTTTGTCACTAAGGAATGGTTGGGACAGGATTCGGCCGACAAACGCAGGGCTCATCTTCTGACGGTTTGTGGATCCAGAACGTACTTCCTGATGAAGGACCTTCTAGCGCCAGAGAAGCCGGTGGACAAGACGTTCGAAGAGCTCAGTAAGTTAATCGGGGAACACCTTAAACCGGCGAGCAGCTTGCACATGGCGAGACATCGGTTTTACAAGCACCAGCGGCAAGAAGGGCAAAGCGTTGCAGACTTCATGGCCGATCTCCGGCAACTGGCGAGCCTGTATAAGTTCCCAGATGCAGATCGGAGATGCTGCGAGACTTTTTTATTGAGGGCATCGGGCATGCTGAGGTTTTCAGGAAACTGATTGAGACCAAAGACTTGACCTTGGAAGCTGCGGCTCTGATAGCCCAGACAATTATCTCAGGGGAGGAAGAGACCAGAATGATTTATGGCAAAAATCTTGGCTCAAATGTGGCAAACGACCAGGGAGTCAACATTATTAACGTGGCACACAGTTCTCGAGGCAGACAAGGGCAATCGGACATGCCCCAGCATGCAGTCGAACCCAAAGGGGGAATTCAACAGAGACAATGGCTAGCTGAACGGCGATTCATGCCATCGCAATGGACAATGTGGCCAGTAATGGGGCCATCAACACCTGTTAATGGTGCGCTTAAGGACAGTTACAGAGACAGTCAGAAATGATCGACTGGTAATGGACCTTTTTTTCCAACAATGGGGCCTCCAGCTTGTGCTGGAGATGTGGAGGCAAACACCCAGCCAGAGCTTGCAGGTATCAGCAATATACCTGCAGAAACTGCAATGTCAGTGGTCACTTGGCGCATATGTGCAGGAAGCCTGCAGCCAGGTTGATGTATGAGGAGGACGGGCCCAATGTAAGCCCTACAAGACCAAATGAATACTGGAGGAAATTGCTGGAAGCTGAAGTTCAACGAGTTCATGTGGAGCACATATACAGTTCATATACCAGGATGCCACCGATAAGGATGAAAGTGCTCCTCAATGGCATCCCAGTATTAATGGAGCTAGACACAAGGGCCAGCCAGTCCCTGATGAGTATCAAACAGTTCGAAAGGTTGTGGGTGTCCAAGGCCAGGAGGCCAAAATTATTGCGATTGACGCACTGCTACGGACATATACAAAGGAGATCATTCCGGTGCTAGGCAACACCACGGCAGTCGTGACCCACAAAGATTCGGAGAACAGGTTGCCACTCTGGATTGTCCCGGGGGACGGTCCCGCACTACTGGGGAGGAGTTGGCTTGCTGTCATGAACTGGAAATGGGGCGATGTCAATGCAATTTCTTCTGTGGAGCGAGTATCATTCTCACAGGTACTGGACAAATTTGACTCATTATTTCAAACCAGCATCGGCACTTTCATGGGGACCAAGGTAGTGATTCACATAAACCCGGACACCAGGCCAGTACACCACAAGGCCAGAGAGTGTCGTACGTAATGCGGGAAAAGATAGAATGCGAATTGGACCGCCTGTTGAGGGAAGGCATCATCTTGCCAGTCGAATTCAGTGACTGGGCGAGCCCAATTGTGCCGGTGACCAAGGCGGATGAGTCGGTCAGGATATGTGGCGATTACAAGGCCACCATCAATCGGGTGTCACTCCAAGACCAGTACCCGCTACCGAGAGCGGAGGACCTCTTTGCGACGCTATCCGGTGGCAAACTTTTTTGAAAAATTGGACCTGACCTCAGCTTACATGACCCAGGAGCTGGCGAGTGAGTCGAAGAAGCTGACCACCATCACGACACACAAGGGGTTGTTTGAGCATAACAGATGTCCGTTCGGGATTCGTTCGGCCGCTGCAATCTTTCAGCGAAATATGGAAAGCCTCCTCAAGTCGATTCCAAGGACGGTGGTTTGTCAAGACGACATCCTCATCACGGGTCGCGATACTGAAGAACACCTCCACAGCCTGGAGGAGGTGCTACGCAGAATGGACCGAGTGGGGCTGCGACTGAAAAAGGTGAAGTGCTTCTTCTTAGCTCCAGAGGTAGAATTTCTGGGGAGGAGGGTAGCAACAGACGGGATCAAACCAACTGCGTCCAAAATGGAAGTGATCCATAGATCACCCAGACCCCATAACACGACGGAGCTGCGTTCGTTCCTGGGGCTCCTGAACTATTTTGGTAACTTTCTTCCCAAATTGAACACGCTGTTAGAGTCGCTACACGTGCTCCTACGCAAAGGTCATGATTGGGTGTGGGGGGACAGCCAGGAAAGGGCTTTTGATAGAGCACGCAATTTGTTATGCTCCAACAAACTGTTAATGTTTTATGACCTGTGTAAGAAACTAGTTTTAACATGCGATGCGTCGTCCTATGGTGTCGGGTGTGTGTTGCAGCGCGTGAATGCCAATGGTCAGTTACAGCCGGTAGCTTATGCCTCCAGAAGTCTGTCGCCGGTAGAAAGGGGCTACGGGATGGTAGAAAAGGAAGCACTAGCATGTGTATATGCAGTAAAAAAAATGCACCAGTATCTGTTTGGCAGGAAATTTGAGCTGGAGACAGATCAAAAACCCCTAACGTCCCTTTTGGCCGACAACAAGGTCATAAATGCGATTGCATCGGCCCTCATACAGAGGTGGGCACTTACGTTAGCCACTTATGACTTCACAATTCAGCACAGACCGGGCACTGAAAACTGTGCCGATGCACTCAGCAGGCTCCCACTAGCCACCACTGAGGGGGCAACTGAGCATGATGCTGAGATGGTTATGGCTGTTGAAGCTTTTGAAAGCGAAGGCTCACCTGTGACAGCCTGTCAAATAAAGACCCGCTACTGTCTTTAGTTAAAAAATGTGTCCTGAATGGGGACTGGGCAGCCACGTACGGGGCATGCCCTGAGGAGTTTAAACCGTTTCATAGCACAAGGATGAATCTCGATTCAGGCCGATTGATGACTGTGGGGAAACCGAGTAGTCATGCCCCAGAAGGGCAGAGAGGTGTATGTCAGAGAACTTCACAATGAGCACCCGGGCATTATCATGATGAAGGCAATTGCCAGGTCACACGTTTGGTGGCCAGGGATAGATGCAGACCTGGAACTTTGTGTTCGCAGGTGCAACACGTGTGCTCAGCTGGGCAACGCACCCAGGGAAGCCCCCCTTAGCCCCTGGTCCTGGCCCGCCAAGCCATGGTCACGCATCCATGTGGACTACGCAGGTCCTTTCATGGGAAAAATATTTTTGGTTGAAGTAGACGCCTATTCCAAATGGATCGAGTGTGCCATTTTAAATTCAAGCACATCCTCTGCCACGGTAGAAAGTCTACGGGCAATGTTCGCCGCCCACGGTCTACCGGACATCTTGGTCAGCGACAATGGCTCGTGCTTCACAAGCACTGAATTCCAGGACTTCATGGCAGGCAATGGAATCAACCATGTCAGAACGGCACCGTTCAAGCCGGCCTCAAATGGTCAGGCAGAACGAGCAGTGCAGATAATCAAACAAGGGATTTTCAGAATCCAAGGGGGTTCCCTACAAAGCCGCTTATCACGCCTCCTGTTGACCAATAGATCCCGACCACACTCGCTCACAGGAGTTCCACCCGCAGGTCCATAGCTGGTTAGTAGATGCGCCTTTCACTTGTCGGCCATGCATCTCCCAGCCAGTCCTTCGTGACAAAGCTCTACTGGAGCCTCTCAACAAAATTGTCCCAGTCCTCACCAACACAGTATCGTTCCTCTGTGGCCATTCTCGTGAGTCGTTGATTCCCGTTTCTCATCGCCAAATGTAGTGTCCTTACACGCTACTATAAATTCACACGAGGCTTATTCTGCAGACAAGGTCACTCTGTGACCCGAACCTTTATTCACAGGATCAAGAAGTGATGACCCAGCGTGGGACCTCTCTTTATATATCTGGATGACCAGGTGAGGAGTGTCTCCCACAAATTCACCCCCTGTGGTCAAGGTGTGCATTTCTTAGGTGTATACAGTATGCAGTGTTGTTACATGAAGGTTGCAGTTACATGAAGGTTACATACATGACACATTGGAACTGGTCAAAAGAATGCGATACAGCATTCAAGGAATGTAAAAGCAAATTGGTAGAGAGCACCATGTTAGTTCACTATGACATAGCTAAGGAGATTAAGCTAGCATGTGATGCCTCTCTGTATGGAGTTGGGGCAGTGATCTCTCATGTATCAGGTACTGGGGAGGAGAGACCAATTGCTTTTGCTTCACGCACTCTCAGTGCCGGTGAGAGTAATTATGCGCAAATTGAAAGGGAAACTTTGGAATTAATTTTTGGGGTCAAGAAGTTTCACAAATACTTGTATGGGCGTAAGTTTACCATCGTTATGGACCATAAGCCCCTAACAGCAATCTTCCATCCAAAGTCTCCAGTTCCAACATTAGCTGCAGCCCGAATGCAGAGATGGTCTTTGATTTTGTCAGCATATACATATGATATTGAATACAGACGATCAGCTGATCACAGTAATGCTGATGTAATGTCTAGATTGCCTTCCCCATCACAAGTTACACCCGATAAGGAAGAAGTGTTTTATTTTTCATACATTGATGAACTGCCAGTCACAGCTGAAGAGATTAGTAGAGCAACCAAACGTGACCCAGTGATGTCAAAGGTGTATGATTATATTGCAAATGGATGGCCAAACCAGGTAACAGACAAAGATACATATCCATTCTTCATTCATAGGAATGAATTATCAGTCGATAAAGATTGTATCATGTGGGGTGCAAGAGTGGTTATACCAAATAAATTCAGGTCCAAATTATTAGGAGACCTCCATGACCAGCACCTGGGAATGAGCTTGACCAAGAGTTTTGCATGCAGTTATTTATGGTGGCCAGGTCTTGATAAAGATATAGAGTACATCGTGAGTCAGTGTACAACATGTCAATCGGTAAGCAAGCAACCACCATCAGTACCATTACAGCCATATAAATGGCCTCCCAGGGTGTGGCAAAGGCTACGTATTAATTTTGCTAAGTTAGGACAACAATTGTTCATTGTGATTGATAGCCATTCGAAGTGGGTTGCAGTGTTTCCAATGTGGAAAATAACAACAAATAAAACATTGGACATTTTACAAAAATTATTTTCTTCATTTGGCCTCCCTGAAGAGATTGTTTTGGATAATGGACCACAATTTCGTTCAGAAGAATCTGCACAATTCATGAGCTAAAATGGTGTGAAACGTACCAAGGTTCCACCATACCACCCTGCTTCGAATGGTACAGCAGAGCGCGCTGTACAAATTGTAAAACGTGCCCTCATAAAACAAATGTTAGATCCAAATCCAAGGAAATGACAGTTGTCATTGGATCACAAATTGGCTAATTTTTTGATTACATATCGAAATACTCCTCATACAACTACTGGTAGAACACCAGCAGAGTTGTTTCTCAAATGGCAGCTACGAACCAGATTCTCATTGTTAAAGCCAAATTTAGCACAGTCCGTAGAAGAGACACAATTAAGACAGAAAGAGAATCATGATAGAGGTAGAGTAAAAGAGAGAAGTGTGAAATTAAACCAGAAGGTGAGAGTGAAGAACCATCGCTATAAATGGTTAAAGTGGTTACCAGGAAGAGTGGTGAAGATATGTGGTCCTCGCACATATTTGGTAAAGATGTTTGATAATGAACAAGTTAGGTTTGTTCATATTGATCATATTTTACCTACAGACATGGAAGGAGTTGAAGGTGGGAATGATTCAATTATTTCTGACTCATCAGATAGTTTTGATACACCAGCAGCAAATCCTAAATCCAATGTACTGGAAACAAATCCAGGAGAGAATCAGAATGAAAGTCTGAGTTCGAGTCAGGAAAACAAAGAGCCTGAAGTTAGAGTGAGTTCAAATGAAAATCATGGAAATTCCGTGGAGGGAAACATTCCTCAGGATGAGCCTCGAATGAATTTAGATTCAACACCATGTTTGGAAGGTTCTGTTCGAGAGCGAAGGTATCCTCTTCGAAACAGAAAACACGTGGTAAAGTTACATTTGTAAATATGGAAAAAAATAAGTTTATATCCTGTGTTATGTAAAAAATGAAAGTTATGTATGATGTTTGTTATAATAACTTCTTCATTAAGGAGGGAGAAGTGTAATGTCTGTTAGCTTGTAATGTTTGTAGCTCCACACTGTGGATGTGGACGTATTGTGTACTTCAAGTGCAGAGTTAATAATAAACAGAACCAGGCAGATTCCGGAGGCTTCCGAGAGAGCTGCCTGCCATGTAGGAAGCTGTGTGTGCTGTGCTCTGTGAAGATATCACACCTGTGTCTCTCCCTGTCCCTCTCCGTCTCCCTCTCCCTGTCCTCTCCCTGTGTCTCTCCCTGTCCCTCTCTCTCTCCCTCTCCCTGTCCTCTCCCTGTGTCTCTCCCTGTGTCTCTCCCTCTCCCTCTCCCTGTCCCTCTCCCTGTGTCTCTCCCTCTCCTTCTCCCTGTCCCTCTCCCTCTCCCTCTCCTTCTCCCTGTCCCTCTCCTTGTTCCTCTCCCTGTCCCTCTCCCTGTCCCTCTCCCTCTCCCTGTCCCTCTCCCTGTCTCTCTTCCTGTCCCTCTCCCTGTCTCTCTTCCTGTCCCTCTCCCTGTGTCGCTCCCTGTCCCTCTCCCTGGACCTCTCCATGAGTTGCTCCCTGTGGTGTTCCCTCGCTTTGAGCTAGAAATTCCACATTTAAGAATAACACCGTTTTTTGGTGCAATTTGTGAATAACAGCTAATTTTTTTAATGCCGAAATAGCGACAAAAAATAAGGCCTAATTTTCGCCCAAAATTTTTAAACTTTTGGCATAGCCTTAAAATACCACTGTTTTTAAAGACGTTTTTAAATTTTTTCACCTTAAAAATAACACCCGTTCTGTGCATGTCCAATGCTCAAAGCATTTAGTTTTCCAGGTTAACGCTGTTCAATGAAACGCGAGGTACAATTGCAATTCGGCAAGTTTGTTCACACAAAGACGGGGCTCTCGGCAATCTTAACATCTCGTTAAATTCCATTTTCTGTTTGCATTTCACCCCAGTTCCTTAAACTAATAACAGCTATAGTAGCCTGAATTAAACAGGATGGATTTGTTCACAAAACCCCGAGTTGGAGGGATTCCCACTGATCCGATTATGGATGGCAGAGATTTCGGCCTCCACTGAACTGTTCACGTCCTGGCTCCGAAACTTTCAGTTGTGTTTTACTATTTCTAAATAGCCCTTTAGTGGCCCTCCAGAATGTCTCAAGCATATCCAGCATTCATAAACACAATAACAGCATTTAAATACTAGAATCTACAAGCATGTCCCTCTTTAGCTCCGTGTTGTACCATTTACTCCCTCTCAATAAAGAGCAGCAACTATCTAGCATGCTGGATATACATTTGTAAGAAATAATTTAAACATTTTAAGTAGTTTTTATGTAAAATATAGGTTTTGTTCCCTCCAAAACCTTTAACTTTTAGCTCCGGTTCCCAATATGGCGCCGTTATCGCCGATTTCGATCGGACCCGACCAAGTAAGGCAAACTTTTCCAAATCGGTATTTAGCACTGTCCTTAAAAATATCTTTATTGGGGAAACTTGCAAAAATGGCGTTATCATTGTGTTTGACCCCAAGTAACGTCACAAAAACGGTTCTCAAAAAAAATCATCGCTTATTTTTTAAGGACAGCGTTACACCACTGGCGAAACTAGCAAAATGGCCTTAAATTTATTTAGCTCCAAAAAAATCGTTTACCGACAACAAATGGAGCTAAATTGATCCGTACGGTGGCGAATTTCGGGTCCTATGGTCTAGACGTTGCACGTTGAAAAATATCTCCGTTTTTTTTAATACTATTTCCGAGTAACGGACAATTTTTTATGCCGAAATAGCGCCAAAAAAATAACGACTAAGTTTCGCCAAAAGTTTTTAAAATTTTGGCGTAGCGATAAAATATCTCTGTTTTTAAGGATGGAGATAAAAATTTTCACAATAAAAATAACGCCCGTTCTGCGCATGCGCAAAAAAAGAAAAAGATTACCCAGATAAGCCATTTAGGACCGAGATGAGGAGTAACTTCTTCACCCAGAGAGTGGTGAACCTGTGGAATTCTCTACCACAGAAAGTTGTTGAGGCCAATTCACTAAATATATTCAAAAAGGAGTTAGATGTAGTCCTTACTACTAGGGGGATCAAGGGGTATGGCGAGAAAGCAGGAATGGGGTACTGAAGCTGCATGTTCAGCCATGAACTCATTGATGGCGGTGCAGGTTCGAAGGGCCGAATGGCCCACTCCTGCACCTATTTTCTATGTTTCTATGTTTCTATTTTCCATGTGACATGTGTGCTGGCGCATGTGCAGTACACTTCCCGGTCTGGATCAGCCATTTTTAAAGACCATTGTAACTTGCAGGAGATTTCTGAGTACTTCCACACAGGAGCTGCAAAACAAAAAAATGAACCGTGATTTGGAAAGGAAAAGATTAGGAAGTTTACCCTAGATGCCAATGATGCCCTGGTAGCCGCTGTGGAAAGTGGATGGCAACAGATTGGCAAGAAAGGCGTTGGTAAACTGTAATCTGCAGCAATGGCTCAAGCTTGGGAACATGTTGCAGAGCAGGTTTCGGCAGTGGGGTCCATCCAGAGGGATGGCAAGCAAGTAATCAAAGGTGCCGTTCAGCCTTCATGCAAAGCACTGAAGTATCAGATGCAGATGCAAGGCTCTTGCAACAGCATCATTTGCATGAGGTCTCCTCCCCCGTCCTCCCCCGGGTTGTAGTGGTCCCATGGGTTCTTCATCCTCCTCCTCCTCATCCTCGTTCTCATTGTCAGCCTCTTCCCCCCACCCCCCCACCACCCCCCCCTCGCCTGAGGTGGCTCTGCAATATTCTCCAGTGGGAATATCATGATGGCTAAGTTGGGTAGCATGCAGCACACCTCATTGAACTCATCGATCTGCTGAGGGGTGTATTGCAGGTAGCCTCCAGAGTGGTCCAGGCATCGGAAACGCTGCTTTAGCACTCCAATTGTCTTCTCGACAATGTTGCGTGTGGCTATGTGACACATATTGTAGTGATGCTCGCCTTCAGTCTGAGGGGGGGTCATGAGCTAGGTGACGAGTCTGTAACTTTTGTCCCCCTTCTGGCTGCTGCTGAAACATCTGTGACACACTGCTCTCACGCAAGATGAAAGCATCATGGATGCTCCCTGGATATTTAGCATCTACTTCCATGATATGCTGAGTATGGTTGTAGACTATCTGCACGTTCAGCGAGTGGAATCCTTTTTTGTTTAGGTAAACCTCTGGATCATCTAAAGGTGCTCGCAAGGCGATGTGCGTACAGTCAATGGCAGCCTGTACCTTAGAGAAGCCAACAATTCATGCAAGCCTAAAGTGCTGGTCATTATGTTTATAAAGTCCATCCTGCATGCGTACAGTGCAGCAGTCACCTGGCGAATGCAGCGATGTGTAGCGTGCTGCGCGATGCAGCATACTTCCCCAAATGATGCCTGAAAGGAGCAGGAGGCATCGAAGGAAAGTGCCGCAGTCACCTTCACCTCGATGGGCAGTGCAGTCCTCCCACTTCTAGGCTGTATGTCTGGCTTTATGAGCTGGCATATCTCTGCGACCACCACTTTTCGAAAGCCCAGACTTTGAATGCACTGTCTTTCAGTCAGGTGCAGGTATAAGCGCCTCTCCCCGTAACCTCGTTCGGGGTAAAGCCTCCTCCCCATGGGCCCAAATTTTCCCAACCACTTAGAGCGGCGTAGTTAGGCGTGATATGCTGACATCGTGGGGAAAAAAATGCGCCGAAAACTTACCGGGATAATTTGACCATTCCTGGATCCCTGTGGTCCCATGGCGTGGTACTGAGAAACCTGCGGGGTGGGGCGGGGGGGGGGGGGGCGCGGAGCTTGGGCCGGGCTTGTTCAGTGCAGCCGGCAGTGGGACAGGGCTTGGGCCCAGCGTCTCCTCGCATGCCGGCAGGGGGACGTATGTCTGTTTCAGCGTGCGCGCATGCGCAATGGGGCAGGAAGCTTGGCAATCGGCCAATTAAAGGGAGAGCATCCTCAGTGCCTCAGCAGCATTGGCAATGGACCATATATAAAGGTAAGGTGTGAATAGTGATATTTGGATGGCTGAGGAAGTGGAAAGGAGTGCCAAGTAGGTGGAAGAAAGGTGAGAACTGTGATTTTTCAAGATTACTTGAGTGTAAGTCCAATACATCAAATGACGCAAGAGCGTGCAATAAGAACAAAGAATTTCCTCCATGAGGAAATGGAGAAATTAGTCACTGTCATTGAGGACAAATGGCTGGAGCTGGATGTCAGTAAGAGTGGTCCCACAAAAGTTCCACCCAAAGAAATGAGAAGACGATGGAAGTTGGTTGCAGAAGAATACTCCGCAGGGGTCAATACCGCAAGATCTGGAAGCCAGTGCAAAAAGAAATGGCAGGACATTGGTCAAAAAGTGAGTGTAAGTAATATCTTCATCTTTAAATGGAATTGCAATTGAAAATGTGACCATCTGTATACGTCCCACCCATCAGAAGCGCACCATGTGTGAAAAGTTATATTTTCATCTTTGCAGAAGAAATTGGCCCACAACAAAAGGGAAAGAATTAGAACAGAAGGAGGGCCGCCAAATCTGCACCAACTGTCACCCCTGGAACAGAGGGTTGCTGCCTTGCTGAGTCGCACCGGCAGAAAAAGAATCAGCTCTGCACAAGCTGGACCCACACACGAGGGTGAGGGTGAGTCATTAACATGCATCGTCGCCCTTCAAATCAACCTGCTGACTGGCCTGCTATGCGTGAGACTACTCATGCCACCCATCCTACCCCCTCTTGTGCTGCTAACCATTTGACTGATCTGTTGTATTTTGCAGAAGAAGAAGACAATCCTGAACATCCTGAAGTTCCACCAGAAGATCCAGATGCATGCGCTCCAGACCAAGGCGGGTGGGGGGAGGAGGGGTCCATGGAAATGTGTTCATGGGAGAATGCTGACCGCGATATGGATCAGTCCATAGCACAGAGCATCACACTGCCAAAACCCTCCATGAGCTCCGCGGCGACATTCCATGGTTTCACACCTTCCGAAGTTGCGGGTCCCAGTGGCGGTGGTGAAATGCATGTTGGGACACCCAGTGCCCCACCGTCCCAGCCTGCGCCTCGCACTGGAGGAGTGCCACTAGGCAGACCCACGGCGAGGGGAAGGAGAAGCCGACCAGTCTCTCCTGAGATGCAGCCTTCAGCAGATGTTAATCAGGTTCTGTCATTGGGTGAGGAGACCAATGCCCTTACAAGGTCATTTGTGGCAACCATCAGTGGAGTGCGTGATGAGGTAGTGACACTGTCGGGAGAAATCTCAGCACTGAGACAGGAACTGAGGGCAAGCATTTCAGAGGGTGTGCAAACGATGGCAGATGCCATGAGGGAGCTAGCTGCTGCAATAAGGGCACAAAGGCCAGATACTCAAATGCCACTCCCACTTCAATCCACACACCAGCCACCGGTGAGACCCAAGCCGGGCCCCTAACCCCCACCACCACCATCACCAACCCTATGAGGAAGTGCACTTTCCCCGAGATGCGGGTGAGGGATGGGTGCAGCCTTTCTTTGCTGTTGTTGTTGTTGTTGTTGTTGAAGTGCATTGTAAAATATTCAATAAAAAATATTTTGCATTAAAACTGAATCATGTTCCATTAGGACCACACAACATTTAGGAACAACTGTAAAAAGTAAAAATCCCTCACCCCTACAGTCATGCATGTCTGCTGCCCCTAGCCCTGGTGGGAAGGCTAGCCGGTGCGTTCTGCAGTCGACAAGGTGGGACTGCTCTATTTTCAGTAGCTGCTTTACCTTTCATTTATTTTTGATGATGTTGTGCAGCTGCTATGCTGGAGATGTTCTGATGATGTTATAAAGGTCTTTAGTGCTTTAAAATCCTCTAACTCACCTTCCCCTCCCCCCCACCCCTATCTCTGGCTACCTACGCTGATTTCTTAAATGTAGGTAAAGTTTTTCTGTGCCTACAAAAGTAGCCACATACACTGGAGTAACATAGTTTGGAGTAACTTTTCGCTGGCCAAATTTGCTTCTATGGCCAAAAGAGGTGTAAGTGGCTGGTCACGCCCCCTTTTGGAGAGAAATAACTAAACTAGCAAAAAACCTAACTAACTGACTTAAATTGGAGCTAGTTAAATGGGAAAATTTGCGATTTTTAAGTTACTCCAAAAAAATAACGGGGCAACTCCTGGGGAAATTTGAGCCCATTAAGTCTGCGACCTCTGATTGCGCAGAAAATGCTGCTGAATAAAGCCTTCCTCGATGATAAGACAGGACAGCTTAAGCACTCTCCACATATGGCAAAGATAGAATAGCACCCATTCTTTCAATGTCCTTCAATGTCCTTAAAAAAGAATTATAAACACACAAAAAGCTCAATCTGTAAACGCAGCCTTCCCTCCAGAAGCTTTCACTCAGCTCCATTTTCCAAGATGGCGCTGGTGACATTTTACAACTTTTTAAAACTTTTCACACAAAACCCATTTCAACACCCAACATGCAAAGGGTGCCGATCTATGGCTTTCTGAAGTCACAGTTGTATCTGTTCTTTTTGGAACAACCCGGTGTTTTAAAAGAAGAACTTTGCTGTGATGAAATTGCGGAGAACTAAAAATAGTTTCCAATATAATAAAGTTATTATTTTCTTCAAAGTGGCAATTAAAAAAAATACCAGCTAATTCGGAGTGTGAGGACACGAGTTAGCTTTAGCGGGCCCACAGTAAACAAACCAGCGATTGGAGTTATGTTGAAGAGAACCCAAGATGGCGCAGTTAGCGTGGATTTCCATCCGCCTCCACCAAGTAAAGCAAGCTTTGTCCTTAAAAATATCCTTATTGGGGAAACTCGCAAAAAAAGGTGTTAATGTTGGGTTTGACCCCGAGTGACATCACAAAGTCGGTACTGGAAAATAGCAGCATTTATTTTTTAAGGACGGCGTTACACCACTGGCAAAAGTAGCAAAATGGCCCTAAATTCATTTAGCTCCAAATAAAAACTTAAATTTCAGGCCGCAAGTCTTTGCCTTTCTCTCTGTAATTGGCAACGCCTTTGTCTTCATTTAAGCATCCTCTGACGGTGACATTGGAGTAGGAGGTCGAGTCCCAGCACAGCCCCCTTGAAGCAAAAGAAATGTTTTAAGTTCAAAACTGCCGTGAGTCTTACAGGAGAAACGTTAGGAGGCAGAAGACTCTTTGATGTAAAAATCACTGCTATCGGTTCACCAGCCACACTGCCTATCTGTTGGAAAGCAGAAAAATGTCAAGGCCGACAGAAAATAGTTTTCAAGATTGTGCCTTTAAATAGCGCTGCTCCATCCGATTCCCGACTGTCGTTGTCATTGGCAGGCGCTAAGGTAGGTTGTGCTGGGCCATTTAACTTCCGGGGCGGTAAAGGGGTGATGCACACGGCTATGACATAATCATCGGGGTGCGGATGATTTATGCGCCTGCCTTGGACGAAAACCATTTTGCATCTCCCGGAGGCACTGAATACCATAGATAAAAGGGCAATTTCACCCCCATCGAGATTAAATGAAATAGAAAAAGGAAGGTTGTGATAATTGTCAGAACCAAGTTGATTACAGAAAGTACAGAGGAGAACTGAAAAAGGAAATAAGGGGACAAAGACAGTGTATGTGAATAGATTAGTGAGTAACATAAAAGGGAACCCAAAACTACTCTATAAACATAAACATAGTAAAAGGGTAGTCAAAGGAATGCTGGGGTCAATTAGGGACTACAAAGGAGATCGAATGGAGGCAGAGGGCATGGCTGAGGTATTAAATGAGTACTTTGTATCTGTTTTCATTAACGAAAAGGATGCTGCCAATGTCACAGTAAAAGAGACAGTAGTAGAGAAATTGGACAAAAATAGATAAAGAGGAGGTACAATGAAGTCCCCCGGTCCGGATTAGATGCATCCTAAGTTGCTGAAGGAAGTAAGGAATGGGATAGCCGAGGCTCTGGCAACAATATTTCAATAGTCGTTGGGTATGGGAGCAGTGCCAGAGGACTGGAGGATGATAAAAGTTACAGCCCCGTTCAAAAAAGTGAAGGGGGATAAACCCGACAACTGCAGTCCAGTCAGCATATCGTCGGTGGTGGGGAAACTGTTAGAGATAATAATCCGAAACAAAATTAATTGTCACTTGGAAAACTACTGGTTATTAAATGACAGCCATCATGGAGATGTTAAAGATAATTCTTGTTTGACTAACTTGATTGAGCTGCTTGGGAAGTAATGGAGAGGGTTGATGAAGGTCGAGTGGTTGATGTTGTGCATATGGGCTTTCAAAAGTTGTTTGCCAAATTACCACATAATAGACTGAGCAAAATTGAAGCTCATGGAACTAAAGGATCAGTGGCAGCATGGGACAGAAAGCAGAGAGAAGTGGTGGACACTTGTTTTTCAATCTGCAGTGATGTCCACATGGGTCAGTATCAGGACCAATGTTCCCTGTAATTTTGTTTGGCACCACACGGGCCATTCAAAGTACTGTGCATGCACAGTTTGTCTCATTGAAAACCCGTCAGGCGGGCTGCGCGGGGTCCCTGGAGCGTTGGGCAACCGCGCAGCTTACAGGAACCGTTGATTAGGACCATTGCACTTTCTGATATATATTATACTAATGACCTAGACTTGGGTATACAGGGCATCATTTCAATGTTTGCACATGGCAAAACTCATAAATTTAGTAACAGATTTCAAGAGGACATAGACAGGTGAAATGGGCAGGACACATGGCAGATGAAATTTAACGCAAAGTATGAAGTGCTGCATTTTGGTAGAACGAATGAAGTGAGGCAATATAAACCATACGGTACAATTTTAAAGGGGGAGCAGGAACTGAGAGAACTGAGGTTGTACGTACACAAATATTTGAAGTTGACATGTAAAGTTGAGAAGGCTGTGAAAAAAGCATATGGGATCTTTGGCTATATAAACAGAGCAAAGAGTACAAAAGCAAGGACATTATGCTAAACATTTATCACTAAAACATAATCAAAATACTGCGAATGCTAGAAAGCTTCAAAAACCCCCAGAAAATAGTGGAAATACTCAGCAAGTCAGGAAGCATCTGTGGAGAGTGAAATAGAGTTAATGCTTCAGGTCGATGACCTTTTGTAAGTTCGGTTCAGTAACCAGAGGACACAGATTTAATGGAATTGGCACAGATGTTGCCTGACTCGCTGTTCTGCTTTTATCAATTTATTAATCACTGGTTAGGCCTCAGCTGGAGTATTATGTCCAGTTCTGGGCACCACACATTCGGAAGGATGTCAAGGTCTTAGAGAGAGTGCAGAAAAGATTTACCAGAATCGTGCCAGGGATGAGGGACTTCAGTTAAGTGGAGAGTTGTTCTCCTTAGAGCAGAGAAGGTTCAGAGGAGATTTAACAGAGGTATTCAAAATCATGAAGGGTTTTTGTTATGTGTGAATAAAGAGTCTGACTGGATACTGTGAGCTCAAAGTAAAGTGTGACCTTAATCTTTTATTGCAGGTCTCCAGAGTGCCTCTCCAGCCTGTGAGGCCTCCTTAAGTACCTGTGCTCCTAAGGGATCCCTTGGAACTCCAGAGGATGAACCCTCTGGTGGCTATACATGGTATATACAAGTTTACATATATAACAACACTTCCCCCAAAAGTCAATAGTGTAATATTTACAAGGTGAGTCGATCTGTGGCCTTTCATTCCCTGGTTGATCGTCTCGGTGCAAATGCTGGTTTTGGTGAGTCATTTGTTGACTCCTCGCTGGGCTGCTGGTGTGTTGGGCCCTGCTGGGCTGCTGCGGATGATGGGTGCTGCTTCATGGCCAACCGCGGTGTCATAAGAACATAAGAACATAAGAACATAAGAATTAGAAACAGGAGTAGGCCATCTAGCCCCTCGAGCCTGCTCCGCCATTCAATAAGATCATGGCTGATCTGGTCGTGGACTCAGCTCCACTTACCCGCCCTCTCCCCGTAACCCTTAATTCCCTTATTGGTTAAAAATCCATCTATCTTTGACTTGAAAACATTCAATGAGCTAGCCTCAACTGCTTTCTTGGGCAGAGAATTCCACAGATTCACAACCCTCTGGGAGAAGAAATTCTTTCTCAACTCGGTTTTAAATTGGCTCCTCCGTATTTTGAGGCTGTGCCCCCTAGTTCTAGTCTCCCCCACCAATGGAAACAACCTCTCTGCCTCTATCTTGTCTATCCCTTTCATGATTTTAAATGTTTCTATAAGATCACCCCTCATCCTTCTGAACTCCAAGGAGTAAAGACCCAGTCTACTCAATCTATCATCATAAGGTAACCCCCTCATTTCTCGAATCAGCCTAGTGAATCATCTCTGTACCCCTTCCAAAGCTAGTATATCCTTCCTTAAGTAAGGTGACCAAAACTGCACGCAGTACTCCAGGTGTGGACTTACCAATACCTTATACAGTTGCAGCAACACCTCCCTGCTTTTGTACTCCATCCCTTTCGCAATGAAGGCCAACATTCCATTTGCCTTCCTGATTACCTGCTGCACCTGCAAACTAACCTTTTGGGATTCATGCACAAGGACTCCCAGGTCCCTCTGCACCACAGCATGTTGTAATTTCTCCCCATTCAAATAATATTCCCTTTTACTGTTTTTTTTCCCAAGGTGGATGACCTCACACTTTCCGACATTGTATTCCATCTGCCAAACCTAAGCCCATTCGCTTAACCTATCCAAATCTCCTTGCAGCCTCTCTGAGTCCTCTACACAACCCGCTTTCCCACTAATCTTAGTGTCATCTGCAAAAGTGTCGGTTTCCACTGGTGTGTATGTTGGGGCGTCAAAGGAGGTAGGTCCAAAGTGGGTTGCTCAGGATAGTCCGTGAATCTGAGTTTGATTTGGTCCAAGTGTTTCCGGTGAATGAGTCCATTTGAAACACCCTGCTCCACTCATTGGCCACAATAGTGCCGGGAAGCAACTTGGGACCTTGTCCATAATTCAATACAAATACAGGATCATTGATTTCAATTTCACGTGACACATTTGCGCTATCATGGTACGGCTTTGTTGAAGCCGCCTGCTCTCTACCTGTTCATGTAGATGTGCTTGTCGACATTATCTCACATTCAATCCATTTGGAGTACGCATCTACAACCACAAGGAACATTTTACCCAAAAACGGGCCTGAACTAGCGAGAGCCTTGTCTTAAGTGCCCTTTTCATGAGCAGTTCAGTAGCTGGAATCCCAGTGAGCGAGTGGGGTCTCGTGCGGTAGCTAAGCAGAACTCAGGATAGGCGAGTCTGCAGTGAGCCTTCAGTTACCCTCTTCAAGCCCTGCTTGATGGTTTGCACTGCTCTCTCTGCCTGACCATGGTTTGAACGGGGCAGATGTAACATGTTTGATCCCGTTACAGGTCATGAATTCTTTGAACTCGGCACTGGTAAAACATGGCCCGTTGTCGCTGGCAAGGACATCAGGTAGTCCATGCGTGGCAAACATGGCCCGCAGGCTTTCAGTGGTGGCAACGGACGTGCTTGCCGACATTATCTCATATTCAATCTATTTGGAGTACGCATCTACAACCAGAAGGAACATTTTACCCAAAAACAGGTCTGCATAGTCGACAAGACCATAAACTTAGTGGCGCCTCCCTGGGTGCATTGCTTAACTGCGAGCATGTGTTACATCTGTGCACGCAGGACTCTAAGTCCGCATCGATACCGGGCCACCACACGTGGGATCTGGCTATCGCTTTCATCATTATGATGCCTGGGTGGGTGCTGTGGAGGTCACTGATAAAGGTGTCTCTGCCTTCTTGGGGACCACTACCCGATTGCCCCACAGAAGACAGTCTGCCTGAATAGACATTTCATCTTTGCGCCGCTGGTACGGCTTTATCTCTTCCTGCATTTCTACTAGGACACTGGACCAGCTCCCGTGTAGCAAGCAATTTTTAACTAGGGACAGTAAGGGGTCCTGGCTCATCCAGGTTCTAATTTGTTGGGCTGTGACGGGTGATTGCTCACTCTCGAATGCTTCCATAACTATGACTAAATCTGCGGGCTGCGCCATTTCCACCCCCATGGTGTGCAATGGCAGCCTACTGAGAGCATCGGCACAATTTTCTGTGCCTAGCCTGTGGCGGTTGGCGTAGTTGTATGCGGACAACGTGAGCACCCATCCCTGGATGTGGGCCGATGCATTAGTAATTATCCCTTTACTCTCGGAATACAGGGATATAAGTGGCTTATAGTCAGTTTCCAATTCAAATTTTAGCCCAAACAGATATCGATGCATTTTCTTTACCCCATAGACACATGCTAACGCTTCTTTTTCAATCATGCTGTAGGCTCTCTCAGCCTTATACAGACTTCTGGATGCACAAGCAACTGGTTGCAATTTCCCAGAATCATTAGCTGTTGCAATATACATCCGACGCCATACGATGACACATCACATGCTAGTACCAAACGCTCACATGGATCATACATCACAAGTAATTTGTTTGAGCATAACAATTTTCTAGCTGTTACAAAGGCATTTTCTTGGCTTTTGCCCCATACCCATTCGTCTTTTATGCAATAAGGCAAGTAGTGGTTCTAACAGTGTGCTGAGACCCGGTAAGAAGTTAGCAAAGTAGTTCAGGCATCCTAGAAATGACCACAGCTCCGTCACATTCTGTGGCCTCGGTGCGTTCTCGATTGCTTCCGTCTTCGAATCGGTGGGTCTGATGCTGTCTGTTATATATGTGGACTTATATTTACTCTGTACAACCATCAGAGGGCTCATTTCCCCGGAGTCCCAAGGGATCCCATAATCCCTTGGGAGCACAGGTATTTAAGAAGGCTTCACAGTTTGGAGAGGCACTCTGGAGACCTGCAATAAAAGACTAAGGTCACACGTTACTTTGAGCTCACAATATTCATTCTGACTCTTTCTCTATACACAACAACTGGTAATGAGATATAGTTAGCGAACCTAAAGATGCAGAGAACAGTGGGCATCCTGGAGAAATTTTTGAAAGGAGATGATTGGGAAACTTTTGTGGAGCGACTCGACTAGTACTTCGTGGCCAATGAGCTAGATGGGGAAGAGAGCACTGCCAAACGAAGGGCGATCCTCCTCACTGGCTGTGGGGCACCAATGTATGGCCTCATGAAGAATCTGCCCTCTCCAGCGAAACTCACGGAGAATTCATACGACGATTTGTGCACACTGGTCCGAGAGAATTTGAACCCGAAGGAAAGCGTTCTGATGGCAAGGCACCGGTTCTACACAACAAAAGGTCTGAAGGCCAGGAAGTGGTGAGTTATGTCGCCGAGCTAAGACGCCTTGCAGTTCATTGCGAAATTGAAGGACATTTGGAGCACATGCTCAGAGACTTTTTCGTACTTGGCATTGGCCATGAAACCATACTTCACAAACTTTTGACTGTAGAGACCCCAACCTTGAGTAAGGCCATAGCGATAGCCCAGGCTTTCATTGCCACCAGTGACAATACGAAGCAAATATCTCAGCACACAAGTGCTGCTATAAGTACTGTGAACAAAGTGATGTTGTTTTCGAATCGTAACATACAGGGTAGGTCACACATACCTGCAGCTACACGTCCGCAGATGTCTCAGAGTCCACCATCAAGGGTGATGAATGCAAGGCCATTAACACCTTGTTGGCATTGCAGGGGTGATCATAGTTTCCATTCATGCCGATTCACGGGGTACGTTTGCAAGGGCTGTGGAACAATGGGACACCTCCAATGAGTGGGCAAGCGAGCTGCTAAGTCTGTTAACCCTGCAAACCACCATGTTGCAGAGGAGGATCACGACAAAACAGAAACTCAGATAGAGGAGGCAGAGGTACATAGGGAACACACATTCACCACGAATTGTCCCCCGATGATGCTGAATGTTGAACTAAATGGACTCCCAGTGTCAATGGAGCTGGACACGGGCGCAAGCCAGTCCATTATGGGCAAAAAGACTTTCGAAAGGTTGTGGTGCAACAAGGCCTCAAGGCCAGTCTTAACTCCAATTCACACGAAACTAAGAACTTACACAAAAAAACCGATTCCTGTAATCGGCAGTGCTACCATAAAGATCTCCTACGATGGAGCGGTGCAAAGCTACCACTTTGGGTGATACCGGGCAATGGTCCCATGCTGCTCGGCAGGAGCTGGCTGGGAAAGAAACACTGGAACTGGGACAATGTCCGAGTGCTGTCGCCCACTGACGACACTTCGTGTGCCCAGGTCTTAAACAAATTTCCTTCGCTGGTCGATCCAGGCATCGGGAAATTCCAAGGAGCAGAAGTGCAGATCCACTGAATTACAGAGGCGCGACCCATCCATCACAAGGCGAGAGCAGTACCATAAATGATGAAAGAAAGGATAGAGATCGAGCTAGACTGGCTGCAACGAGAGGGCATCATTTCACCGATCGAGTTCAGCGAGTGGGCCAGTCCTGTTGTTCCAGTCCTCAAGGGAGACGGTACCATCAGAATCTGTGGCAATTACAAAGTAACTATCAATCGTTTCTCTCTGCAGGACCAATACCCATTACCAAAAGCCGATGACCTCTTTGCAATGCTGGCGGGAGGAAAGACATTCACGAAGCTGGATCTGACTTCAGCCGACATGACGCAGGAACTGGAGGAATCATCAAAGGCCCTCACCTGCATCAACATGCACAAAGGTCTTTTTGTTTATTACAAATGCCCGTTTGGAATCCGATCAGCGGCGGCGATATTCCAGAGAAACATGGAAAGTTTACTGAAGTTAGTCCTGCACACCATGGTCTTCCAGGACGACATCTTGGTCACAGGTCGGAACACAGTCGAGCATCTGCAGAACCTGGAGGAGGTTCTTAGTCGACTCAACCACATGGGGCTCAGGTTAAAACTCTTGAAGTGCGTTTTTCTGGCACCTGAAGTGGAGTTCCTGGGAAGGAGGATTGTGGTGGACGGCAGCTGTCCCACCAACGCGAAGACGGAGACAATCGATAACACATCGAGGCCACAGAATGTGACGGAGCTGCGGTCGTTTCTGGGACTCTTGAACTATTTTGGTAACTTCTTACCAGATCTCAGCACCCTGCTCAAACCACTACATGTCTTACGATGAAAAGGGGGCGAATGGGTTTGGGGCAAAAGCCAAGAAAATGCCTTTGTAAAAGCGAGAAAATTGTTATGCTCCAACAAATTGCTTGTGTTGAATGATCCATGTAAGCATTTGGTACTAGCATGTGATGCGTTATCATATGGCGTCGGGTGTGTATTGCAACAGGCTAATGATTTCGGGAAACTGCAACTGGTTGCTTATGTATCCAGGAATCTGTCTAAGGCCGAGAGAGCCTACAGCATGATTGAGAAAGAAGAGTTAGCGTGTGTCTATAGGGTAAAGAAAATGCATCAATACCTGTTTGGGCTAAAATTCGAATTGGAAACTGACCATAAGCCACTTATAGCCCTGTTTTCCAAGAGTAAAGGGATAAATAGCAATGCATCGTCCCGCATCCAGAGATGGGCGCTCACGTTGTCCGCATACAACTGCGCCATCCGCCACAGGCCAGGCACAGAAAACTGCGCCGATGCTCTCAGTAGGCTGCCATTGCCCACCACAGATCTAGCCATGGTTATGAAAGCATTTGAGAGTGAGCAATCACCCATCACTGTCTGGCAGATCAAAAACTGGACAAGCCAGGACCCCTTATTATCTCTAGTCAAAAGCTGTGTGCTTCACGGGAGCTGGTTCAGTGTCCCAGTGGAAATGCAGGAAGAGATAAAGCTGTTCCAGCGGCGCAAAGATGAAATGTCTATACAGGCAGACTGCCTTCTGTAGGGCAATCGAGTAGTGGTCCCCAAGAAGGGCAGAGGCACCTTCATCAATGACCCCCACAGTACCCACTCAGGCATTGTAATGTTGAAAGCGATAACCAGATCCCAAATGGGGTGTCCTGGTATCGATGCGGACTTAGAGTCTTGCGTTCACAGTTGTAATACATGCTCGCAGTTAAGCAATGTACCCAGGGAGGTGCCACTAAGTTTATGGTCTTGGTCCTCCAAACCATGGTCTAGGGTACACATCGACTATGCAGGCCCAATCTTGGGTTTAATGTTCCTTGTGGCTGTAGACGCGTACTCCAAGTGGATTGAATGTGAGATAATGTGAGCTAGCACATCCGCTGCCACAACTGAAAGCCTGTGGGCCATGTTTGCCACACACGGCTTACCCGATGTCCTGGTGAGCGATGACGGACCATGAATTACCAGTGCTGAGTTCAAAAAATTTATGACCCGTAACGGGATCAAACATGTCACATCTGCCCTGTTTAAACCAGCGTCCAATGGTCAGGCAGAGAGAGCAGTGTAAACATCAAGCAAGGCTTGAAGAGGGTAACTGAAAGCTCACTGCAGACTCGCACATCCCGAGTCCTGCTTAGCTACCACATGTGACGTCACTCACTCACTGGGATCCCACCTGCTGAACTGCTCATGAAAAGAGCACTCAAGACAAGACTCTCGTTAGTTCACCCTGATCTACATGAACAGGTAGAGAGCAGGCGGCTTCAACAAAATGCGTACCTTGGTAGCGCAAATGTGTCACGCGAGATTGAAATCAATGATCCTGTATTTGTTTAAATTATGGACAAGGTCCCAAGTGGCTTCCCGCCACTGTTGTGGCCAAAGAGGGGAGCAGAGTGTTTTGGGTCAAACTTTCAAATGGACTCATTCACCGAAAACACTTGGACCAAATCAAACTCAAATTCACAGACTACCCTGAGCAACCCACCTTGGACCCTACCATTTTTGATCCCCAAACACACACACCAGTGGCAACCGGCACCACGGTTGACCACGAAGCAGAACCCATCATCCACAGCAACCCTGCGGGGCCCAACACACCAGGCAGCCCAGCAAGGCCAGCTGCACAGCAGCCCAGCGACGGCTCAACAAATGATTCAACAACACCAGCTTTCACACCAAGATGATCAACCAGGGCAAGAAGGGCCCCAGATCGACTCACATTGCAAATAGTTACACTATTGACTTTGGGGGGAGTGTTGTTATATATATGGACTTGTATTTATTCTGTACAGCCACCAGAGGGCTCATTCCCCGGAGTCCCAAGGGATCCCATAATCCCTTGGGAGCACAGGTATTTAAGAAGGCCTCACAGGTTGGAGAGACACTCTGGAGACCTGCAATAAAAGACTAAGGTCACACGTTACTTTGAGCTCACAGTATTCAGTCTGACTCTTTCTCCATACACAACACCGTCTGCCACGATTCTCCTCCCCAGGAACTCCACTTCAGGTGCCAGGAAAATGCAGTTTGAGCATTTTAACCTGAGCCCCTTGCGGTTGAATTGACTAAGAACCTCCTCCAGGTTCTGCAGATGCTCGATTGTGTCCCAACCTGTAATCAAGATATTGTCCTGGAAGACCATCGTGCGTGGGACCGACTTCAGTAAGCTTTCCATGTTTTTCTGGAATATCGCTGGGGCTGATCGAATTCCAAACGGGCATGTGTTATAAATGAAGAGACATTTGTACAAGTTGACGCAGGTGAGGCCCTTCGATGATTCCTCCAGCTCCTGCGCTTGTAGGCCAAGGTCAAGTCCAGCTTCGTGAACGTCCTTCCTCCCACCAGCGTCGCAAAAATGTCGTTGGCCTTTGGTAGTGGGTATTGATCCTGCAGGGAGAAACGATTGATAGTTACTTTGTAATCACCACAGATTCTGACGGTGCCGTCTCTCTTGAGGACTGGAATGATCGGACTGGCCCACTCATTGAATTCGATCGGCGAAATAATGCCCTCTCTTTGCAGCCGGTCTAGCTCGATCTCTACCCTTTCTCTCATTATGTACGGTACTGCTCTCGCCTTGTGATGGATGGGTCGCGCACCCGGAATTAGGTGGATCTGCACTTTTGCTCCTTGGAACTTCCCGATGGCTGCACTTTTGCTCCTTGGAACTTTTCGAACAGCAAAGGGAACTTATTTAAGACCTGGGCACACGCAGTGTCGTCAGTGGACGAGAGCACTCGGACGTTGTCCCAGTTCCAGCATATCTTTCCCAGCTAGCTCCTGCTGAGCAGCGTGGGACCATCGCCCGGTACCACCCAGTGTGGTAGTTTGTGCACCACTCCATCGTAGGAAACCTTTACACTAGCACTGCTGATTACAGGAATCAGTTCCTTTGTGTAAGTTCTCAGTTTCATGCGGTTGGGAATCAAGACTGGCCTTGAGGCCTTGCTGCACCACAATTTTTCAAAAATCTTTTTGCTCATAATGGACTGGTTCGCACCCATGTCCAGCTCCATTGACACTGGGAGTCCATTTAATTCAATCTTCAGCATCATCGGGGGACACTTTGTGGTAAATGTTTGCACCCCATATACCTCTGCCTCCTCGGTCTGAGGCTCTGGTTCATCATGATCTGCTGTGGATCTGTCCTCTTCTGCAACATGGTGGTTTGTAGGATTAACAGGATTTGCAGCTCGTCTTCACATACGTTGGAGGTGTCCCATTGTTCCACAGCTCTTGCAATCGTACCCTTTGAAGTGGCATGAATGGAAACGATGATCACCTCGCAGCGCCAACAAGGTGTTAATGGCCTTGCATTCATCACCCTCGATGGTGAACTCTGAGACATCTGTGGACGTGCAGCTGCAGGTATGTGGGGCCTGCCTTGTACATTGCGATTTGAAAACAACATCACTTTGTTCACAGTACTTGTAGCAGCACTCGTGTGCTAAGAAATTTGCTTAGTATTGTCACTATGTTATCGCTATGGCCTCACTCAAGGTCAGGGTCTGTACAGTCAAAAGTTTGCGAAGTATCATTTCATGGCCAATGCCAAGTATGAAAAAGTCTCTGAGCATGTGCTCCAAATGTCCTTCAAATTCGCAATGTCCTGCAAGGCGGCCTAGCTCAGCGACATAACTTGCCACTTCCTGGCCTTCAGACCTTCTGTAAATGTAGAACCGGTACCTCGCCATCAGAACGCTTTCCTTCAGGTTCAGATGCTCCCCGCCCAGTTTGCACAAATCTTCGTATGATTTCTCTGTGGATTTCACTGGCGTAAGGAGATTTTTCATGAGGCCATACGTTGGTGCCCCACAGACAGTGAGGAGAATCGCCCTTCATTTGGCAGCGTTCGCTTCTCCTTCCAGCTCGTTGGCCACGAAGTATTGGTCGAGTCGCTCCACGAAGGTTTCCCAATCATCTCCCTCTGAAAATTTCTCCAGGATGCCCACTGTTCTCTGCATCATTGGGTTCGTCATCTGTATCTTGTATAAATAAAGAGTCTGACTGGATACTGTGAGCTCGAAGTAAAGTGTGACTTTAGTCTTTTATTGCAGGTCTCCAGAGTGCCTCTCCAGCCTGTGAGGCCTCCTTAAGTACCTGTACGCCCAAGGGATTGCGGGATCCCTTGGAACTCCTGGAATGAGCCCTCTGGTGGCTGTACAAGTTTACATACATAACAGTTTTGATCGAATAAATAAGGCAAAACTGTTTCCACTGGCAAAAGAACCAGAGGTGAGATGAGGAGACATTTTTTTTTAAAGCAGCAAATTGTCATGATCTGAAACACACTTCCTGAAAGGGTAGAGGAAGCAGATTCAATAATAAATTTCAAAGGGAATTGGATATATACTTGAAAAGGAAGAAAAATTGTAAGGCTGTGGGGACTAATTGGATAGCTCTTTCAAAGAAAGAAAGAGTTGGATTTAAATAGCACATTTCATGACCACTGGACGTCTCAAAGTGCTTTGCAGCCAATGAAGTAATTTTGAAGTGTGGTCATTGTTGTAATGTAGGAAACACAGCAGCCAATTTGCGCACAGCAAGCTCCCACAAACAGCAATATGAGAATGACCAGATAATCTGTTTTTTTGTTATATTGATTGTGGGATAAATACTGGCCAGGACATCAGGGATAAATCCCCTGGTCTTCTTTGAAATAGTGTCATGGGATCTTTTACGTCCAATTGAGAGAGCAGACGGGGCCTCGGTTTAATGTCTCATTTAAAAGACTGCGCCTCCGACAGTGCAGTGCTCTCTCAGTACTGCTCTGCAGTGTCTGCCTAGATTATTTGTGCGCAAGTCCCTGGAGTGGGACTTGAACCCACAACCTTCTGACTCAGAGGCGAGAGTGCTACCCACTGAGCCTCAGATGACACTAGCTGGCAGAGATACAATGGGCCGAATGGCCCACTGTGATGTGTCTTTCTATACTTCCTGCCATAATTTTATGGTGCATTCGAAACCAACTGTGTTCAGAAACTGGAGCCTTTTTTCAAGTTATGTGTAGGTATACATAATCTCAACACATGTGTAGACAACCACATTCAGAACATTAGAAACTTGACTCAGGCATGGACCCTTTATTGAATACCAATCTATTGCCACTCAACTTTAGGGTCACAGATCTTAATTGTATTCAGGTGTTGTATTTTAATTGGCTGTTAATTGTATACAGGCAATGTTTCCTGTAAGGTGCACGACCACGTACCTCTCTGCCGATCCCGAGCAGTCCAGGACCAGCTTTGTCAATGTAAAGTTTCGCACATGCGCGTAACTATGAATGGGCTGTGCAGTCCCTTAAAGTGGGCATGCACCCCTAAAAAAATAAGAGGGTGCATTGATGGTGGGCATTAATTGGGGACTCTCTTGTGTTTTTATAGATAGATACATGGCAGCAGGTGTAGAAAGTGGGGGAAGCTTATATTGGGATGCACGGAATGTACTATGTATCTCTGTAAATAAAGGCTTGTAAGCGACTAAAGACTAGGCTCTAGTATTCTATTCTTCAACGCCTGGCTATCGACTTTGACAACAACTACATTATTAAGCCCTCATAAGCTCCACATTTGAACCTTCTGATGGGGAGATGTCTGCCTAATAACTCAAAGTGTGTGGAAAAAGTCAGTTGCAAAGAAATTCCAAGCTTGAGAGGCAAATGCTTTAATAGCACCAGGTAATGCAACATCAATCAAAAAAGAGAAGTTCAGGTCTGCATATAGTTGATGACATGTCAATGAATGCATCTCTGTTGAGAAGAAAACAACACAGATGTTGTGATTCTGTGAATACCAAATAATTGTTTCTTTGCTGGTAAATTAGTGAAAGGATAATGACTCAACTGCAGATTCTTCTTCTGTTTTTCTGTGTCTGCTGATATAACTTGAATCACATGAAATGTTCCTGCTACTCCACAACAATGCTAAAAGTCCATGTTTATTTGCATTTTTCAATGATATTTGAGTTATGACTCAATCCACACTGGTCACATTGGTTTCAATTGGTTTCAATACAGAAAATTACCCTTCAATTATTGTTTGAGTCAGTGTCTGGTGATAGCTAATGATGTGTTTATCTCACTGTAGAACAGCTGAGTTTGTAGTAATTATATTAAAGATAGGATTGTTGGCTAATAGCCATTTTGCTACAGATAATACATTGTGGGTAATCTCAACTCAGACAGGACAATTCCACTCAAGAAGAGACAAGTACATAAAGGAGTTTGGAAATCATAGCAGAATTATTATATAACTCATTAAGAGCAGGGAATATACCCGAAAACTCACAATTCCAACCAAAGAATTAAACTGCTCAAGGACCAGAGGACCAGAGTTCAAATCCAGCCACAACCCGACAGGATGAAGATCCCGTTCACAGATTGAGCTTTTTGTGAGTTTATAATTCGTTTTAAGGACATTGAAGGACATTTAAAGAATGGGGGTTATTCTCTCTTTGCCATATGTCGTGAATGCTTATGTTATCCGGGATTATCGTAGAAGAAGGCTTATTCAGCAGCAGTATCAGCATAATCAAAAAGGTTGCAGACTTATGGGGAGGGGCCTTACCCCCAACGAGTTTACAAGGAGAGGCGCTCATACCTGCAGGAGACGGCAATCCAGAAGGCCCGGGTTTGGCCTCTTCGGCCTGTGGCTCAACCTGCGGGATTGGAGTGGGAGTGGCATCACTTGCGACCGTCAATTGCCGCAGGGCAATGACAGTCTGGGTGACTACCCGCGTTGCAGCGACTATCTCCGACATGCCCTCCCCAATATCAGCAGATAACGATGCTATTTCTCCCTTGATCCCACCCATGGCCTCAAGGAGTGATTTTGTAAGCTGAACGCTCTCCCCACTCGTGCCCATGAGCTCCACCACCTCCCATGGATTCTGCATTTCAGGAGAGCGCTGTTTAGGTCTTCGCCTCCTCCTCCATACGAACGGGCCTACTGATGCCCTGGGTGTGCTTTCCTGCAACCCACTGGGACTCGCGACCTCGGAGGGTGGACGACCCAGAAATGTCCCCTCATGCGTAGCATTGTTGAAAACACTTGGTACATCCGTGGCCTGCATCTCCTCCAATTGCAATATCATCATCTGATCAGCCTCCTCCTCTGCCCCCCCTCCCACTCCCTCATGAAAAATATTGTCGGCCTCCTGGTCCTCCTCATTCTCCTCCTCCTCCTGATCGCCCTGTGGAAGTTGCTCAGTATGGCCGAGGTCATCTGGGTCATCCACTTCTGCTTGTGGCAAGGTGGCGGTGTCTTCTCTTTCATTATTGGATGTCTGTGAAACATCTGCAAAATATAACAGAACAGACGAATGGTTAGCAGCAGGGGAGGGGGCAGGATGACATGAGTAGGCTCACATAGCGCAGGCTCATTTGAAGGACCACGACAAATGATAGTACATCGCATAAACCGAAGCGTAGCTGACGGAGAGTACATCGCATAAACCGAAGCGTAGCCCACCTGTGCCAACCCAGACTGGATTTTGCAGGACTTGCCCTCTCTCTGCAACCTGGGCCCAGCACCCGCACGGGTGGTCGATCTTTGGCACCCACCGATAATACCTGCGATTCTGCTTTACAAGGCTGTTAGTGGGCGCAGCCTTGGCGGACTCCACCAGTTTCCGTCTGCTCTCAGTTGATATCGGACACCTTGTTCTGCAAAGATGGCAATAGAAATTTTTATGAGAGGTGCCTTCTGCTGTCGTGGCACACACAGATAGTCACATTTACGATTCAAGTAACTGGATTGCATAAATAAAAATGTTACTTACTCTAACTGCTTGGCACAGGTCCTGTCACTTGTTCCGGCACTCTTGCTGGATCCCATTGAGGAAACCTGCTCTGCAACGCATTCCCAAGCTTGAGCTATTGCTGCTGGTTTTGGTTTACCAGGATCCTTCTTGTCAATCTGGCGCCATCCTCTCTCTACGGCGGCTACCAGGGCTTCTTTGGCATGTTAGTTAAAATTCCTGGCCCTTTTCCTTTCCAAATCACACTTCATTTTTCATTTTGCGGCCCCGGAGTGAAATTCACAATAGTCTTTAAAAATGGCTGATCCAGACCAGGACGTGTACTGCACGTGTGCGGGGACACCCGTCACATGAAAAACAGGCGATTTTTTTTTTTCCTTTTTTTGCGCATGCACAGAACGGGCGTTATTTTTAATGCCAAAAAATGTATCTCCATTCTTAAAAACAGATATTTTAATGCTACGACAAAATTTTAAAAACTTTTGGCGAAATTAAGCCTTAATTTTTTGCCGTTATTTCGGCATAAAAAATGGCCTTTTTCACAAATAACACTATTCTTAAATGTGGAAATTTTAGCCCTTTTGCAGTAATCCCCACCCTAGTCTGCATTTCCCATCCACAGCACACTCCCATCACTGGCTGTATTTCTCCTCCACCAATGGCTGGCTGGTCCATGCCTCAATCACCTACCTCCATTGATCTGATTTCCCCTCTTCAGAACATCTTTCTTCTCCGCACCCCTTTTCTCCTCTCCACCTCTGCTTTCTTCCATCACCTTTCCCACTGTCTTCTCCTTCCCCAAACCTCTTCTCCCTCCCACCTCCTGTTCTTTCCCTCACCCTATAGCCCAACTTGATTTGAAACATTCAAATTGGTCTTGACTACCTGTGTAACAGTGTGTGCGTGTGTATATGTGTGTGTGTGCAGCTCCTGTAAGTGTCACACTTTCTGTGTCACACTTTTCTCATTACACTTGGTTGATGTTGTTGTAAAACAGTGTATCATAGAAAACATAGAAAATAGGTGCAGGAGTAGGCCATTCGGCCCTTCTAGCCTGCACCGCCATTCAATGAGTTCATGGCTGAACATTCAACTTCAGTACCCCATTCCTGCTTTCTCGCCATACCCCTTGATCCCCCTAGTAGTAAGGACCTCATCTAACTCCTTTTTGAATATATTTAGTGAATTGGCCTCAACAACTTTCTGTGGTAGAGAATTCCACAGGTTCACCACTCTCTGGGTGAAAAAGTTCCTCCGCATCTCGGTCCTAAATGGCTTACCCCTTATCCTTAGACTGTGACCTCTGGTTCTGGACTTCCCCAACATTGGGAATATTCTTCCTGCATCTAACCTGTCTAACCCCGTCAGAATTTTAAATGTTTCTATGAGGTCCACTCTCATTCTTCTGAACTCCAGTGAATACAAGCCCAGTTGATCCAGTCTTTCTTGATAGGTCAGTCCCGCCATCCCGGGAATCAGTCTGGTGAACCTTCGCTGCACTCCCTCAATAGCAAGAATGTCCTTCCTCAGGTTAGGAGACCAAAACTGTACACAATACTCCAGGTGTGGCCTCACCAATGCCCTGTACAACTGTAGCAACACCTCCCTGCCCCTGTACTCAAATCCCCTTGCTATGAAGGCCAACATGCCATTTGCTTTCTTAACCGCCTGCTGCACCTGCATGCCAACCTTCAATGACTGATGTACCACGACACCCAGGTCTCTTTGCACCTCCCCTTTTCCTAATCTGTCACCATTCAGATAATAGTCTGTTTTTCTGTTTTTACCACCAAAGTGGATAACCTCACATTTATCCACATTATACTTCATCTGCCATGCATTTGCCCACTCACCTCCAACATAGTATGAGCAATGCCATGGCAGATCTGCCGATACATGTCTATGTATATATGTCTTGCATATAATGCACTGTCATCACACAGCAGATGCCAAACTTTATTATAGATGAAAAAGATCTTAAAATTAACTTGAGACTTAAATTCACAGGCACCTTCCGACCTTCAGTTTTCTCACCAAATAAGCACTGAGCGCTGCTTGACCAGAGGCTATTTTTATCTGACACAATTACAATGTGGCCTCTAACGAACAAATTCGATTGGGCTGGATTTTCATAATTTTTTCGATCATTTACCACCCATTTACCACCGAAAATACCACCAATGGTAAATTCATCACAGATTACCACCGAAATATCGCTGATTTCACAACTTCGCACCGAAATACCACCGGTGCTCAAAAATACCACCGATGTTATTTTTTTGCCATTTTTATGACATCATTAAGTGTGCAACACTGAAATACCACTGAAAATTACCACCAGAGGTAAATTCATCAATACCACCATTTTTACCACTGGCCTAAATTACCACCGAGAAAAGTGCAGTCTTATCTGATCTTATCTGATTGAATCCAATGCTACGGATGCCATTTTAAAAAACGGAGCTGTCATCCATTCCACATGAGAGAAGGCTGAGCTTTCCACAGAGATCTTTATAGAAACATAGAAACATAGAAGATAGGTGCAGGAGTGATTTGAGTGGTTATGTGAGTTCAGAGTTAGATTTTAAGGTTATTTGAGGCTTTTAGTGGATTATTTAAGAAAAGTGGAGGACATTTTAAGGATATTTAAGAAAACTGGAGGACATTTTGAGAACATTTTGAAAACATTTAAGGGTATTTGAGGACATCAGCAGCTCATAAATCAACGCTTTGCTTGAACAGTGAGAGTTACGTTTCACCTATACCGCCCACTCTATCGTTGAGTTTTACCCTTCATTTTCTAAATGTTAGACATAGTACAAGAATGGTTAGGTTTAACAAAATGTTATAAAATGTTGTAAACTTTGAAAAATGTAAAAGTCAATAAATAAGTAATGTTTTAACTTCAACAATTTAAGTTTTTTTGCAACAACAACAATATAATAACAATAACACAAGAATAACTACAAGAATTACAACATCAACAACAAGAACAAAAACAGCAATAAAACATCAGTCCTCACCCTGCATTTCTTTTACCCACGGCTAAGATGCCAACACTGAAATACCACCAGAGGTAAATTCATCAATACCACCATTTTTACCACCCACAAAAGTACCACCCATTTTACTTTGATTGTTGCACGATCAAAAATAGAATGAAATACAGTTAGCCCGATCACCGGTCATATTTGATGAAAATAGCGACCTTGAGTGAAAGTAATATTTCGGTGGTAAAAAAAACCATGATTTTTAAATAGCACCAAAATACCACCAGAAAACCAGTGGTAGGGCTAAATGATGAAAATCCAGCCCTTTGTGTGTTACTTGGCATAACATTCCTGTCCTTAATAAATAGCAGATTATTCAACTCGTGGAGCAGCATCTTGGGAGACACTATGCATATTAGAAAAATGTCTGAGGCTGGAATTTTGCCGGCGCACAGAGTGCGGGTTTGGAGGCGGGTCCACTGTCAAAATCAAAAAGATTGACAGAGGGTCGGTATCCCGCTGTAAACCTGCCTCCTTGTCAATTTCCCAAGTGTCGGATCTGCCATTCCTGAACAGACCCAACACCAAGCGGCAGGTTAGCCAATTTAAATAGTTAAAAGCTTGTTAAAAGATAGTTAGGCAGGATTTTGCCATGTACTTACCATTTTACCAGGTTTATAATGAGTTTCCAGGAGTGCGGGTATCATATCAGGTGTTGTGTTTAGCAACGAATGATTCACTAACCTGACAGCTGTAAATAGTCTATGCAAGCTCCCATTTCACAGCTCTTCACTTTCCAAGGGTTAGAAGCTGTTGCTTACTGCATTTAGAAGACAGATTGACCTTTATGCAGCTAGCAAGTGTTTGGACCAAACTCTCTATGCAGTGTCACCTCATTGGAACATTCTCTCACCATTGACAGAGCGCTTCCTGCATCTCAACCTCACCTGCCATCTATTCCATCAGCATCGGTGTCCTTGAAAAAATCTCACCTTGGCCCTCAAATTCCCAAAATGATCAGACCCAACACCAGCATCACCGGGCGCACCAGCAGTACCAACATCCACACCAACTTTCTCCGCAATCAACTGATGCTGCCCTGGACACAGGGCATCATCACCCATGCAGATTGCTGCCTTGGACACCAGCAATAGCCTCACCGTGGCCAGATTTGCTTCACTTAACACTGTACACCCTGGCTGCAACATGATACAGCAGGTTGGCACCACCCCATAATGGCACCATAAAGCATCCCTACAATGTCCAAGCCATTCTTTTCACACTCATCACAATTGTGGCGGGATGTGGAGCGGGGGTGCAGGGTGGGGGAGCTTTATGTCTCACCATTCACTGGAACTCACTAAGACACTTTCAAAGGTGCATACAAATATATCCAAGAAGACAAAGTGGTGAAAATAAAGATCTCAATGCTTGACAACACATTAACAGAAACTTTACATGGACATTCGCTAAAGCATCCAAGTGTCTACCCTTATGTGTTGTTAGTTTGAATGATTGGACTATGATGAGGATGAGTGTGAGGGATGGCTAATGAGATGAGGAACTGATAAGGTAGATAGAGAGGGATGGGTGGAGATGTAAGGTACGTTGGTGTGAGTAAGGATGTGCAGGATTAGGGTAGGGAAGGCAGAGTGATGTGGATCTGATGAGTGGCACAGAAGATGAGGTTGAGTGTGGCTTTGCAGTAACGTTTTGTAATCTACTATAATCATTAAAATGTTTATGCCACTGCAGCCAGGTCCTCCTGATGACATCCCTGCTTGTGCCCTCCTATGCAATGTGCAACCAGGCTGTGTTGACCTCTTGGGGAGGTTTTTTCCATGCATTGGAAGGGACGAGAACCTCCCTGCATGCTGTGACTCCCTCCATAAGCATATGGAGAGAGTTGTGGGAGAGCCTGGGTGCAGCCGTGCCCCTTTGTGCAGTACTTGTCAGTGTTTGCAGCAACTCAATGCTGTAGAACACTGACAGCACAACTGTCAAAATCAATGTGGGCATGGTCCCTTTAAGAAAACTAGTTGATGACACGTCATCAGATGATGTCATCAGACCCGCTTCCTTTTAATTGGCCGGGAACCTCGCAGGGTGAGCTTATCAAGCCCAATCATGGCAAAATCACTCGGAGGAGGCTGGATGAAGAAGGGAGCAGGTTTGAGACCGCTGTCTACTCCAGCCACACTGGTCTCACCACGGCTGGTGAAATCACGGCCTGACAGACAGTGCAGAGAGTGTATCGAGAAAAACCAGTGGTGTGTTCTGTACTTTTCTTAAAGTTCTTTATAGAAACACCTCAAACTATACAGCTTGAATATGCTGAATACACAAAAATGCACACACAGATTAGAGCTTTAAATGCATGGCTGAAAGAGTGGGACGGGAGGCAGGGGTTTCAACTTATAGGACAGTGGCACCAGTACTGGGGAAAGTGGGAATTGTTCTGTTGGGATGGACTGCACTTAAACCGGGCTGGGACCAGTGTCCTGGCAAATCGAATAACTAGGGGGGCTTTAAACTAATAAGGGGGAGGGAGGGTTCAGGTAAAGGGTAAATTTATAAGTCTGAAGAGAAAAGCTAAGGCTGTAGAGCAGAATAGCGATTCAGGTAAAATCAAGTAGGTTGTGTAATGAAGAGACGGTAATCGGGCATTAGTGACTAAGGCCATATCAGGGAAAAATAGTAAAAAGTTAAAACTAAAGGTGCTACATCTGAATGCATGAAGCGTTTGTAACAACATAGATAAATTAATGGCATGAATAGAGATAAATGGGTTTTCCTGCATTACAGCACTGACTACACTTCAATAGTACTTCATTGTCTGTAAAGTGCTTTGGGACGTTCTGATATTGTGAAAGGCACTATATAAATGCAAGTACAGGCAACTCTCGATTATCCGGGTCCCTCGTGGTTTGGGCTATGCCGGGTAAATGATATCTCCGTTAAAGCGATTTGACAGTACAGTTAATGCTTACAGTACTGCAGGTGTGCTCTAATCAATAGCTGTAGCATATCTTCTAATCCTTGAATTCTAGTCCTCTAGATCTAAAGACCAATAGGCTTGTTGATTACTTCCTGTAACTGTTCATGGCATTTTAATGAATTATGAGAGGCAGTGGAACTGCGTGGGAGCAGCAGCGGGAGCTGAGGCAAGGCAGAACACTTAAAAGCAAGGCTCAACAGGCAACATTCAAAAGGAACATCCGAGTTTCAAAGTGACGTCATACACACGGAATTTTAAATGCCGTTACAACGGTTTCGCGTTGCATCCGTGTGCGGATAATCGAGAGTTGCCTGTACATCTATATCTATATAGATCCAGTAGCAATTACTGAGACAGGATTGCAGGACGCGACTGCTGCCCATGCGCAGTTCCAGTGTTTTTTTGTTTGTTGTCGCCAGACTTCCCAAAATGATGAATTAAGAAGAGGTTAAAAAAAGATCTTGTTCAGTTGTAGTTTAATTTAATAATTATGTGAATTGTAGAATTTATTCTGGTTTAAGCCACTTGTTTCAAAGGGGATTGTGATCTGCATCAGTGTTTCTGATCAGACATTTCTCCTCACTGCTCCTGTGTTGACAGCCCTGACAAGTGATATAAATCTCAGTTCCTGCTCACGTCGTGTTGAATACGTTTAAGTTACAGTTGACACGTGGAGGGGGCACTGGTTCAAAATTAACGATCGTGATTCCGATAAATCAGTGGGTTCCTTCCACTGACTTCAGTCTAGCATGATGCTAACAGTCTACATAGGTGTTTCTTCTCACTTCCCCTTTATTCAAAAAATAATTCATCACCTCTTTAAATGAGCATTAAGGTCTAGAAATTGGTCAGCCTTGAGCCCATTTTTTCGGCGACATTTCGCCTTTTTTGACGATAAAAGGTGTTCACCTAAATTGGCCAAAGTTGTGCGTCGGCGGTTTTGAAATAGCGCTAAAAAGTGGACCGCCGTCGTGCAACGGCAAAAAAAGCGCTATCGCTTTAAATTGGCCATTCGGCGCACCTGTATTCTGCGCAGAAAAAAAATGCCCAAGAAAATCGTGTGTTGCAGCCCCAGAAACGCAGTCAGTACGAAGACCTGCAAAAAAGGTATGTTAAAGTTTTTATATTTTAATTCTTTTGAAGCGATTACTTAGTTAAGGGTCTTGTAAATGTTTTGTGATTTTAGATTTTTTGTTTTTTGTAATTTTGTTTTGTGTGTTTTCCCCCCTGCCAGGGCCTGTCTTTTTAGCGCTAATCGGCCTCGGGCTAAAGTTGGCGACGACTGCGGTTTCCACCGCGATTTCACGTACAATGACGATCCTTACCGTTGGGTGCATTTTGTTGCCAATTTTACCCCATTAAAAAAATAGCAGCATTTGTAACGGTATTTTTGGCGAAAAAATGCTCCAAAAATACCGCTGTCGCCAAAAGACCAATTTCTAGCCCTTAGACTTTTACAATTCTAAAAATGTCACGTTCCCGTTTAACTCCGGAGCTAGGACGGTTCGGGGCTCTTGATTTTATTAAAAAGCATTTTAACCGAGAGTTGTTGTGGCTTCATCGCCACAGAGCTGCACGAGCCGTTGTGAATGTTATTTTTAAAAACTTGCCAGTTATTTTTTTAACTTGCACAGTTTCCGGTAGCTTCTGGTCATTGTCAGGAGTCATTCCGAGAGATAAATGGGATTTCCTGCATTAAAACAGTGACGACACTTCACTAGTACTTCAATGGCTGAAAGTGCTTTGGGATATTCTGACATTGTGAAAGGTGCTATATAACTGCATCTATCTATATCTATATAGATCTCATAGCTATTACTGAGACGGGGTTGCAGGGTGATCATGGTTGGGAACTAAATATTCCAGAGTACTTGACTTTTAGAAAAGATTGGCAAAATGAAAAGGAGGTGGCATAGCCCTGATAATGAAGGATGAGATAAAGGCAGTAGAGCGAAAGCATCTTAGCCCAGAAAATCAAGATGTGGAATCAGTATGAGTGGAACTAAGGCATAACAACGGGCAGAAAACACTGGTGGAAGTAGTTTATAGGCCCCCTAACAGTAATCATAGTGTTGGGCAAAGTATAAATCAAGAAATTAGAGGAGCATGTAATAAGGATATTGCAATAATCCTGGGGGACTTTAATCTTCATTTAGACTGGGCAAACCAAATTGGCAAAAGTAGCTTGGAAAACAAGTTCATGGAATGCATTCGAGCCAGTTTTCTAGAATTATATATTGAGGCACCAACTCGGGCACAGATTATTTTAGATCTAGTATTATGTAATGAGACAGGGTTAACTAGTAATCTTATAGTAACGAATCCACTGGGAAAGAGTGATCGGAATATGATAGAATTTCATATTAAGTTCGAGAGTGATGTGGTTAAGTCGGCAACTAAGGTCTAAAATTTAAACATAGTCAATTACGGAGGTCTGAGGCATGAGTTGGCTGAGGTAGAATGGGAAGTTAGATTAAAAGATACGACAATAGATAAGCAATGGCAAACATTTAAAGAAATAATTTGTAGTTCTCAATGAATATACATTCCCCTTGAGGAATAAAAACTCCACTAGAAAAGTGGTACAGTCATGGCTAGCTGGAGAAGTTAAGGATAGTATTAGATCATAAGAAGAGGCTTACAATGTTGCCACAAAGAATAGTAAGCTTGAGGACTAGGGGGGTTTTAAAAATCAGCAAAGGATGACCAAGAAATTGGGGGAGAAAATAGAATATGAGAGTGAACTACTTTTAATAATAAAAACACATTTTACTACGTTAAAGGCGCTATATAAATAAAAGTTATTTTTATTATTATAAACTAGCAAGACATATAAAAAATACAAACATACGAACAATGACGGACAGGTAAAGATCATCTGGTCCACCAAGGTTGTCCCACACAATTGCGATACCTTGTGTAGCACAACATATACACTCCACCACACGCAAAACCATGTGATCTCCTGGCAGAGGCAAACAAAGATAATGATTGTAAGAGCTTTTACAAGTATGTAAAAAGGAAGTGATTTGTGAAAGTAAACGTGGGTCCCTTGGAGTCAGAGACAGGAGAAATTATATAAAAGCAAAATACTGCAGATGCTGGATATCTGAAATAAAAACAGAAAATGCTGGAAATACTCAGCAGGTCAGGCAGCACCTGTGGAGCGAGAAACAGAGTTAACGTTCCAATTCTGACAAAAGGTCATTGACCATCCTTGTTTATAAATCCCTCCATGGCCTCGCCCCTCCCTATCTCTGTAATCTCTTTCAGTCTCACAACCCCACGAGATGTCTGTGCTCCTCAAATTCTGCCCTCTTGAGCATCCCTGATTATAACTGCTCCACCATCAGTGGCCGTGCCTTTAGCTGCTTGGACCCTAAGCTCTGGAACTCCC
Organism: Pristiophorus japonicus; assembly: GCF_044704955.1. Lineage (NCBI taxonomy): Eukaryota > Metazoa > Chordata > Chondrichthyes > Pristiophoridae > Pristiophorus > Pristiophorus japonicus. The sequence continues at coordinate 46,902,197 of NC_091990.1, forward strand.
TCCCTAAACCTCTCCGTCTCTCTACCTCTCTTTCCTCCTTTAAGATGCTCCTTAAAGCCTACCTCTTTAACCAAACTTTTGGTCATTTGCTGTAATTTCTTCTTTTGTGGCTCGGTGTCAAATTTATCTGTTTTGTCATTACACTCCTGTGGAGCACCTTGGGGTGTTTTACTATGTTAAAGGTGCCATATAAATAAAAGTTGTAGTTGTTGAAACATTGCGTAATTTGCGGCCCCTAAGGGCACGTACGTAGCATGTTCATAGATTCACAGAATAGTTACAGCACAGAAGGTGGCCATTTGGCCCGTCGAGCCCGTGCGGCTCTCTGCAAGAGCACTGCAGCTAGTGCTGCTCCCTCGCCCCTGCCCCATAGTCCTGCAATTTTTTTTTTTCCTTTAGGTATTTATCCAACTCCTTTTTTGAAAGCTGTGATTGAGTTTGCCTCCACCATCCCTCCAGGCAGTGTACCTCCTCCCTGAAGTCATTCTCGTAAATCTTTTCTGCACCCTCTATAAGGTTCCTAAAGCACAGTGCCCAGAATTGGACACAATACTTCAGTTGAGGCCGGACCAGTGTTTTATAATGGTTCATCATAAATTTCACGCTTTTATACTCTATACCTCTATTCATGAAGCCCAGGATCCCATAAGCTTTTTCTAACCGCTTTCTCAACCTGCCCTGCCACCTTCAATGATTTGTGCACATATACCCCTAGGTCTCTCTGTTCATGCACTTCCTCTAGGATTGTACCCTTTAGTTTATATTTCTTCTCCACATTCTTTCTACCAAAATGTCACAATTTGCACTTTTCCACATAAAATTTCATCTGCCATGTGTCTGCCCATTCCACTAGCCTGTCTATGTCCTCTTGAAGTCTATTACTATCCTCCTCCAGGTTTTCATGCGCGAAGCGCATGTGCAGAAACCCGGACCTTGCGATTTGCCAAGAATTTTCTTGACAGATCCAATGTAACCTTGGGAAAAGGGCATCCACAGGTGGAGAGTTGGGTTACTTGTCCAACTTCTGCCCAGCGAATGCTCATGAAATTCGTATGCCTGGTAAAAGCAGGTGTAAGGCCTGCTTTTACCAGCGTAAGAGTTTAAAAAACATAAAAATACATTATTATTTATACATTAAAAAACCTGTACAATCAGCTAAGTTTATTTTTAGCCCCTTTAAAACATTTAATTTATTTTTCAAAAAATGTAATTTTTGTTTTAAATATTTAAATTAAATGGCATTGTAATTAATTTTAATTATGTAATGGGTTTTTTATTCGTTTATTTGAAATGTGGATGTATTTTTGGGGGTATTCCCGTTCCCATGGAGATTCTATACGTACAGAATCCCCATAAGCATGAATGGGGAATCCCTTCTTTAATTGGTTGGGCCGGCCCACGTGATTCCAGAGCACTTACGAACTTACAGAGGTGACTGCAGAAATAGTGGATGCATTGGTTTTGATCTTCCAGAATTCCCTAGATTCTAGAACAATCCCCGTGGATTATAAGGTAGCAAATAATCCCATTGTTCAAGAAAGGAAGGAGAGAGAAAACAGGGAACTATAGGCCAGTTAGCCTGACATCAGTAGTAGGGAAAATGCTAGAATCTGTTATTAAGAGCATGGTAACAGGGCACTTGGAAAATCACAATCTGATTAAGCAGTGGCAACATAGTTTTATAAAAGGGAAATAATTGACAGAACTGTGAGAGTTTTTTGAGGGTATACCTAGTAGGGTAGATAAGGGGGAACCAGTGGATGTAATATATTTTAGATTTGTCGAAGGCATTCAATAAGGTGCTACATATGATGTTGTTACACAAGATTAATGCTCATGAGATTGGGGGTAATATACTAGCATGGATTGAAGATTGGTTAACAGGCAGAAAACAGAGAGTAGGAATGAATGGGTCATTTTCAGGATGCAGAGTGTAATTAATACAGTGCCTCAAGGATCAGTGCTGGGGCCTCAGCTATTTACAATCTACATCATTGACATATGAAGGGACTTAGTGTAATATATCCAAGTTTGCTGACAATACCCATGGGAAAATAAGTTGTGAGGATGACACAAAGAGGCTGCAAAGGGAAATATACTGGTTAAGAGATTGGGCAAGAAGATGGCAGATGGAGTATAATTTGGGGAAGTGTGAAATTATCCATTTTGGTAGGAAGAATGGAAAAGCAGAATATTTTTTAAAAGGATAGACTATTAAATGTTGGTAATCAGAGGGATTTGGGTTCCTTGTACAGGAATCACAGAAAGTTCACATGCAGGTAAAGCAAGCAATTAGGTTGCAAATAATACATTAGACTTTATTGCAAGGGGGTTACAGCATAAGAATTTGGAAGACTTGCTGAAATTATGTAGGGCTTGGTCAGACCATACCTAGAGTACTGTGTACAGTTTTGGGGGCCGAAATTGCCCCTCTGAGAAAGGCCCATTAGCGAGATGCTAACGGGGTGCTAAAGGGTTTTTGACTGGTCGTGGCGGCCAGAATCCACCCCCCCAACCCCCCAGAATTGCCCCTGGGCTCGGCACATGAAAAGGGCTTTGCACTGACCCCCTGTGATTAGCAGCCCAGCATGCCCCAAGCATGGCGATGATGTACTTCTTTTGTAACTTGTCAGCTTCTTAGTTGCACTAAACTGAGACGCATGTTACAATCAAAAGCATCTGAACAGTTGGTTGGGAAGATAGCCAAAATGTAAGAAAGAGGATTGAGCCTCCTTTTCAAGGTTCAGCCAGCTCTTGTACTGTCGGTGCCAAAGCATCAACATGGCCCTTGTACTGCCCACCTCCTATTGCTCTTTTCTTTCCATACCCTTATCGCTCCGCGCCGACCACTTTGCGCCCCGCAGTGGAAATTGTCCCATGGGGCACGAGGTTGGCATGGAGCGATGCCATTGACAGCTGGGTGGGGCGAGAAGCTGTGGTGACTGGGGCACCCCGTCTGCCCTTAACGGGAAGGTGGTAGCGCCACCGTCACCATCATTTCTGTGTCGGCCGACTTCTCAGTCAGCCCGACAATGGCAGCCGCTAGCGTGACTGGGCCACCAACATACAGCCCAATGCCCCCACTTGAGTGCCGGCCCAAGTGGACCAGTGGGTGCCACTAAAGCATCTGCAGAGTTCGCAGCGGTCCTCCCCTTTAAAAGAAGCGGAGGGACGTTGTGACGTGTCAGCGTGATGCGGCACCTCAGCGCCGTGCTAACGTCATGAGTGCCATGCTGAAGTTCACACCCCCATTACCGCCCCGCTACTGCCCCATTACCGTCCCATACATTTTTTATGCTCTTAATACCCCAATTCCGCACGATTTGCCCACCCATCTCACCGGGCGCTAATTTTTCTTTTAATTCAAATGATGCGCCCCAAACCCAGCGCGGGGCAATTTCACCCCTTGGTCTCCTTACCGAAGGAAGGATATACTTGTCTCAGAGAGGGTGCAACAAAGGTACACTAGAATGATTCCTGGATAGCTCTTTGTTGGCTGGCGCGAACATGATGGGCCAAAATGGCCTCCTTCGGTGCTGTAAATTTCTATGATTCTATGTATGCCATGTGTGATATTAATTGGACCTCGATCTATCAAGGCACCTAAAACGAGACTTTAAAATTCTGATTGTCTGCACTATTACAAGACGGGTGATTCCAAGGGCCTAATCAGACGAGTTCTCTGATGTTGATCTTGGATGCAAGAGAGATGTCATCAGCCAGGCCTGCAGGGGATATCTCCAACCTTCAATCAACCAACCAGATACAGAGTTCTGGCTCAACAATGCAGGTCCGGTTGTTTGATAAAATATATATGAATCATTGCAACTTCCCAGGGAGCAAGCAATCCTATCTAAAATTATTTGATTGACATCACTTGCTAGCTGCACATTAAGAGAATGATAGCGTTTCTGTTAATAAAATTGAGAGAGTTCTCAGACAGTGCTTTCAATGCCTGAATACCACCAGTGGCACCCTGTACCTAGGGGAATGTTGCTACTCTGTAAAGTTGACTCCTCATACTCTCTTCTTGGCAGGGACCATTGAGAAGGTGAAGAATTGAGTATCCAGGATCTTATTAGATGGGTGCACAGTGAATTGGGTGACGTGGCACTCTGGTCACTTTAACAGCTACTGACAATGTTGTGTCCCTTGTTGATTTGGGCTGTAAGTTGGCAGTCAGCGATGGACGTAACTCCCCAGCTGCCTCTGCCGTGGGGCGGGCGGGGAGGGGAGGGGGGGGGGAAGGGGGAATACAGCCTTTTAATGCACTGCCTCTGCAAAAAGTCACGGTGTGATCACCAGTGTTAGTGGATCCTGCAGAGTGGATATCTCTATGGATCAGATGTTGACATCTTGCATGATATCTCACTCTCCCTGATTCCATCCTTTCCTCCATATCCTCATTATCCTGCTCGCCATCTAAAGCAGAAGCAAGAGTATTTCCAGTGGGAAATCCATAAATTCTCCAAAATGCTTTAGATTTATTTTCGCATTCACTAAAAAGTTATGAAGTGACAGTGAAGTGCCTAAGATGTAAAATGGCTTCAAAAGATCTCATACCTTTCTCAGTCTATAAAAGACGTACAGGTTTAAAGCATTGCCTTAAGATAATGCTGCACTCTGTTCTACCACTTCTGGGACACTATACTGCACCCACAATGCCATGTTTGTAACAGTATTGGTTCCTGGGGCAGTATAGGTGAGTGCATGTGGTGAGATGGGCTCAAGGCAGGCAAAGGTCACTAGCAGGATCATGTGAGCAAATCCTGATTGGCCGTATTTGGGGCAGGATTGCATCAGACTTCTTCACTGTCCCATTAGCTTCCTATGCTGGTGAACATAGATCTGATTCAGACATCAATACCAACCTCGACGGGTCCGGGACGGGATGTACTTGACGAGTCCTGCTCCTGCAGCTGCGTCGATCTCGGCTTCCAACTTGATTTTCCATTGATGGGGCTTGGTAATGAAAAGGAAACGTGTCTAATGGTGTCATCAGCCGGTTTCCTTAAATTCATTTTGATATTTGTGCTGTCAGTATTCTGCAGCATTGAGGTGCTGCAAACAATGACAAGCACTGCACAGAGGTGTATAACTGCACCCAGGCTCAATCATGACTATTTCCATAGGCTTATGGAGGGAGTCACAGCACACAGGGAGGTTCTCTTCCCATCCAATGGGCGGAAGACACTTCCCCAGGACAGCAACGCAGTCTAGTTGAACATTGCACAGGAGGGCACAAGCAGTGATGTCATCAGGAAAACCTGGCTGCAGTGGTGCAAACTTTTCAATGATCTCAGTAGATCATGAAACATTACTGGAAAGCCACACTCAACCTCATCTTGCTGTGCCACTCATCACATCCCCATCACTCAGCCTTCCCTACTCCTGTACATCCTTACTCACATCAACTTACCTTGCACCTCCACCCATCCCTCTCTATCTACATTATTACTTCCATACCTCACTAGTCACCACTCACACTCACACTCATTCTTCTCCAATCATACCAACTAACCAACACACAAGGGCAGGCACTTGGCTGTTTTTGCCAATGTTCATGTAAAGTTTCTGTTAATGTGTTGTCAAACATTGAAATCTTTATGTTCAAAACTTTGCCTTCTTGGACAGATCTGTATGTACCTTTGGAAGTGGACTGTGTGTTTTAGTGAATGATGAGACATAATGGTACTCCCCATAATGGAATGGCTTGGGCAATGCAGGGATGCTTTTTGGTGTGGGGGTGCTGCCCACTTGGTGCATCATGTGGCAGGGTGTACAGCATCAAGTGAAGTCAACATGTCCATGGTGAGGACATCTTTGGCCTCCTGGGCAGCAATATGGTGCTGATGCTCTGTGTCCTTTGCAGCATCAGGTGATTACGGAGAAGGTTGGTGCTGTTGTTGGTGTTGCTGGTGTGCCTGGTGATGCTGGTTTGCCTGGTGATGTTGGTGTTGGGGCTGATCATGGTAGGATTCTGAGGACCAATGTGAGATTTTTTTCAAGGGAGTAGATGGCAGCTGAAGTTGAGATGACAGAAGCGATCTGTCAATGGTGAGAGAGGTTGCTCCAAGGAGGTGACACTGGATAGAGGGTTCACTGCAAACACTTCAAACCTCCATAAAGCTGAAAAGTGTCTTCCAAATCCTGAAAGCTCCAACTTCTAACATTGGAAAATGAACAGCTGTGAAATGGTAGCTTTTATATCACTTTTGTCATTGTCAACTATTCACAGCATTAGAGAATCATTGAGACCCGACACACTTACCTGACGTGATCCCGAGCACCGGGAACCTCGTAAAAAACTTGGAAAAATCATTAGGACCTGGTAAAATGCTGCTTAAATACCTTTAAGAAGCTTCTTAAGTATTTCAATTGCCTGACCCGCTGCTTAGTGCCGGGTATGCCAACCGCAGGCAGAGCCCTTACTTGGGAAATTCACAAGGAGGCGGGTTCAGAGTGGACTTCCGCCCCGCTGTCAACCGTTTCTATTTTGACAGCGGACCCGCCTTCAAATTCGACCTCACAGCGGTGGTAAGATTCCGGCCTTAGTTCCCTCTGTCTGCCTAATCACTGGTTGTCAGACCATCCCTGCCTAACAAATGTACCATCCAACCCATAATTTCTATGGATTATTGGAGTACCTCAGTAATTTCTAAATCGTCTAAAATCTGCTGTACAAACCTTTTGACCATCTTTGACTTTCCGAACTACATATGATTGATCTTCCCAGAAGTTGTAATTAACCCTATTATTTCTTATACATCGTCCATAGCAGCCAAGAGTTTTTCTGCACTGCACCTGTACTTTTTTTGCTTTTCTTTGCATGACACTTTTATTTTCGATTTCAGCTCATGACATTCTTGTCCATCCTAATATATTATTCTTTTTCCTGTACAATAGTTATATTATCCATTGATTTCCCCCTTTCATTTATTTCTTCCACCTTGATGATTTAGGTTTGATGTGATAATTTTTAGTCGTTGCGTGTTTATGTTAATGCCAAAAAAGCTTGGTTGATGTCAAATTCTGGACATGCTACACCTGAGAACTTGCAAATGAATTTTTGGCAGTTACATCACATCTGAATGACTTGATTTATTGTTTCCTGAACCAGTATTGCTTACTTTTTATTACAGTATTTAATTTCACTCTGCAGCTGGTTTGACTAAATTAGTTATTAGCATTTTATGTTTTGTAGCAACAGGTGAAGAGATTGATGCTTATAGGTTGAAATTGCATGCTGTGATACGTTCAAATGTTTCACAGCCCCACTATTCTAAGGAAAGAATTTACTCGTTTAGAATTAATGGATTAGCATCCTTATTGAATTAGAAGACAAAATAATTTCACATTAACATACTGTGGTGTTAATACTTTCCAGCTCTTGGTCCGGAGGCCTGCAGGTTATGGCACTTCAATACATAGAAACATAGAAACATAGAAAATAGGTGCAGGAGTAGGCCATTCAGCCCTTCTAGCCTGCACCGCCATTCAATGAGTTCATGGCTGAACATGAAACTTCAGTACCCCCTTCCTGCTTTCTCGCCATACCCCTTGATCCCCCGAGTAGTAAGGACTTCATCTAACTCCCTTTTGAATATATTTAGTGAATTGGCCTCAACTACTTTCTGTGGTAGAGAATTCCACAGGTTCACCACTCTCTGAGTGAAGAAGTTTCTCCTCATCTCGGTCCTAAATGGTTTACCCCTTATCCTTAGACTGTGGCCCCTGGTTCTGGACTTCCCCAACATTGGGAACATTCTTCCTGCATCTAGCCTGTCTAAACCCGTCAGAATTTTAAACGTTTCTATGAGGTCCCCTCTCATTCTTCTGAACTCCAATGAATACAAGCCCAGTTGATCCAGTCTTTCTTAATAGGTCAGTCCCACCATCCCGGGAATCAGTCTGGTGAATCTTCATTGCACTCCCTCAATAGCAAGAATGTCCTTCCTCAAGTTAGGAGACCAAAACTGTACACAATACTCCAGGTGTGGCCTCACCAAGGCCCTATACAACTGTAGCAACACCTCCCTGCCCCTGTACTCAAATCCCCTCGCTATGAAGGCCAACATGCCATTTGCTTTCTTAACCGCCTGCTGTACCTGCATGCCAACCTTCAATGACTGATGTACCATGACACCCAGGTCTCGTTGTACCTCCCCTTACTTTTTAAATGTGAAGACGGTTTCTGTTAAGTCCTGACACATGCTGAAGTCAAGGTCACTCAGGACCTGCACCTTTAATTCCAGCTCTCCAGTGCTGCACTTGCCTGAGACCTCCCTTTATATACCACAGTGGGACAGGTATGGAGTGTCTCCTACAAGTGCACCCCTGGGGGTAAGGTATGCTTATTGTTACAGGTCATATCCAGTTACAGTCATGTATAGCATGGTAAGATACAGTTATATACAATAATGTGAGATACATGACATCACCCTCCCCCAAGGTTCTATTGCCTTTATAGATTCAGTCTCTCAGGTGGTCTGCGCTCTCGCGTGGAGCGTCTTAGTTGTGGTTCACTTGTTTGCCTTGGTGCCTGTTCTTCGTTCGGTGTGATTGCTGGTATCTCGCCTGGGCTGTCTGTTGAGACTGCCCTTTTCTCAGGTTGTTCCACCTGTCTGTCCACCAGGTGTGGTGTGAGTTCCACATTGTAGTCTGCCTCTGGTTCTTCAGTGTTATCAGTGAATCTACTTTTTACTTGGTCGACATGCCTCCAGCAGATTTGGACATTGTCCATTTGTACAACCAGTAGCCTGTTTCCCTCTTTGTCTGTTACTGTCCCTGCAAGCCATTTGGGATCCCGGCCATAGTTTAGCACAAACACTTTGTCCCCTATCTCATTCCACCTCCCCCTCGAATTTCGGTCATGGTACTCAGTTAGCTTTTGACGCTTAGCCTCAGCAATTTCATGCATGTCTGGGAGGATTAACGAGAGCCTGGTCTTTAAGGTTCGTTTCATCAATAGTTGCGCGGGGCGAACCCCAGTCAACGAATGCGGACGAGATCTATATGCCAGCAGCAGTCGCGACAGGTGGCTCTGTAGCGTGGGACCTTGGATTCTCAGCATGCCTTGTTTAATGATCTGCACTGTCGCTCCGCCTGGCCATTGGAGGCTGGCTTGAAAGATGCCGTCTTAACGTGATTTATACCGTGGTCAACTATAAAATCGTGAAATTCTGCGCTGGTGAAGCACGGACCATTATCACTGACCAATATGTCAGGAATTCCGTGCATTGCAAACATGGTTCTCAGGCTCTCCACAGTGGTGGAGGTGGTGCTCGAGTTTAAAATGATGCACTCGATCCATTTTGAAAATGCATCAACGACTACGAGGAACATTTTGCCCATGAATGGGTCCGCATAGTCTAAGTGCACCCGCGACCACGGTTTGGTGGGCCAGGGCCAGGGGCTTAGGGGGGCCTCCCTGGGGGCATTATTGAGTTGGGCACAAATGGTGCACCGATGGACGCTGAGCTCCAAGTCCGCGCCAATGCCAGGCCATCAGACATAAGATCTGGCTATGACCTTCATAAGGATGATCCCCGGATGCTCGCGATGGAGCTCCCGGACAAACGCCTCTCTGTCTCATGAGGGCATAACTACTTGGCTGCCCCACATCAGGCAGTCTGCCTGTAGTCAGAGCTCATGCATGCGCCTATGGAAGGGTTTGACCTCCTCAGGGCAGGCATCGCGAGCCTCGCCCAGTCACCGGTTAAAACGTATCTTTTAACTAGAGATAACGTGGGGTCGCTGGTCGTCCAGGCTCTGATTTGACGAGCCGTCATGGGCGAACCTGTGGATTCAAAGGCATTGATTGCCATGACCATCTCACAGTCCTGTTCGTCGGACCCTTCTGTGGTCGCCAGGGGTAGCCTGCTAAGCGCGT